>NW_027266284.1:4222500-4716365 GCF_022045235.1 Haliotis cracherodii
GTTTGGTAGTGTGCCACTTTGTCACCAGCTGCCAATCAAGCCAGGCAACATAGTGGATGGGGTTGCAGAGAGATGGAGGGGGGCACAGTAATTCACAACTTGCCTCCCTACATGCTGATATCCATCTCAATGGGGGCGACAAATGTTCTCTGTAATAGTTGATGTTGAATCTCTCTGATGATAGGCTGATATGAGTCCCGGTGATCTTAGCAGGCAAATCTGGTTTCCTGGTTCAAGGAAGATTATAGTGCATCTTCTCCTGATAGAGTAACTCACACGGATTCAGTCCAACCTCAGGGCTTGATCCAAAACACAGCTCTGCAAAACCTTTCAAGGAAAAAAAAAGATTTGCGTAAAACAAGTTCTGAGTTAGGATGTACATGAACGGATGACTACTAGGGGTCAAAAGAGAGAGGATTATAATTTATTATTTTTGTCAGATTTTTATTTTATTTGTGGCAGATGTTAGTTTTCCAGATGATGATTTGATGAGAGTTTTGGGGACTCATGACAAATCATTGACCCAGTCGAGTAATCTTTTCAAATAATAAACAAAAAACTCTCATTAAATCAATAAACATATATATGTTATGATATAAAACAGTTTACTAAAATGTTTTTAACCAAAGAATAAGAAATGTTTCATGGATTTGAAACTTAATGCAAGGAAATTATATAGAATAGAGCAATTTTTTTTAAAGAGCATTTTTATGTTTTCAGTTAAAAACACATTGCAACTGACAAATTACAAATACTAATGGTGATTTCACGAGAACAAGAAGCAATTTCTTCCAATTCTGTGTCTGGAGCAACAACTAGCAGACGACAGGGGGTGGTAGCAGACGACAGTTGAACCCAAGTCACTCATGTCTGCTTCAATTACAGCATTTGACAAGCAGAATTCACAACTACGTTGTGCATCTAAAGGGAGACACACAAGTATTGATGCCTCTCTCTCCTTAGGAGATTGATAGTGAATGTCTTTCAGGGAGATTTTGTAGGATGACTTCGCAAATAAGGTTTGATGAGAAAATTTCACTGATTTTCTTCAACGAGATTCCAAATTTCAATGAAGATTTTCAAGGAAGGAATTCAAGCACACATTTACTGACTGATAGTTGTTGCTGATAGAACATGGTCGATTTTTACCCAAGGAGATTTCAAATTTCAATGACAGGTTTTCACGTCCAGAAATGGAGAATGGTCCAGTTCTCTGACAATAATGCAGATGGAGCCAAATAATTACATTCACTGATTTATCTTGTAAATGAGATTCAAAATATTCAGCAAGATATCCCTGAGTTTAGACTTCAAACACACACTGCTATCAAATTTTTCTGATTAGAATGGAGTCCTGAAGTGTACTGAAACTGCAAATAAACAGATTCCTTTTAAATGTCAATTAAATATCCATTGATAAAATGCAAATTTCTTTTATCAGTATAAAACTAGATTAAATTTCTCCAAATTAAAATTTCGCAAAACCAAATTAAATTAATTAAATGTTTGTTTAGGGGCCCATGATAATATATTCAGACATTGATTTAAGCATTTTACTCTCTGTGTTGGTCAACAGACACATACTCTAGTTTGTATTGGTCAATTAGTATAAAAGGTGAATGAGACTGACTTGTACATTATAATCACAACATTTCATGCTAAGAGAGACAGTTATTGGCCCAATTCATAATAAAATATAGTGATTAGCATAATGAGTCACTATTTTATAGATACCCAGAACAGAATTTCTTCAATCTGTTATTTGATCATTTTCACAACATATTAACCCAATGTGTGACTAGTATTTAAAAAGAACAGTCAAAAGTACAAAAGCCATAGGCCACATCAATCTGACCACAATCCAACATGACATTTAAAGTTTATAACCTGCAGTAAAATTGAGCTGACAACTCACTATCTATCATCTTCAAAACAAAAATGCTTCATTGATCTTGGTATTTTTTCTACAAAAGTGAAAATTTTAATGAACAAATTTCTGGAATTACTTCAAAATAATGTTTTTGTTTGATTATTCCAAAGAATCTTTGGCGACGAGATGGGAGAGGACTGATGCCACGAGGCTGGAGGGAAACGTGAATCAGTGATTGAGTTGTGAAAGCGTGTTACATCCGACTGTCCAAAGATTTGATTTCTGAAGACGCCCGAGCTTTGAGTGACATGCGGCTTACAGGAGACACTTGGACGGCAGTTAGCACACACACGAACAGACCACCATGTCATCAGTTTCTTTCAAATGATCATCACAAAATTTTAGGCCTTTGAAGTTTGGCCCAAAAGATTCCAATTAGATACGATGTATCCTTCTGAATTGCCAACTAATTCAGACTCCTAGTAGCAAAAACCTAATGATTATGCCTTGATAATCATGAAATATTTCGTCATGACAGAAAAAGGGGTGGAATTGATTCATTAGCTGTCAATCACGCAAAACTTTCAGTTTGTAATTTGACTTAATTCCATAAATGAAAGACTATGTACTGCTGTTATCTGTTCAGTATTCACAATAGAAAATGTCTTTTGTTATCATGAAGTATATCTATCTTTTTCTGAAACAATCAATATTTGGATTTTTCAAAAGCTGATAATCCATAATCGATAATGCTTCTTTGACCTGTACTCTACACAAATAATTAGTAGATAATCACCCGTGTTTGTTGAAGGTCTTGTGGTAACAATCCTATAAAGATGACAAAAAACTTGTTTGGCTGATGGCTGATTGCTGTGCACAGAGCTTCTCAGGCAATTTTTTTCATAGATCCACACATCAATAAACGAATGTGAGAGGAATATTCTGCTCGAATCACACTTGGACACAAGATGCCTTGCGGCAGATCACTTCTCCAAGATATATAGGGAAGTAATCCGAAGTCAATCATATGTGTGTGATCAGAATATGGCTAGCGTCATAAATCCATCAATACCAAATTTTACACTCTTCAACACGTTATCACTTTATGTCAACACTTCAATGATATCTTTCGTAATTTGTCCTCTGAATTGACATCATTGAAAAAAAAAGGAAATTTATCCACATAAAAACTATTGCTGTTAGATCCACATTTCTGATTAAAGTTTGTATGTCAGCACCAACATATCACATTATCATCCCACGACACCACGGAAACACACACACAACATAAGTTATACAGCCCTCGCATTGTGAAGCAGACGACAAAACACTCCTGAGCAGACGACAAGTTCTCACTTCTGCTCCTGCATTGGTGTGATCTTCTGCTGGTGTTGTTAGACTTAGCGTTGTTCTCTGCGAGGTATACAGCCTCTACCTCTCCGTTCCAACGCTGCCACCAAAGTAGCGATCCCAGCGTTGCCACCAATGTAACAGTGGCCGTCTGCTACCAGTGTTATTCAGTCCAGCTCTGATGTGCTGTTGTACACTGCTGCAGATTCGCCTGGCTGTAATTCCTTTTGCCAATCTCTGCTGAGTAGATCGGCTGTAGCAGTACAAGCTAATTGAGCGATCGGCACTGAGCACAATTAGTTACGCAGCTGAGGGAACTGTCAATAGCTGGCTTCGTTAACACACATGATCCATGCAGCCATACACCTTTACTTCAAAATGAACAGTATTTGGTAGCTAGGTATATATTACTGAAAACCCATCCAAGGTCAGTCAGAATTGTGGAGAAAGTTTACAGATTTAGAGTTGTTGTTTTTTATTCCAGTTACTCACAATGATGAGAAAGAACACAGAACCCTTAAATGCTTTACATTTCATACACATGTGTGTCATGGCATTTACCAGAAAATTTGATTCGCATGAATGTCATTTTTTTATCTAAATTTTTATTTACCATGAGAATTTCTAACTCAGAATCAATGCCATCAACCTAAGTACCTACCATATGTCCTTCTTAACATTCAGATTCATACTATGCAACAAGCAATACCATATGGCCTATTTAACGTTCCAGGTTTAAATCCAATCAATAATGTATCACCTGTAGTTGTTTAGTTTAATGAAGGGTCCCGGTTGCCATCAAACTATAAATGTCCGCATCTGGTTGAGAGACTGCATCTTACTTCCTCTCGACCCTGCTTTATTAGGCCTTATTGAAAGCAGGTGATGATACTGACACGAGATGGGAGTTTTTAGTATTCCTGTTACAGCTATATACTCACAAATGTCAACCTTTTCCTCCTCATCCTGCAAACAACACGGTAGTTTTTCAGTTTACATTCTATTGATTCCCAAAGCTAATGCCTTCCTCCACAGCCTCTGTGTTAAACAGAAATACGTCCTGTCTTCCATGGTAGCAATTATTCATGCTTTACTGAAAAGAGCCCTACGATAGAAATGAAAACAGAAAGGTATCTTTTCTATGAAGACGCTGTGTATTATTACAGGACAATTCCATTGACAAATATCCAAGTCACAGACTGTGACTGATAAAGCCTCAAGGCAGAACCGTTGTCCGTAAAATACAAACATACATCCAACATGTCAGGCTCTCGATGTAACACAAGGCTCCGTGGAGCGTGGCAGAATCGAAATAAGTTTGCAGGGCCAATGATTCGCAATCAGGGTACAGCTAATCGGCTCGACTCTCCTACACAAACTTAGCACCCTTCTCAGCATTAAACCCACCCATGCTAATCTAAGCCTCAGGCATACTGGCCTACACAATGGACAGGTTACTGAATAGCAGCCTTTATTAAAAACCTGACTGATTTTAAATGCACGTTGAGTCAATCGGGCAAGAGGCGAGTGATTAGTTCGCACCTTGGGCCTAAGGACTCTCTCATAGTGTGAATAGAAACACAAAGACTAACCCAAATCCTTTTACTTTACATCTGCTGCGGAAAATTAATCTGCGATTGTTCGCATCCACTTGCGGCCCGCAGACTATAAAGTCTTGATATTTTCTTTCCCTATTCTCTTCAAGAACAAAGCTGTTTCTGGAACCCCCATCACTCTAGTACTCAGAGTCCCTCAATAGTGTGTTTGTTGTAAAAACACAACTTATTTTCCGAGGGAATATTATCTAGCATGAAACTTGGTGTATGTATATAGGAGACAAGTTATTACATGGAGATGCTAGAACCGGGATATCAGGCTGGAGTGATCTGTTCCGAATAGCAGAGGCACCCTACAGAGATAGAAGTGTTTTCTGTCTAAGAATAATCAAACTACACTTGATTGTGTTACTAATAATATACATCTCTGATGTGTAGCATAGACATTCCTATCTTTGCATAGCGTAGATGTTTCTACCTTAACATTGTGCAGATCTTCCTATCATTACATAGTAGATGTTCCTATCTGAATATTGTCTAGATGTTCCTATCTGAATATTGTGTAGATCTTCCTAACCGTATATTGTGTAGATCTTCCTATCTTTACATAGTAGATCTTCTTATCGGTATATTGTGTAGATGTCTCTATCATAACATTGTGCAGATCTTACTATCTTTACATAGTAGATGTTCCTACCTGTATATTATGTAGATGTTCCTATCTGTATATTGTGCAGATCTTGCTATCTGTATATTGTGTAGATGTTCCTACCTGTATATTGAGCAGATCTTGCCATCTGTATATTGTGTAGATCTTCCTATCTTTACATAGTAGATGTTCCTATCTGTATATTGTGTAGATCTTCCTATCTTTACATAGTAGATGTTCCTATCTTTACATTGTGTAGATGTTCCTATCTTTACATTGTGTAGATATTCCTATCTTTACATAGTAGATGTTCCTATCTGTATATTGTCTAGATGTTCCTATCTATATATTGTCTAGATGTTCCTGTCGGTATATTGTCTAGATGTTCCTATCTGCATATTGTCTAGATGTTCCTATCTGTATATTGTCTAGATGTTCATATCTGTATATTGTCTAGATGTTCCTATCGGTATATTGTCTAGATGTTCCTATCTATATATTGTCTAGATGTTCCTATCTGTATATTGTCTAGATTTTCCTATCTGTATATTGTCTAGATGTTCTTATCTGTATGTTGTTTAGATGTTCCAATCAATACATAACTTTGATGTTCCCCTCTTTTGTTAGACTATAAGGAAATTGATGATATGACAATCACAAGATTCTTTAAAAAATGCATTTCTTGAATAGGTCAGAATTAACTTTATACCATCCTCGGTAATTCAGTGTCTTATATCTTCAAACTGTTAAGATAAATACTATAGCTTCATTTGAGTTTGATCATAATGACACAAAGTAAAATATAGCTGTCCAATCAAATCACACTGATGAGCATGAGGAATTCTGTGTAATAAGCAATAAGAGAGATGGATAGGATGACATCTCTTCCTTAACATAGCTGTGGTGGTGAAAGGGCCCAGGGTTTTTATCCTAATGAAAGGAAGAAATAATACCCTTGATAAAGGATGATGATACAAGCACCACCTTATCTTCATGTCTCATCCCATTTGAGTAGAATTGTTCAAAGTCCTTGAGACGAAATACTTGTGACTGTGTCCCACCCTACACAGCATGTCATCCATAGCTGCTGTGATAGTGTAGTACTTGTGACTGTGTCCCACCCTACACAGAAAGCCATCCACCGCTGCTGTGATAGTGTAGTACTTGTGACTGTGTCCCACCCTACACAGAAAGCCATCCACCGCTGCTGTGATAGTGTAGTACTTGTGACTGTGTCCCACCCTACACAGCATGCCATCCACCGCTGCTGTGATAGTGTAGTACTTGTGACTGTGTCCCACCCTACACAGAAAGCCATCCACCGCTGCTGTGATAGTGTAGTACTTGTGACTGTGTCCCACCCTACACAGCATGCCATCCACCGCTGCTGTGATAGTGTAGTACTTGTGACTGTGTCCCACCCTACACAGAAAGCCATCCACCGCTGCTGTGATAGTGTAGTACTTGTGACTGTGTCCCACCCTACACAGCATGCCATCCACCGCTGCTGTGATAGTGTAGTACTTGTGACTGTGTCCCACCCTACACAGAAAGCCATCCACCGCTGCTGTGATAGTGTAGTACTTGTGACTTTGTCCCACCCTACACAGAAAGCCATCCATAGCTGCTGTGATAGTGTAGTACTTGTGACTGTGTCCCACCCTACACAGAAAGCCATCCACCGCTGCTGTGATAGTGTAGTACTTGTGACTGTGTCCCACCCTACACAGAAAGCCATCCACCGCTGCTGTGATAGTGTAGTACTTGTGACTGTGTCCCACCCTACACAGAAAGCCATCCACCGCTTCTGTGATAGTGTAGTACTTGTGACTGTGTCCCACCCTACACAGCATGCCATCCACCGGTGCCGTGGGATGGTGTAGTACTTGTGACTGTGTCCCACCCTACACAGAAAGCCATCCACCGCTGCTGTGATAGTGTAGTACTTGTGACTGTGTCCCACCCTACACAGAAAGCCATCCACCGCTGCTGTGATAGTGTAGTACTTGTGACTGTGTCCCACCCTACACAGAAAGCCATCCACCGCTTCTGTGATAGTGTAGTACTTGTGACTGTGTCCCACCCTACACAGAAAGCCATCCACCGCTGCTGTGATAGTGTAGTACTTGTGACTGTGTCCCACCCTACACAGAAAGCCATCCACCGCTGCTGTGATAGTGTAGTACTTGTGACTGTGTCCCACCCTACACAGAAAGCCATCCACCGCTGCTGTGATAGTGTAGTACTTGTGACTGTGTCCCACCCTACACAGAAAGCCATCCACCGCTTCTGTGATAGTGTAGTACTTGTGACTGTGTCCCACCCTACACAGCATGTCATCCATAGCTGCTGTGATAGTGTAGTACTTGTGACTGTGTCCCACCCTACACAGAAAGCCATCCACCGCTGCTGTGATAGTGTAGTACTTGTGACTGTGTCCCACCCTACACAGAAAGCCATCCACCGCTGCTGTGATAGTGTAGTACTTGTGACTGTGTCCCACCCTACACAGCATGCCATCCACCGGTGCCGTGGGATGGTACTCACGTATTTCTCGTTCAACCTGATGAAACAAATTGTTGTTGGAACTTCTACTGGAATAAAGGACCAAGCTACACTTCTAAAGTCATACATTCTCACCATCTTTGTTTCTTAAAAACTTTATGTAAGGCATTGTCTTTAGTGCACTCCTGCACCACATCACTGTCAGAATATAGGAAACATTTATTTCATAATTCTAATATCAAATATTTTCAACAGAAGGAAAATCATTTCCTAAAGTGATATAAGTTTGTAAAAAGTCCCAACAAAATCTGTAATAATGGTCAGATATTATCAATTGGTAAAGACATGGCATTGATGGCATTATTTTTTATTTACCATTTTCATTATAGAATAGATCTATCTGCTGTTTTGAATGGATAATAATGAAAGTATTTGATGAACATGCTATGTTCTTATTTTTATTTTAATACATTGAATTAGCAGTGACAAGAACATTTTAATATTCCATGTTAATTCTAGATTTGACATGAAACAGAAGTATCATTATCTAGAAAATAGTCTAAAATTAACATGGAACATGTTCACTATTTGTCATCATTATCACATTTGTCAGTCATTCAGTGAAAAATATTCCAATCCATTTAACAGATATGCCTAATCTCTCTTCATGGAAATATAAAATATCAACTTCAAAGATATATCTGATGAAAAAAAGATCGTCCCATTTGGACACATTCGTTACTCCATTACAGTATTTTGTAATTATTGTCTGTCAAACACTGAAAGAGATCTTCATTTGTTTGTTTTTTATCAACATCATTAATTTTAATTATCCTGAGCCACTTACAATCAAGGTTATCAAAGCCCATAAATCATGCAAAATCAAAAACAAATAGAGATTAAAATTCATCATTTGGGATTTTGAGATATCACTTTCCTTGTCGCACGACAACGAGACTTCAACAGTACAAAACAGTCTGCGATCGGTCCGGACATCAAACGCAAACTTCAAAAAAAGATCATTGATTATTTGAACAGGATTATGCGTGATAGGGAGTCTAGTTGGGTCTAGCCAACGTTGAATAACAATAATACCCCATCACCTTATTAATTTTGAAAACAGACATGTCTAAAACCCTGCCGAGGTGATCATTTCAGTAGTCTGATTCTTCAAAAACAGCCTTTGTTTGCTTTTCACATCACTCCTAGAATCAATCTTCCATCCCAATCAAAAATTTCCACAAATTCCTGTCGCCTTTGTGCCATATTGTTGAGTTAGACTGTGCAGCAGATGGCATTTTCTTTGATTCTGCGCCGAAACAATAGATGATCGTGAATTCTTTTTTAAGCACTCTTCGATTGTGGGAGACAGACATTGTTGCGCCCGTTTCATCAACTTTTTTTCATTTAAATTTGTCTGAATGATGTTGACACTAGGTCCACTCTGTGATCTGAGCAAGATCGAACATCCACCATAGCCATCTTACAAATGTTACCATTAAGAAATGGATGTTAGATTCGGGCTATTCAATGTTTTAACAAAGATTTTATAGAAGACATCCGAAGCAGTGTATAAATCCGTTGGATATATGCTGGACAGTAACCAGCCCAAACATAAATGGGCCAGTGATTTGCCAGACATCCCTGAAGGATACAGCTTATGAAATGACTTATGTCTGGTGTATTCATGGAATCTAAGGATGACTTTCAGAATGATGATGATGATGATGATGATGATGATGATGATGATGATGATGATACTAATGAGGACATTGATGAATATGTTTATGGGGATGTTGGTGAAGATGTCGATGAGATTGGGAATGGAGGTGAAGGTGGTGGTTGAAGTGTTTGTGGGGATGAGTGAGTGATGCTGCTGCTGAAATAAATAATGGTTCTGTAAAGATGTGGATCATTGCCTATGTAGTCAACCCTTAGTTTGCATGGCCCAAGCCTGATTTCTCCTAGGCCGCCTTGATGGAGATAGTCTTGCTGACTGCAGCATAAAACAACATTCACTCAATGCTGATGGTACATGGTAACTTGGTGGCTACACTACCTGCTCTATAGAAACAGTCCTTGAAGAAGGTCACAACTCTCCACTGTGAACTATAAAAGTCCAGTTTCCACAACTGCTGAACAAGGCTGGAATTTTCAGGCTCAATTCTAGCGCCACCAGTGGCTATTACAGGTTATGTCCCTTCTAAGTCCCTCCTATTGACCAATCAGATTCCATCTATCATATCACATGCATTTGCTTCAAACAACATGGTGCCGCCCACTCAAGCCGATCTGATCGATAATCAAGATCTATATTGTAATAAAACGGGCCTTACCCCACAAAGTGCATCAAGTCACTTCAGCACCTTGACTGAAAACATGAACATACTTGGAAAATACTGTCAATGCCCAGCTGATGGTACACTTGCTTTGCAAAACCTGCAGTTGACCAAATTCTGCACGTTGAAATCAATGTTGTTTTACGAACTGGATGTCTAGTTCGTTACACGACTTTGATTGGACTATGCATACACTTGTTAGTCCAACCAAACTGTAACTCTAGAATTCCAGCCTAGTTCAGCAAGGGTGGAAACTGGACTGTACTAGTGAGTTTGCGCCTTTGCCTCGGTAATGATACACAAATGACTTGGAAGTTGTTCTTGATGATGTATGTGCTTCAACCCCAAGGGTACTTGTAGGCCACTGTCACATGAGCAATTCTCTTTACTTCTGTGTTCTTTGTGTAAGATGGTTTATTTTTGAGGGTTAAGAGGTAGAGAGGATACGGGAAGTGAGGCTAGGGGAAGTAAGACCCAAGGGAAGTGAGGCTAGGGGAAGTAAGACCCAAGGGGAGTGAGGCATGGGGAAGTAAGACCCAAGGGAAGTGAGGCTAGGGGAAGTAAGACCCAAGGGGAGAGAGGCATGGGGAAGTAAGACCCAAGGGGAGAGAGGCATGGGGAAGTAAGACCCAAGGGAAGTGAGGCTAGGGGAAGTAAGACCCAAGGGGAGAGAGGCATGGGGAAGTAAGACCCAAGGGAAGTGAGGCTAGGGGAAGTAAGACCCAAGGGGAGAGAGGCATGGGGAAGTAAGACCCAAGGGAAGTGAGGCTAGGGGAAGTAAGACCCAAGGGAAGTGAGGCTAGGGGAAGTAAGACCCAAGGGAAGTGAGGCTAGGGGAAGTAAGACCCAAGGGAAGTGAGGCTAGGGGAAGTAAGACCCAAGGGGAGAGAGGCATGGGGAAGTAAGACCCAAGGGAAGTGAGGCTAGGGGAAGTAAGACCCAAGGGGAGAGAGGCATGGGGAAGTAAGACCCAAGGGGAGAGAGGCATGGGGAAGTAAGACCCAAGGGGAGAGAGGCATGGGGAAGTAAGACCCAAGGGAAGTGAGGCTAGGGGAAGTAAGACCCAAGGGGAGAGAGGCATGGGGAAGTAAGACCCAAGGGAAGTGAGGCTAGGGGAAGTAAGACCCAAGGGAAGTGAGGCTAGGGGAAGTAAGACCCAAGGGAAGTGAGGCTAGGGGAAGTAAGACCCAAGGGGAGAGAGGCATGGGGAAGTAAGACCCAAGGGGAGAGAGGCCAGGGAACATAAGACCCAAGGGGAGAGAGGCCAGGGAAAGTAAGACCCAAGGGGAGAGAGGCATGGGAAAGTAAGACCCAAGGGGAGTGAGGCATGGGGAAGTAAGACCCAAGGGGAGAGAGGCATGGGAAAGTAAGACCCAAGGGGAGAGAGGCATGGGAAAGTAAGACCCAAGGGGAGAGAGGCATGGGGAAGTAAGACCCAAGGGGAGAGAGGCATGGGAAAGTAAAACCCAAGGGGAGAGAGGCATCGGAAAGTAAGACCCAAGGGGAGAGAGGCATGGGGAAGTAAGACCCAAGGGGAGAGAGGCATGGGAAAGTAAGACCCAAGGGGAGAGAGGCATGGGGAAGTAAGACCCAAGGGGAGAGAGGCATGGGAAAGTAAGACCCAAGGGGAGAGAGGCATGGGGAAGTAAGACCCAAGGGGAGAGAGGCATGGGAAAGTAAGACCCAAGGGAAGAGAGGCATGGGAATGTAAGACCCAAGGGGAGAGAGGCATGGGGAAGTAAGAACCAAGGGGAGAGAGGCCAGGGAACGTAGGACCCAAGAGGAGAGAGGCCAGGGAACATAATCAAGACCCAAGGGAAGAGCAGCCATGGAACGTAAGACCCAAGGGGAAAGAGGCCAGGGAAAGTAAGACCCAAGGGGAGAGAGGCATGGGAAAGTAAGAACCAAGGGGAGAGAGGCATGGGGAAGTAAGACCCAAGGGAAGTGAGGCTAGGGGAAGTAAGACCCAAGGGGAGAGAGGCATGGGGAAGTAAGACCCAAAGGGAGAGAGGCCAGAGAACATAATCAAGACCTAAGGGGAGAGCAGCCATGGAACGTAAGACCCAAGGGGAAAGAGGCCAGGGAAAGTAAGACCCAAGAGGAGAGAGGCCAGGGAACGTAAGACCCAAGGGGAAAGAGGCCAGGGAAAGTAAGACCCAAGGGGAGAGATGCCATGGAACGTAAGACCTGAGGGGAGAGAGGCCAGGGAACGTAAGACCCAAGGGGAGAGAAGCAATGGAACGTAAGACCCGAGGGGAGAGAGGCCATGGAACATTATCAAGACCCAAGGGGAGAGAGGCCATGAAACGTAAGACCCGAGGGGAGAGATGGTAGGGAACATAAGACCCAAGGGGAGAGATGCTAGGGAACATAAGACCCGAGGGGAGAGAAGCCAGGGAAAGTAAGAACCAAGGGGAGAGACGCCATTGAACGTAAGACCCAAGGGGAGAGATGCTAGGGAACGTAAGACCCTAGAGGCGAGAGGCCAGGGAACATAAGACCCAAGGGGAGACAGGCCAGAGAAAGTAAGACCCGAGGGGAGAGATGGTAGGGAATGTAAGACCCAAGGGGAGAGATGCTAGGGAACATAAGACCCAAGGGGAGAGAGGCCAGGGAACGTAAGACCCAAGGGGAGAGAAGCCAGGGAACGTAAGAACCAAGGGGAGAGACGCCATGGAACGTAAGACCAAAGGGGAGAGATGCTAGGGAACGTAAGACCCAAGGGAAGAGATGCTGGGGGACGTAAGACCCAAGGGAAGAGATGCTGGGGGACGTAAGACCCGAGGGGAGAGATGGTAGGGAACATAAGACCCAAGAGGAGAGAGGCCATGGAACGTAAGACCCAAGGGGAGAGAGGCCAGGGAAAGTAAGAACCAAGGGGAGAGATGCCATGGAACGTAAGACCTGAGGGGAGAGATGCTAGGGAACGTAAGACCCAAGGGGAGAGAGGCCAGGGAATGTAAGACCCGAGGGGAGAGAGGCCAGGGAAAGTAAGACCCAAGGGGAGAGACGCCATGGAACGTAAGACCCGAGGGGAGAGATGCCATGGTTAAGACCCGAGGGGTGAGAGGCTAGGGGAAGTAAGACCTGACGGGAGAGAGGCTAGGGAATGTAAGACCTGAGAGTAGATATCACTATATGAGATACCTCTGAACGCAATAGATGACATCACAGGTTTCTAGTTAGTCCACAAATCTGTGTAAAGAAAAAGGAACTCAACTTCACATTAGGAGAGGCCCCAGCACCCGGTGTATGTCTAAGATCAACTTTAATAAGGATTGTGTGATCATAGAGAGTGACCTGCCTGATTGTCTGGTCACAGAGAGTGACCTGCCTAGTTGTGTGGTCACAGAGAGTGACCTGCCTGATTGTGTGGTCACAGAGTGTGACCTGCCTGATTGTGTGGTCACAGAGAGTGACCTGCCTGATTGTGTGGTCACAGAGAGTGACCTGCCTGATTGTGTGGTCACAGAGTGTGACCTGCCTGATTGTGTGGTCACAGAGAGTGACCTGCCTGATTGTGTGGTCAAAGAGTGTGACCTGTCTCATTGTGTGGTCACAGAGTGTGACCTGTCTCATTGTGTGGTCACAGAGAGTGACCTGGCTCATTGTGTGGTCACAGAGAGTGACCTGCCTCATTGTGTGGTCACAGAGAGTGACCTGCCTGGTTGTGTGGTCACAGAGAGTGACCTGCCTGATTGTGTGGACACAGAGTGTGACCTGCCTGATTGTGTGGTCACAGAGAGTGACCTGCCTGATTGTGTGGACACAGAGTGTGACCTGCCTGATTGTGTGGACACTGAGTGTGACCTGCCTGATTGTGTGGACATTGAGTGTGACCTGGCTGATTGTGTGGTCACAGAGAGTGACCTGCCTGGTTGTGTGGTCACAGAGTGTGACCTGCCTGATTGTGTGGTCACAGAGTGTGACCTGCCTGATTGTGTGGACACAGAGTGTGACCTGCCTGATTGTGTGGTCACAGAGAGTGACCTGCCTGATTGTGTGGTCACAGAGTGTGACCTGCCTGATTGTGTGGTCACAGAGTGTGACCTGCCTGATTGTGTGGTCACAGAGTGTGACCTGCCTGATTGTGTGGTCACAGAGTGTGACCTGCCTGATTGTGTGGTCACAGAGAGTGACCTGCCTGATTGTGTGGTCACAGAGTGTGACCTGCCTGATTGTGTGGTCACAGAGTGTGACCTGCCTGATTGTGTGGTCACAGAGTGTGACCTGCCTGATTGTGTGGTCACAGAGTGTGACCTGCCTGATTGTGTGGCAACCATTGGTTTGCCTGTCCGAGGCTCAGTTATTTACAGGATGTGAAGACAGGGTTGACATTTGTTGACTGCCTTGTAAACTATGATTATTTTTAAATCATGTGAAAACATTTGGATTTGTAGTCTGCAAAACAAATGAGTGTTTTCGCAGTGAGAAAAGGTGCTGTTATTGTGATATCCCTGGAAAAAGGTGTTGTTATTGTGATATCGCTGCAAAAAGGTGCTGTTATTGTGATATCGCTGAGAAAAGGTACTGTTATTGTGATATCGCTGAGAAAAGGTGCTGTTATTGTGATATCGTTGAGAAAAGGTGCTGTTATTGTGATATTGCTGAGAAAAGGTGCTGTTATTGTGATATTGCTGACTGAAGTGGTGTTATTGTGATATCGTTGAGAAAAGGTGTTGTTATTGTGATATCGCTGAGAAAAGGTGCTGTTATTGTGATATTGCTGAAAAAAGGTGCTGTTATTGTGATATTGCTGACTGAAGTGCTGTTATTGTGATATCATTGAGAAAAGGTGCAGCTATTGTGACATCACTAAGAAAAGTGTTTTTTGTCACATTGCTGAGAAAAGGGGCTGTTATCAACTTTAATAAGGATTCTGTGATCATAGAGAGTGATCTGCCTGATTGTGTTGATAAAAGTGGCAAAAATCCTCAGCAAGCCTCGGAATTTTTCCACTTTTATCAACTCATGTTGATATATTTGATATCAAAAGACACTCGCGTGAGATTCTCTATATGGCTGGAAAAAGGTGCTGTTATTGTGATATTGCTAGAAAAAGGTGCTGTTATTGTGATATTGCTGGAAAAAGCTGCTGTTATTGTGATATTGCTGGAAAAAGCTGCTGTTATTGTGATATTGCTGACTATGCCATAAAACATTATTCAATAATTTAAAAACAATTTTCTCAAACCCCTCAAACAATAACAGAAGGATTATGGGACAGACCGAGGTAAAAAGTCTTAGGCTTGACTAATTAGTGATGATCTCATCCTGTACATCTGGTTGTATTCGTGCCACAAACAAACTTGCTATTTGAATTTCAGAAGAATTGTCCTTATCTATTAACAAGGACAAAGACTGTGTCCATTCATATATTCTTACATTTTACTAGTTACCACAAACAATATCATAAAGAAACACATCAAATGTGTTTGATAAATGTCTTTTTGTCTTTCCCCAACAAACATTGGATTAGTTTGTCTTCATTCATTGTGAATAAACGCAATCTATTAATCAGTGTTTTGTCTACAACATTAACTCTTAAAGACCAAGCACTTCCTTCAAAGGGAAAATGACATTATCCCTTTAATGCAATATATTTAAATAGACATTACTCAAGAAAGCCTCATTCATGGACATGTGGATTTTAAATTTGAACTGCCGCTAAATGCACCACAAGCAGTCATCACCTCCAACCGCAAATGTGGAGAAATTTTATCAAGTACGCTAACAATACAGAATTTGTTTCTTTGATGGATGCTTTTTTTATTTTAATGTGTCAGCTTGCTAATTAGAATTTGTCCAATGAATCACAATCAATTAAACTGTCGGACTCACAAAGGCAGGATAGATTTACAAAATTCTTGTTTTTCATCCCCAAAGATTTCAAACTGGAAGTCTCAGATGGTTGAGCTTAAAACTTAATGAGATTTAAAATCGGAACAGGAATGTAAAGACGTTGCAGTTTGTATTCTTTGCACGAAAAAGCAGATGTGGAAATAAAGACGCATAGAGAAGAGAGTAAATCGGAATAATGACTCCTGAGGAGGAAAAATAATTCCAAAATAAACTGGCATAATAAATCTTGTTTTAACAATGAAATAATACAGCTTTTTAAATAAAAAACAATATATCACAATTGTAACTTTTTCCAATGCTAGTTTGGTTGCTTTTTTAACAAGCTGAACACATTATGGATGTTTTCCTTTCCAGATGCCTGTTAACTTAGTTTTACCAAAATGGTTGAAGCATGTTTCGGTCTTGGAACCAACAGACACATCTATAATCCTGATTCAAAACAACCAAAATTTCTTTCTTTTTAATAATGCATAACCTTTCATTTTTGTCCAATATTTCATAAATGTATACTTTAATGTAAAATGGCCAAAATGACAGTCATATATATGAATTAAACACAAATTCCTCTGGTCTAAAGCAAGATTCTTCACCATGTTCTATATGTTAAGCATTCTTCAAGAAACATCAGATGTCCAAATTTATTGACAAAATGACTGTGTTTGTGTAGTGGCATGGGGAGTGATGACATTATATATAACTTTCACTCTTGAATCAGTCAATGCAAAAAGGTCTGGTAATGTTTGTTTACAGATGCCCCACTGAGGGTATGTTGGACTCGGCTGCTAATGGGTAATTCTGGAGGACCTTCATGTGGAATGAATGAACAAAAAGTGTGTAAGATAACTACATAACCATTCTCTAGATCAACAAATACTTCTCACAAAAAGGTTTCATAGACCACCACGTCATAAACCAAATTCTAGAATACATAATAAATGCTTGAAATGTTTTCCCAAACCTTTATTTTATTTATCATTTACAATGATAGTGTTGTCTTATTATTATTTATAACTGTATTTAACACATAAACTAAAAATTAAAACCTCTTTTTCTTTGAATATTTAAAGTATACTTGTGTTAGTTGGGGTGAAAATCGACCCCATAAGCTTTCAAAATATTCAATTGTTTAACTTTGAATTTCAACAAATTCAAATGATGTACAGCAATGTTTTCATTACACATTAAAATGTCATCTAACTTCAATTGTCTTCACATTTGGTTTGTTGTGGACACAGAAGATTGATCTCTCTGTGAAGTCATGCAGTCAATAGCACACTAAATACATGTATTATCAATCTTTATAAATTTAATCACACATACTTATGAGAATAAATGTTTTTCCTTGTTTACAGATGAGCTCGATTCAGATTTAGCAAAGGAAATAAAGAGAAGATAAGACAACAAAAGCAGTGTTTCATATTCCTTGTTTGACGTTTTGTTGCAGCCTCAACTTCACAGCTTATCAGTGAAAAGAAGCAAGCATAGCTTCATAATCATGATAATCAACAATTATTATCAAAACAATGTGCTTGATTCATAGGTTAACTTATCAACTTCACATATGCTTCACACATATAACTAGAATACTATTAAAAGCAGCGTTAAACCCCAAGACTCACTCATGCATATAACTAGCCTTGAAAACCATGACCCAAGTCATAAACATGCCTGGTCTCAACATGGATCTCCTTCAGAAGGATGATTTTGTGTTTGTTCCTTTCTGTTACAAATACAAGCTGTACAGCATATTTGATCTAAATTCCATGAAATATTAAATATTTCATAACACTACTTCCTTTCAACATGATTTTGAAATAACAGACAAACATTCTATAGCCTGGAAACATACATGTTAAAAATATTTCAAAACCCTCCTCTATTTTGAATTTTATTTCCGGTTACCACTTTTGAACTTTTACTTGTTTTTGGTTGGGTTATTTGGACAAGTGCTTTATCTAGAAACCAGCTGGTCAGAGCAAGAAACTTCAAAAACCTTCAAAGTAGTGAAAAACTATCATGGCATGAAAATATGGAAAAAGAATATATTTCTCATGTTTGATGTTGAAAGCTGCACACTAACTGAAAATAATCTAACAAAATGTTTTCATGTCATTTCCTGTTTTTTTATGCAATCTTGCAAGGAATATAAAATAACAACTTCACATACAATTCTATGTGCAGATTTGAGAGATATCTGTATCTTTATATGACCACTGATAAAACAATATAAGCTGCAGCAAGCCTGGAGCAACCAAGTAATGTTTGTTTATTCGTAAAACAATGCATGGAGCTGTGTAAAGAATAATATTTATTTTAATTGATAGCTTTTCCTGCTAGGTGTTTATATTCATGTTAAATACTGATAGTCTTCAATGTATTAACAAATACCCAACAATTGACATTAAGTTTAGATTTAATACATGTGACCTTGGTGGTGTGGATAGTCAAGTGTTCTCAGGACCTGTGAATGATGTATGTTTGACTGGACTGGTGGTGTGGATGGTCAAGTGGTCTCAGGACCTGTGAATGATGTATGTTTGACTGGACTGGTGGTGTGGATAGTCAAGTGGTCTCAGATCCTGTGAATGATGCATGTTTGACTGGACTGGTGGTGTGGATAGTCAAGTGGTCTCAGATCCTGTGAATGATGCATGTTTGACTGGACTGGTGGTGTGGATAGTCAAGGTGGTCTCAGATCCTGTGAATGATGCATGTTTGACTGGACTGGTGGTGTGGATAGTCAAGGGGTCTCAGGACCTGTGAATGTTGCATGTTTGATTGGACTGGTGGGGTGGATAGTCAAGTGGTCTCAGAACCTGTGAATGTTGCATGTTTGACTGGACTGGTGGTGTGGATAGTCAAGTGGTCTCAGGACCTGTGAATGATGCATGTTTGACTGGACTGGTGGTGTGGATAGTCAAGTGGTCTCAGATCCTGTGAATGATGCATGTTTGACTGGACTGGTGGTGTGGATGGTCAAGTGGTCTCAGATCCTGTGAATGATGCATGTTTGACTGGACTGGTGGGGTGGATAGTCAAGTGTTCTCAGGACCTGTGAATGATGCATGTTTGACTGGACTGGTGGGGTGGATAGTCAAGTGGTCTCAGATCCTGTGAATGATGACTGGACTGGTGGTGTGGATAGTCAAGTGGTCTCAGAACCTGTGAATGTTGCATGTTTGATTGGACTGGTGGTGTGGATAGTCAAGTGTGGTCTCAGAACCTGTGAATGTTGCATGTTTGACTGGACTGGTGGTGTGGATAGTCAAGTGTTCTCAGGACCTGTGAATGATGCATGTTTGACTGGACTGGTGGTGTGGATAGTCAAGTGGTCTCAGATCCTGTGAATGATGCATGTTTGACTGGACTGGTGGTGTGGATGGTCAAGTGGTCTCAGAACCTGTGAATGTTGCATGTTTGACTGGACTGGTGGTGTGGATAGTCAAGTGGTCTCAGGACCTGTGAATGATGCATGTTTGACTGGACTGGTGGTGTGGATAGTCAAGTGGTCTCAGATCCTGTGAATGATGCATGTTTGACTGGACTGGTGGTGTGGATGGTCAAGTGGTCTCAGATCCTGTGAATGATGACTGGACTGGTGGTGTGGATAGTCAAGTGGTCTCAGGACCTGTGAATGTTGCATGTTTGACTGGACTGGTGGTGTGGATAGTCAAGTGGTCTGAGGACCTGTGAATGTTGCATGTTTGACTGGACTAGGGATGTGGATAGTCAAGTGGTCTGAGGACCTGTGAATGTTGTATGTTTGACTGGACTGGTGGTGTGGATAGTCCAGGGGGCTCAGGACCTGTGAATGTTGCATGTTTGACTGGACTGGTGGTGTGGATAGTCCAGGGGCCTCAGGACCTGTGAATGTTGCATGTTTGACTGGACTAGGGATGTGGAAAGTCAAGTTGTCTCAGATCCTGTGAATGTTGCATGTTTGACTGGACTGGTGATGTGGATAGTGCAGGGGTCTCAGGACCTGTGAATGTTGCATGTTTAACTGGACTAGGGGTGTGGATAGTCAAGTGGTCTCAGGACCTGTGAATGTTGCATGTTTGACTGGACTGGTGATGTGGATAGTCCAGGGGTCTCAGGACCTGTGAATGATGCATGTTTGACTGGACTAGGGATATGGATAGCCAAGTTGTCTCAGATCCTGTGAATGATGCATGTTTAACTGGACTAGGGTTGTGGGTTGTCAAGTGGTCTCAGATCCTGTGAATGATGCATGTTTGACTGGACTGGTGGTGTGGAAAGTCAAGTGGTCTAGGGACCTGTGAATGTTGCAAGTATGACTGGACTAGGGGTGTGGGTTGTCAAGTGGTCTCAGATCCTGTGAATGATGCATGTTTGACTGGACTGGTGGTGTGGAAAGTCAAGTGGTCTAGGGACCTGTGAATGTTGCAAGTATGACTGGACTAGGGGTGTGGATAGTCAAGTGGTCTCAGATCCTGTGAATGTTGCAAGTATGACTGGACTAGGGGTGTGGGTTGTCAAGTGGTCTCAGATCCTGTGAATGATGCATGTTTGACTGGACTGGTGGTGTGGAAAGTCAAGTGGTCTAGGGGCCTGTGAATGTTGCAAGTATGACTGGACTAGGGGTGTGGATAGTCAAGTGGTCTCAGATCCTGTGAATGTTGCAAGTATGACTGGACTAGGGGTGTGGATAGTCAAGTGGTCTAGGGACCTGTGAATGTTGCAAGTATGACTGGACTAGGGGTGTGGATAGTCAAGTGGTCTAGGGACCTGTGAATGTTGCAAGTATGACTGGACTAGGGGTGTGGGTTGTCAAGTGGTCTAGGGACCTGTGAATGTTGCAAGTATGACTGGACTAGGGGTGTGGGTTGTCAAGTGATTCAAGACACTGCAAGTCACTGCATCCCTGACACTATAGTCCCCTCGTTTCAAAATCCAAGATTAGCCATGATTATTACCCTTAGTTTGGGTGATTTGTATGTCATGTTATAACATGAATTGAAACTACAGTAATTTTAGTCAGTTTACACTTACCTTTCCTTATCTGTCAGTAGGATGACTCAATATACTTCAGTGTGGTTCAAGGTTATTTAAGATGGTTCAATGTGATTGATACTGCAGTACCATGTCTCCCCCTGAAACAGAGCATCACCAACACTGTTAGTATGTGTTTCATTTAAATGGGGACTATAACGCCCATTTGTAGTCTAGGCCGAGTGCGATGTGTGTATATCTGTGACATCTCCGTCTCATTAGGGAATTCTTTAACTTCAAGAATCACAAATATTGTAGGGGAGCAAAGAAGACCCAAACATGGATGTCATCACATTTTGCTGTGCAGAGCTGTGTCCCTTAGCACTGCCATGATTCGATGATGATTGGTTTGAATCCCAGCTTCATCCTGATCATTGGTTTGTCAGCACCAAATCCATGATTGTGGACTCATGAACTTGCTAAATGTCTCCAACCTGCACCAGTTTGGGCTTTAGACCCACATTCAGCTGACGAAATAGCTGAAATACCAGTCACAACAGTGTTAAACCCAACACACTCGCAGAAACAGAACATTATCTCTGTGAGTGGATGAGTGAGTATGGTTATATGTGGCTTTTAGCAATATTCCAGCAATATCACAGCAGGGGACACCAGAAATGGGCTTCACACATTGTACCCATTTTGGGAATTGAAACTCGATTTTGGGGTCAGGAGCAAACACTTTAACCACCAGGCTACCCCACCACCCATTTTCTCTGTAACATACATGAGTTGGCAGACCAGTATAGCTGGTTTTGAATGTTGATGATCGTGAGAGAGAAGCGCTAACATTGGAGCTCCTTGTTTCACAGAGTTCATCACAAACTCATACATGCTATGAAAACCCTAGGAACTACGTAAATTGTTTGTTACCAGTATTTGCTAATATTAGTATTTAATACCAATCAGGATTGAGAATATCAATGCTGACGTGGTTTGAAACCTGTGATTGACCAGTTTGATTTAAGTATTCTATATTGTCTTTGCATCATATATGACTTGACCACAACATGAATCAATTAATTGTGTCATCTTTGCTAATCAATACCCACCTAGAATTTTACAACAGAGTGAAAAAAAACCATCTTACTGTGCTATACTTGTAGCCCTCTTTCACTGGGAAAAATCACAAGTCAAAAATCTTTCGTAAAATCTGCTTATAATGTATTGACAAATTTTGATTTGAGTCTATGTTATCATAGAAATTGTGTTGATATTGAAAAGTTTTATGACTGTCAAAAACTGAGGTATTCATCAATGGTGAGAGTAACACAAGCAGAGAGGTTTGGCTTAGATGAGTGACCTCACGTTGGTAAGTACATCAGTGCTATCAGAATCTCTGTGCCAGACATGGCTTTATCAGCTTATTGGTGACCTTCAGGCCAAGACCACCTTCACACCTACAGTCACTATTGGTAGTTGACATTCTATTAGTACTTGTTTGGCTTTCCAGAAATGTAAAATATCCTCTATCAATCATATTTGTTCTTGAAACTTCTGAGTCAGAGGAACAATCTACAAGTGTCTCACAGGGAATCCACCGCCTCCAATACTACTTTCCCTAAAGCATACAACAATTCCTTATCTTTACTCCAATGACATTGATCAAGTGAGGTGTTATACTGATGACAGATACTACTGACCTAAACACTGCTTATGTTTGCTCTCCTTCATGAGAAGACCTTCAAGTGGATGTTTGACATTATGCTGCCTAGATCTACCAAGAGGCTTTCCCTGGAATTCTCTCATCCATCATTATTACAGTTTCCCCGTGATGGAGAACACTGTTAGATGCTAAAACCAAATTTATCTTATTTCAAGGAATTTGTGGGTATCTATCACTTTGAAAAAGCCGTTCTCCTGACACTAGTCTAAATTGTACAAACAGGGCTTTCAGACGATTGAGTGAGATAAATTGAAAAATCAATTCATCACTGGGATTTCTTTGAAAACTTGCCGCTTACTTTTTTTAGACCCTGTTAATACTTTGTTCAACAGAATTATGTCTACTCTTATAATCTATTTTTGTTGGTCAGGATGAGTTCTTACTATTGTTATTTGTACACTGCAAAGCTGTTTTTTTCCAGATATAGGATAACAGAGGAATATCAGAGGTGGCCCAAACTGGTGAGGGGCAGTTCCAGAAACTGATTGGTGGTGCCTGAACTAGTCCATCACAGACCACTTGGAAATTAGCCATTGTCAAGTGTGGCTGTGAATGAGCTGATTGTATTCAAATTGGATGATTTACTGTAAGGGGTAATATCCTATGCTTGTCTCCCCATGGGATTCCTGGACAAAATAGGTCCTGACTAATGACAATCTGGGGCCCCGTTTTCCAAAATGGTGGTAAAACTACGACTCTCATTGCAGTCAAACGGTAACATTGACTTATGATAATCACATTTCTCTGACCCCTTTGTGTAAAGAGGCCTCCAGTGGTTACAATGTGTTGTGTGGCTGATAGTATATCATCATACTGTGACAGTGTGGAGCTTTGCTCATGATATCCACCACTGGTTTGCACTGTCCAGACTGATTATTAACAATGATTATGCTCACAGGTCACAAATCAGAAGGTTCAGTAATGCTGGTCACAGAAAATAGGTGGATAGGTGACTGCGTTCAGCAAGCTTCTAGGGCTTCGGTCCTGCTCCACACTGAAAAAGGTTACATGTGGTGTCTCCTTAGGCAACAGAATGTGTTTGAAATATGCTTCTTGTCACCCAGCAGTGAATGGGTACCTGGTAGAAAAAAGATACTACTTCGACTGTTAATCTTCAAGCACCTCATACAGTAGTTTGGTTTGGATACTCCCTAGGAGGCTGATAATGACATTCAGTGAACAGTGACTGATCCAAGGACCAGGGCCCACTTGAACAGAGCGATCTTAGCACTAAGATGATCATAACTTTCATACTTTAACAAAGGCTTACGATAGTCTTAGTGCTAAGATCGCTTTGTGCAATTGGGCTGAGGACAATAATAATGTAACTTATCATGAAGTAAAGATGCACAGTGTGCTTACCATGATGTATTAATGCACAGTGTGCTTACCCTGATGTATTGATGCACAATGCGCTTACCCTGATGTATTGATGCACAATGCACTTACCATGATGTATTGATGCACAGTGCACTTACCATGATGTATTAATGCACAGTGTGCTTACCATGATGTATTGATGCAGTGCACTTACCATGATGTATTAATGCACAGTGTGCTTACCATGATGTATTGATGCACAGTGCACTTACCATGATGTATTGATGCACAGTGTGCTTACCATGACGTATTAATGCACAGTGTGCTTACCATGATGTATTGATGAACAGTGCACTTACCATGATGTATTAATACACAGTGTGCTTACCATGATGTATTGATGCAGTGCACTTACCATGATGTATTAATTCACAGTGTGCTTACCATTATGTATTAATGCACAGTGCACTTACCATGATGTATTGATGCACATTGTCCTTACCATGATGTATTAATGCAGTGTGCTTACCATGATGTATTGATGCAGTGCACTTACCATGATGTATTAATGCACAGTGTGCTTACCATGATGTATTAATGCACAGTGTACTTACCATGATGTATTGATGCACAGTGTGCTTATGATGATGTATAAATGCACAGTGTGCTTACCACACTACAAAGTTGACTACAGAACCTGCATACAGATTTCGAGCCAATTCATTGCACAATTAGAAAAAGCCACAAGGGAACCAAAAGATTGTTGTTTGAATTGGGAAGACAGATAATGTTCAAAATCTTCAGAGACTGCTCAAAGAAAATATGCAAAACATTAATTTTTTCAGCAAGCTCATCAGTAACTGCCTTCAGTTAGAGTTCCATGTTTTGTGTTTTATAGATATGAATACCCAGACTGGCTCGAACTCTTTGAGAAAATAATGACAGGTCAGCTACGATTTCAGTTCTTGTCTATGAAACCATCGTCCAAAATGTCATCTATGGATGAAAATGAGAAAATATCAACAAAAAATGACAACTGTGCACAAAAGATGGTTGACAGCAGCATTATGTGTAAATGTTCACATAGGGTATCATCGTTTTATGAGATGAAGCCTAAATCTTAAAAGCTAAAAATATATTGCCAAAGTTAATGTTCACACAGAATGTTTTTTAAGGACCTACTAGTTATGAAAATTACTTTCATTACTTTTCATGTCTAAATAAAGACTGAATTCCAATGTAGCAGTGATATTAACATAAGAGTACAATGCCAACTTGTTCCTTAACCATTGTGAACATGTTCCAGGAGGTGTTGCCATCAGCGCCATGACAGAGTTTTACTGCATGCATCCATGGTCCTAATGATCTCCAAGAGTAGCTGTGTTGATATAAAGGAGGTTTTCTAATTAACACACATCAAAGTAGCCATTTGTAAACAAAGTAGCCATCCAAAGTGATCTTTATCACTTGCAGGGAAATAGTGGCTCACGGTTATGGTGTGCATCACAGGGACAATACCCTTGGAGATTTACACGTTGCATATGCACAGCCATCAAACCAAATGGATGAGTTAAAGAATGAATGTGTCCTTTGACGCTCTCCCAGAATATCCCTCATCAAGGGGTTGTTTTGTGTTGTCTCAGTTCGGGAATGAAGTGAATTACAGCACTCTGGTGTTCATGTCTGTTGAAAATATCAAGTACACTGTTCATTTCCCTTGAAAATAGCAAGTGAGTGAATGTGAAGTGTTAGTTTCATTGCGGCGCTAACAGTCCAGGGAATGTTCCTCATATTTGGTTTCATGGGAAATATACAGCACTTCCTTTACAGATAATTTTACTGAAGGTTTGGTCAGGTTCCCAGGTGTTTGTGTCAGCATTTTTTTAGATTGCCTTTGGATGAAGGCCAGCCAATTTAATTACTTGTACAGATCTGCCAGTGATGTTTTAGCCAATTTTACCACCATATCTTACATTTTACACTAATTTTATTGTGTGAAACTATCGACGTGTGATTTCATCCAAAGAATTGTCACTAATTTGAACAAGAACAAGTTATATCTGGTCTTCTATATCACTGATATCAGGTCTCTCCGGAAAATGAATCAAACATTTACAGTGAATATAGTTTGGAAAATTCTCAAATACAGAGAACTGCCTTTATAACGAACACCCTAATAACAAACTGACGGATATAATGAACTGTTTTGGGGTCCTACCATTTGCTGTATATATGCTTATAAGGAACTACAGTTATAACAAATTATTATTAGTGGTCCCTTTTAGTTTGTTATACCTGTAGTTTACTGTTTATGAAATGTGCCAAAATCCAAAAGGTAGAACGTACCTCACGTAACCTTTATTATTAAGTATGCATAGATGGAATATCAGAATACATAGTTTTCAGATTGGAGATTTCTAAACATTAACTTTACTTGAAAAGCAACCATGCCCACTCCACCCATCAAAGTACTCACTTACTGCACCTTGATACAAGTTCTATAATTATATCTTATGAAGCTCTTAGAGTAATCATTTAAATTTCTGTGCACCTCATCAATATATCTCTCACTATGCCGTAATTAGTTTGAAATGGATGTTTGATTGACATGTGACTGATGTTAATAACCAGGTGTTATTTCAAGTGGTGATGATAACGAGTACATTACATCACAGCCTCGTAGAGGGCAAACCAGTCTCAGTTCCTCGCCTGTACAGGTCAAGTCAGGCACATGCAAAGGGAGGGTTGCATGGACTGACTCAGTTAGGTGTACTCCAGACTGGCAGGACTCCTGGATGGGATTAGATTGCAAAGTCTTGTATCATTAGCATTATAGATGAAAGATATTCATTGAAAAAGATATCAAAATAATGCATACGAATGTGTAAAGTGTGTTAATGAAGAAATAAACAATGAGTGGGAGGTGTTTATCGTACAACACACCACAGCAGGGAGAATAAACCATGAGGGGTGCAGCCCCCGAGAGTTTTTTTCTCAATCTGCTTGCCGTGGTTTGTTGAACTCCCACCTGATGTGTCTCTTGGAAATATCTTCAGATAACAGGTCCTCTGCCTTCAACAAATTACTTCTAACTAATTCTTTCAATATCAGGAAAATTAAGGTTGTAAACCTGCAGTCTCTCAGGAACGACCACTTGACAGTACCATCCAACAGGCATACTCCAGGCAGTCTGTCATTATCAGAACTGACAAACAGGAATCAGGATAAAAGCAGCTGATTATTAAGACTAATTTCTGTCAACACCAATCAAATACCAGTGTGATTGACAGATAGGCTGCAATAACAGAAGCATAAGGCTGTTGTAACAAATGACTGAGTGTGCGAGTGTGCGAGTGTGGGTGGGGGAGAAGGAAGGTATACACACAGGCGGGTGATGAGGTATGGGGGGGTCAGGGTCCGGGGGGGCCACAGGGAGAAAATCTTCCCCTCGTAGTAATGAGTTGATAAACACCTCTCATCGTGTTGAACATCCCCACCTACCTGTCAAACATGCAACTTCAGCAGTTTAGTCCTTCACACTGTTTTGGTTTCAGTTTGAAACTATTCACTATGAATAGGCACTATTAATGCAGAAAAACTTAATTTTTGCCTTTGGTTTTACCAAATAGTTCTTAATAACAGTTCTTGAAGCAGTGACAGAACAAAAAAGTGTGTTGCAAATAAAATTCCCAAGCCCCAACCAGTATCAGTGAACACACTTGCATTTCACAAGGCAAAGGGTTAGTAAGGCATGGGATGGCAAGTGGAATGCAAGGGGCAGCAGCTGTGGGTGGCAAAGCAAAGGGTTCCAAGATTTGGAAAAGGGTTCCAATGGGGTGGTTTGACAATGTGTCAACAAGGGTGGCATGGCAAAGGGTCTCAGGATTGGCAAGAATTTTAAAACTGTGGAAAAGTGTGGTATGCATAGTAAGGGGCTGCGCTGGGAGTAGCATGGCAGGGAGTGGTGGCAAGAGGCTTCAAGGGGTGGAACAAGGTGACAAAGCATGGCAAGGGATGGTGGCAAGAGGCTTAAAGGAGTGGAACAAGGTGACAAGGCATGGCAAGGGGTGGTGGCAAGAGTCTTCAAGGGGTGGAACAAGGTGACAAGGCATGGCAAGGGGTGGTGGCAAGAGGCTTCAAGGGGTGGAACAAGGTGACAAAGCATGGCAAGGGGTGGTGGCAAGAGGCTTCAAGGGGTGGAACAAGGTGACAAGGCATGGCAAGGGGTGGTGGCAAGAGTCTTCAAGGGGTGGAACAAGGTGACAAAGCATGGCAAGGGGTGGTGGCAAGAGGCTTAAAGGAGTGGAACAAGGTGACAAGGCACGGCAAGGGGTGGTGGCAAGAGTCTTCAAGGGGTGGAACAAGGTGACAAAGCATGGCAAGGGGTGGTGGCAAGAGGCTTAAAGGAGTGGAACAAGGTGACAAAGCATGGCAAGGGATGGTGGCAAGAGGCTTCAAGGAGTGGAACAAGGTGACAAAGCATGGCAAGGGATGGTGGCAAGAGTCTTCAAGGGGTGGAACAAGGTGACAAAGCATGGCAAGGGGTGGTGGCAAGAGGCTTAAAGGAGTGGAACAAGGTGACAAAGCATGGCAAGGGATGGTGGCAAGAGGCTTCAAGGAGTGGAACAAGGTGACAAAGCATGGCAAGGGGTGGTGGCAAGAGGCTTAAAGGAGTGGAACAAGGTGACAAGGCATGGCAAGGGGTGGTGACAAGAGGCTTCAAGGGGTGGAACAAGGTGACAAAGCATGGCAAGGGGTGGTGGCAAGAGGCTTCAAGGGGTGGAACAAGGTGACAAAGCACGGCAAGGGGTGGTGACAAGAGGCTTCAAGGGGTGGAACAAGGTGACAAAGCATGGCAAGGGGTGGTGGCAAGAGGCTTAAAGGAGTGGAACAAGGTGACAAGGCACGGCAAGGGGTGGTGGCAAGAGGCTTCAAGGAGTGGAACAAGGTGACAAAGCACGGCAAGGGGTGGTGGCAAGAGGCTTCAAGGAGTGGAACAAGGTGACAAAGCACGGCAAGGGGTGGTGGCAAGAGGCTTAAAGGAGTGGAACAAGGTGACAAGTCACGGCAAGGGGTGGTGGCAAGAGGCTTCAAGGAGTGGAACAAGGTGACAAAGCACGGCAAGGGGTGGTGGCAAGAGGCTTCAAGGAGTGGAACAAGGTGACAAAGCACGGCAAGGGGTGGTGGCAAGAGGCTTAAAGGAGTGGAACAAGGTGACAAGTCACGGCAAGGGGTGGTGGCAAGAGGCTTCAAGGGGTGGAACAAGGTGACAAGTCACGGCAAGGGGTGGTGACAAGAGTCTTCAAGGGGTGGAACAAGGTGACAAGGCACGGCAAGGGGTGGTGGCAAGAGGCTTAAAGGAGTGGAACAAGGTGACAAGGCACGGCAAGGGGTGGTGGCAAGAGGCTTCAAGGAGTGGAACAAGGTGACAAAGCATGGCAAGGGATGGTGGCAAGAGGCTTCAAGGAGTGGAACAAGGTGACAAGGCACAGCAAGGGGTGGTGACAAGAGGCTTCAAGGGGTGGAACAAGGTGACAAAGCATGGCAAGGGATGGTGGCAAGAGGCTTCAAGGGGTGGAACAAGGTGACAAGGCACGGCAAGGGGTGGTGACAAGAGGCTTCAAGGGGTGGAACAAGGTGACAAAGCATGGCAAGGGATGGTGGCAAGAGGCTTCAAGGGGTGGAACAAGGTGACAAAGCATGGCAAGGGATGGTGGCAAGAGGCTTCAAGGGGTGGAACAAGGTGACAAGTCACGGCAAGGGGTGGTGGCAAGAGGCTTCAAGGGGTGGAACAAGGTGACAAGTCGCGGCAAGGGATGGTGGCAAGAGGCTTCAAGGAGTGGAACAAGGTGACAAGGCACAGCAAGGGGTGGTGACAAGAGGCTTCAAGGTGGAACAAGGTGACAAAGCATGGCAAGGAGTGATGGCAAGAGGCTTCAAGGTGGAACAAGGTGACAAAGCATGGCAAGGAGTGATGGCAAGAGTCTTCAAGGGGTGGAACAAGGTGACAAAGCATGGCAAAGGGTGATGGCAAGAGGCTTCAAGGAGTGGAACAAGGTGACAAAGCATGGCAAGGGATGGTGGCAAGAGGCTTCAAGGGGTGGAACAAGGTGACAAAGCATGGCAAGGGATGGTGGCAAGAGGCTTCAAGGGGTGGAACAAGGTGACAAAGCATGGCAAGGGATGGTGGCAAGAGGCTTCAAGGGGTGGAACAAGGTGACAAGTCACGGCAAGGGGTGGTGGCAAGAGGCTTCAAGGGGTGGAACAAGGTGACAAGTCGCGGCAAGGGATGGTGGCAAGAGGCTTCAAGGAGTTGAACAAGGTGACAAGGCACAGCAAGGGGTGGTGGCAAGAGGCTTCAAGGTGGAACAAGGTGACAAAGCATGGCAAGGAGTGATGGCAAGAGTCTTCAAGGGGTGGAACAAGGTGACAAAGCATGGCAAAGGGTGATGGCAAGAGGCTTCAAGGAGTGGAACAAGGTGACAAAGCATGGCAAGGGATGGTGGCAAGAGGCTTCAAGGGGTGGAACAAGGTGACAAAGCATGGCAAGGGATGGTGGCAAGAGGCTTCAAGGGGTGGAACAAGGTGACAAAGCATGGCAAGGGATGGTGGCAAGAGGCTTCAAGGGGTGGAACAAGGTGACAAGTCACGGCAAGGGGTGGTGGCAAGAGGCTTCAAGGGGTGGAACAAGGTGACAAGTCACGGCAAGGGGTGGTGGCAAGAGGCTTCAAGGGGTGGAACAAGGTGACAAGTCATGGCAAGGGGTGGTGGCAAGAGGCTTCAAGGGGTGGAACAAGGTGACAAAGCACGGCAAGGGGTGGTGGCAAGAGGCTTCAAGGGGTGGAACAAGGTGACAAAGCATGGCAAGGGATGGTGGCAAGAGGCTTCAAGGGGTGGAACAAGGTGACAAAGCATGGCAAGGGGTGGTGGCAAGAGGCTTCAAGGGGTGGAACAAGGTGACAAAGCATGGCAAGGGGTGATGGCAAGAGGCTTCAAGGGGTGGAACAAGATGACAAGGCATGACAAGTGGCAGAAAAATGAAGCAAGATAAAGGTTGCTATTATGAAAATAATCATGTCAACAGAGCCCATTCACTGTTCTGAGATGCCCCCTCCCCCACCAACGTGGATAAGTGCAACCAGCAGTCACAAACAGAGGATCAAAACGTATCTTGTTTTAACACATGAACACCATTCATCATCTAGTAAACCCAATACATTCAGGATAAGGTGATGTCCAGCACGCACAGAGCCATCTATATTCGGCTCTCCTAAGCATTCCTTTATTTCCAAATGAGCCTCCTCAAATTGGCCTATAACAATTAATGACCACAGCTCAAATCGTCCATTATAGCCGTGTCCAGTAGTATTCAATGATAATAAACCAGTAGCGCTTGGCACAAGTGTAAACACAGGCAGCTTGTTTTCAATTCAGGAGGGTCGCAAGACAAATGGGAACTAAATCCCCCCATCCATCTTCCTGTTCCAAATGTCAATTTCCTTGCGACTTTAAGCAGCTGATCGCACACTTGTCAAAGCAAACTCCTTTTTCGGGGACCATTGTGGCAGTTTTTACATAGAAAGGCAGGGGATTTCTTCAGGCAACATGGACTCATTGCATGGTTTGGCATCTATTGTGAGCCAAAGATCAAGATGTAATTATGCGCGGCCATAAAAATGAAAGGGTTAAAATTTCAATATGCACTGGTCGGTGGTTTATTTCTTATTTGGGTCACAACAAGATTGTTTTATGACACAAGTTCTCTAGGTCCATGCATACAGATAGGCAAAAAATAGGTATATAAACCGAAAATATGTTCAGTAAAAAATGATGCATGTTAAAAAGTGTTGCCTGGAAAAAAGTCTTGAACAGATACTTAAAACAAAATAATATCAAGAAAAGGTTTTAATTAGCCTATTTTCAGTAAAATATATAATTTGATTATTTGTAAGCTTTGGCCATATTCATGGCAGTCATTGATAACAATGCATATCCACAGTACTAAAAAAAGACCTACTGTTCAAATTTAAATTTTAAGACAAAGTTTTCTTTAATTAGGATATGTCCTCTGGACTTAAAGTTAATCAAGTTTCTTTACGAAAGTAACTCAGTTTACTGTTCAGTATAATGATGTGTACCACACAACTAGAATACACTTCATTCATCTTCAAGAAGCTACTCAAAATTACAACCAAGTAAAACTTGCACTAAAAAGAACACCAAATGCCCATTAAAGGCAGACAAGTTGCTGTATTATTACCACCTTCTCTGCATTGTATCTGTCTGTCAAAACCAGGAAAAACTTCATAAAAGCAGGAACCAGTCCAGGCAATTTGCCCTAACAAGAAACATGTGGCGCCTCACCCCGTCTGAAATTAACATTGGCTATCAGCTGATTGGCGCAGGTTAGGTGTGCAATAACATGTATATAACACATGTAGATTACGGTTGAAATAACACCCTCTGCTAATAGATTGCTGACAAGATAATGAAGAAAAGCTGTCTTGTCCAACGTGATAGAGGGCTTCTAGCTTGAAACGCTACTTAATATCATGGTGGCATTGAGAGACCTGCATTACGTCGGGATTGTTCAAAGGATGTTCTGATGTTAACTGCTAAATTTGATGCCTGAGTTCATCACAAGATGACTTTTTATCGTGTCTGCAGTATGAGAAATGAGTGAATATTGTTTGCCTCAGTCAGCAATATTAAGCTATGTAAATAGTCCACTATGGAACAGACAATCAGTGGCCCTGTTGGGTGTTCTGGGTGAAGATCAGGTGGTCAGCCTGTGACTACGACAATGTGGATTGTTGTTCATAATATAAGTCACAGGTTTGTCTGGTCCAGATTGGATTATTTAAACAATTTCATAATTCACACATATTCTCTATGGTATACGAGATGGTGAGCATAAGTGTCAAGAGATATGTATAATAAAGCATTACTACATATATTCTTGGGTTAAATAGAATTTCTAGTGTTTCTGACATTAAGTCATGGGATCAGAAATGTTGTGTCATGTAAACTGTTCAGTCTAAATCCTGATTTTGAATTGATATCAGGTTTTGTGTGTTAGCTTGGTGGTTAAAGCGTTCATTTGTCTTGCTGAAGACCAGGTTTGATTCCCCACATGGGTACACTGTGTGCAACATATTTCTGGTGTCCTTTTCTGTGAGCAGCAAAAAAACCCGCCCCCTCACTTAAACTGATATCAAGTTGTCCCCCCAAATGCTAATGTATGTGCTCATTGTGTACAGTTATCTCCCTTACATTACAATTGTATATGCTCGGTTAAGGTCATTAGACTGCCTTGATAATTTTTCAGTTTCGAGATAATATAATCACATAATTGTATTAGGATTGGTTAGAAGTTCGGCATTTCCCAGGGGGTGTATGAAATTTGTACCTGCCAGCAGGGTACATGGGAAAAAAATGACCATTTAGCAAGCAATGAGACATGAGTATTTTAGTGCATAGTAAGGTCAGATTAGACAGGTGTGTGTAGATTTCTTGATAAAGATTATGTTATGGAGACAGGAGAGCTGTAGGAACCCATGAGTTCCTGAGAATGTTGAGACATGACCAAAGTTCATAATGTTCGATGTAATTGATTGGTCACCAACTTTCATACAGCAGCTTTCAGAGTTAAAATTAAAAATTGAAGTAGATAAGTTACCATGAAATATATTGATTCTACCAATGTAAGTACAGTTGTCACAAGAGGATTAAAATGTGTTCTGATATGCAGCATATGATGTTCCTATTGAGTGATGTCATACTAGACTAAGATTTAGTCCCAGAAATCTTATTTAAAAATACATATCTACAAAATATAAAATAAAATCCAAATGAAGCCCAGAACAATGCTTAATTTCAGAGCCTAGAGCTAAGGCAATCTAGTCTGGGAGACAGACTAATATGTATGCATTCACTGCAGTCATTCAGCAAGTTGTAGAGTAATACTATCACTGCCCTGGGCCTCATAATACATTTGCCAAACATGGACATTTTCAGACTCCATTATACTGTAAACTATGTCAGTTAAAACCACATTTAGTGGATACAAGAAAGAAAGAAATGCATTCAAATGACAACACTTATGATTTTCTAAGCGTCAAAAGTATTCTTCTGGAGATACACTGTAAAAAATACAAAATTGCTTTTCTATCCTCTGTAATAAAACTGCAGAATGGTGTCTGCAGAGGAGGTTAGAAATACTCTAATGTTCATTTCAGTTAGCAAATTGAAGGATTTAATTTGAAAAAATAGCTTATTCAAAGAATGATTTCTGAAGAAAAGCAGTTTATCTTCCTATGCAACACAGTTATGAACATGGGTCAGGCCTGGGAAGGTTACACAGAAAACACTTCACATCACTCAGACACAGTCAACTAGCTATATCCTTCATCCAGAAATATTTCTTGTTAAAAATACAGACAAATCCCTCACAGAGCCATGTTCTAAAATATTTAATGAACAAACTCTTTCTTATCCTGCAACAATAAAATCAAACAATATGACCGTATGAGTCAGCGCTGTAAAACTCATGTTAATGTGTCTAAAGAAACTGTTTCCAAATGGTGAAATTCTTCGCATGTTTACATGCCAAATAATCTATGAGGAAAGTCAATTGCAATGTGAAACACGGAAGAGCTGACAAACCTTCTGACAAGATCCGGAATACTTGGAACGATAATGTTTCCTGCCATGTGGCTTGGACGTGTCATTCCTGGGAAGGGACTGGTTTGCCTATTCTACTTCAAAAATTAACATAAACTCCCTTTTGAGACGGATATGTAAAATATGTTCCAGTTATTCAAAAGTGGTGTCTATTTGTTCAAATAATGACTATAGATTTATGGCACCTTAAAGTAAATCTATTGTGATCCTGCAAATTCCATCCCCTTCAAAGTTCATTCAAAAAAGATAGGAGAAAAATACTTAATAAGTTTCATAGAGATGTGCATATTTGTTCAAATTCTCCAAATATAACCTTATAAACCGTAACTACTACATGTAGGTCAAAATTTAGCCATACTTGATTTGTTTGTGATTCTCAGCTCATTCAGTGAGTACCGTATTTGCCGTATTAAACGACCTGCTCCAGTAAGCACTCCCTGACAAACTTCTTGACTAATGTGTAAGGAATCTTTATAAACCATCTACTCAGACTGACAGTTCATATTTTCTTGTGTACAGTAAAAAAATCAGTAACACAAAAGGAGTATGTAGTAACAAAAAAGTTATAGTTTGATCAATGTATGAGCTAAGTTTGTTCACTTACCGCTCGATCACTAAAATTTGCAACTTGTGTATTGTTCTTCATAGGAGGTCCCCGTGTCAATTTTCTAATCACCCAGGGTGCTTATTACAGCAAATACTGTAATATATCTCTCCAACCTCTGGTGATAGTGGAATACACTATACCTGCTGTTGTCTGGGGATCTCCATCTGTCTTATCAGCAACTTCCAACAAGAGATTCTCCGCATATATGTTTGAAATCAACAACCCATTAACTCTGCTCCATGCAAGTTAGGCAGAGGTCTCACGATTCAAGAGTTATGTCCCATTTCAAATAAATTTAATCAATGACATGTAATTTGATTGGAAGGGTACTTTGACTGTTGTCTAATTCAAATCAATTCAAAGTGAAGCTATGGAGGGTTGAGGGGGCAAGTTTTCCATCTGACAAAATCAACTTGCCTGATTTCTCAGTGTTATATATACATGTAATAACTAAACAAAACCTATCCTACTTTCATTCATATGCTGTTGGGAGTGGTCATTAATTACGTCCAGTCTTTTCAAATGGTAAGGTTTTATCATCGGGCCCTTACTGATGTGATGTAGTTCTACGATGTTAGGCAACAAGGTTACAATGCTATAGGCAATAATCACCTATGGTAAAATGGGAACTGGTTCTCTTTAAACGGTTGGTGTACATGCAACACCATATGCCTGACCACTGGATCTGAAGTCAGTGATTATGAGCTGAATGGATTGAGATCAGTGATCGACTTAAAATAAGCCATAAGAAGACCATTCATGGCAGTTTGAGTTGACACAATGATAACAGACATCCTAAAGCACATGCAGTTTGTTTGTTGTTTACCACCACACTGAGCAATATTCCAGCTGTATGAGTGCTGCCTGTAGATAATCAGCCGGGTATGATGACACACAACTCACCTGATCCAGACCACCCAATCCATTGACAAGCATAGGTGGCTCAGGACGTTTTCTAACACAGACTCTCCACAGGGGTGAATGAAGCCTTTGGAGATAAATATAACATAATCATCTACTGGGAGTGATAAATGTTATATTGTCCATGAGGGAGACAGATGCACTGCATGTTTTGTGAGCAACATGGGCATTTATTACGTGGAAATTGGTAACTCAAATCATTCAGACAATGGACATTCTGCCAATGAAACATTTAACACATACGTGAATCACTCTCTGGACACATCTGCATGTGCAACCAACATGAAAAAATTAGCATGTTACAATCCGAAGAAAAAATCTTTTAAAAATTTAAATTTACATACAGTTTTAAATTCAACAAATTTAATTTGACAACAACCTATGGGCGAGTGATCTGCTGGTTTAATGACCTTATCAGGTGGCAGTCTGAGACTTCCACTTTAATTCCTATAATAAAGTCACACTTCTTATTAACAATAATTGCCCCCTGAACTCAGTTGATTAGAACCAATAGTACGTCCGCTAAAGCATCAAAGATGAGAGCAAAAACCTTTCATTTATTATGCCTAAATCTGAAAACCTAAATTACAATGACGGCTTGATTGGGTCGCGAACAATATCATATAACCGTATGCTGAAATGAAAAAAGAAAAATCTTTAATTACAAATAATTTTTTTAAATGAGATTATTTCGCTAGGCATGTGCATGGGATTTTAAAGCTACACGCATGACAATCAGAAGCGATTGTTTACAGAGTGTGTTTCACTCAATACAGGCATTTTAATCGGGGTTATGCAAGTTCTGTAGCTACGAAATTAAAAAATCTTCTATCAGATGAAGCTCTTCATCCCTGAAAAGATTCAGTGAAGCACAAATATACAAAGGAATATCCGTAAGCCGATTACAAGGAAATACGGAAGCGTCAGAGCTGGGCTGAAAGACTGTAATAACATCAGCTTCTAGCTACCTTTATTTAGCTCAATCAGTAGGAAAAGGCAAATATTTCTGAAAATTGGATAATTTATTAAACTGAGAGAAGGAAAATTAATAAAAACGACATTATTTGCAGAGGAATATTGCTTAGGAAAAGTAAATATTATAGATTTATGCCTGTTATTAGGTCACTTATCAGGTACTCCCAGAGCCAGTGTTTTATATAAATCATTATTATTGATTAGTTTAGGAAATATAGAGAACATTGCCATGATGGCAGTGTGTGGTAGTTGGTATGGCTATGAATGATATTCTGGAATAATCGCTGAACTTTAACTCCGTTACCAGTAGGTATGGTATCATGAGACTAACTACAATGTGTCTTGTATGTTGTCCTGTGTTGTATCAGGTTGTCCTGTGTTATATAATGATGTCCTGTGTTGTATCAGGTTGTCCTGTCTTATATCATGTTGTCCTGTATTGTATCCTGTTGTCCCGTGTAACAACAGGTTGTTCTGTGTTATATCATGTTGTCCTGTGTTATATCATGTTGTCCTGTGTTGTATCAGGTTGTCCTGTGTTGTATCAGGTTGTCTTGTGTTATATCAGGTTGTCCTGTGTTATATCATGTTGTCCTCTGTTATATCATGTTGTCCTGTGTTGTATCAGGTTGTCCTGTGTAATATCATGTTGTCCTGTAACATATAATGTTGTCCTGTGTTGTATCAGGTTGTCCTGTCTTATATCATGTTGTCCTGTGTTACATCAGGTTGTTCTGTGTTACATCAGGTTGTCATGTGTTACATAATGTTGTTCTGTGTTATATCATGTTGTCCTGTGTTATATAATGTTGTCCTATGTTGTATCAGGTTGTCCTGTGTTATATCATGTTGTCCTGTGTTACATCAGGTTGTTCTGTGTTACATCAGGTTGTCCTGTGTTATATCTTGTTGTCCTGTGTTACATCAGGTTGTTCTGTGTTACATCAGGTTGTCCTGTATTGTATCCTGTTGTCCTGTGTTATATAATCTTGTCCTGTGTTGTATCAGGTTGTCCTGTGTTATATAATGTTGTTCTGTGTTACATCAGGTTGTCCTGTGTTATATCTTGTTGTCCTGTGTTACATCAGGTTGTTCTGTGTTACATCAGGTTGTCCTGTATTGTATCCTGTTGTCCTGTGTTATATAATCTTGTCCTGTGTTGTATCAGGTTGTCCTGTGTTATATCATGTTGTCCTGTGTTCTATCATGTTGTCCTGTGTTATATCATGTTGTCCTGTGTTACATCAGGTTGTCCTGTGTTATATCATGTTGTCCTGTGTTACATCAGGTTGTCCTGTGTTATATCATGTTGTCCTGTGTTACATCAGGTTGTCCTGTGTTCTTCATGTTGCCTTGCATTGTATCCTGTTGTCCTGTGTTGTATCATTTTGTCCTGTGTTACATCAGGATGTCCAGCATTGTATCATGTTGTACTGTGTTGTATCCTGTTGTCCTGAATTGTATCATGTTGTACTGTGTTGTATCATGTTGTCCTGTGTTACATCAGGTTCTCCTGCATTGTATCCTGTTGTACTGCATTGTATCATGTACTGTGTTGTATCATGTTGTCCTGTGTTGTATCCTATTGTTCTGCATTGTATCCTGTTGTCCTGTGTTCTATCATGTTATCCTGTGTAACAGCTTGTCCTGTGTTGTATCCTGTTGTCCTGCATTGTATCATGTTGTCCTGTATTGTATCCTGTTGTCCTGTGTTGTATCCTATTGTTCTGTGTTGTATCCTGTTGTCCTGCATTGTATCCTGTTGTCCTGTGTTACATCTGGTTGTCCTGCATTGTATCCTGTTGTCCTGTGTTGTATCCTGTTGTCCTGAATTGTATCACGTTGTACTGTGTTGTATCCTGTTGACCTGCATTGTATCCTGTTGTCCTGTGTTGTATCATGTTGTTCTGTGTTGTATCAGGTTGTCCTGTGTTGTATCCTGCTGCCCTGCATTGCATCCTGCTGTCCTGTATTGTATTCTATTCTCCTGTAATGCATGAGGTTGTCCTGTGTTATATCTTGTGGTCCTGCATTGTATCCTGTTGTCCTGTGTTGCATGAGGTTGTCCTGTGTTATATCTTGTTGTCCTGTGTTGTATCCTGTTGTACTGTGTTGTATCCTGTTGTCCTGCATTGTATCATGTTGTCCTGTGTTATATCTTGTTGTCCTGTGTTGTATCCTGTTGTACTGTGTTGTACTGTGTTGTATCCTGTTGTCCTGCATTGTATCATGTTGTCCTGTGTTGTATCATGTTGTTCTGTGTTGTATCAGGTTGTCCTGTGTTGTATCATGTTTTCCTGTGTTGTATCATGTTGTCCTGTGTTGTATCATATTGCCTTGCATTGCATTGTGTTGTCCTGTGATGTATCATGTTAGACTGTGTTGTATGTTGTCCTGTGTTGTATGAGGTTGTCCTGTGTTATATCTTGTTGTCCTGCATTGTATCCTGTTGTCCTGTGTTGCATGAGGTTGTCCTGTGTTATATCTTGTTGTCCTGTGTTGTATCCTGTTGTACTGTGTTGTATCCTGTTGTCCTGCATTGTATCATGTTGTCCTGTGTTATATCTTGTTGTCCTGTGTTGTATCCTGTTGTACTGTGTTGTACTGTGTTGTATCCTGTTGTCCTGCATTGTATCATGTTGTCCTGTGTTGTATCATGTTGTTCTGTGTTGTATCAGGTTGTCCTGTGTTGTATCATGTTCTCCTGTGTTGTATCATGTTGTCCTGTGTTGTATCATATTGCCTTGCATTGCATTGTGTTGTCCTGTGATGTATCATGTTAGACTGTGTTGTATGTTGTCCTGTGTTGTATGATGTTGTCCTGTGTTGTGTCAGGCTGCCCTGTGTTGTATCCGTTTGTCCTGCATTGTATCATGTTATTCTGTGTTGTATCATGTTGTCCTGCATTCTATCATGTTGTCATACGTTGTATCATGTTGTCCTGTGTTGTATCATATTGCCTTGCATTGCATTGTGTTGTTCTGTGATGTATCATGTTAGACTGTGTTGTATGTTGTCCTGTGTTGTATGATGTTGTCCTGTGTTGTGTCAGGCTGCCCTGTGTTGTATCCGTTTGTCCTGCATTGTATCATGTTATTCTGTGTTGTATCATGTTGTCCTGCATTCTATCATGTTGTCATACGTTGTATCATTTTGTCCTGTGTTTTGTCATCATATTGTATGATGTTGCTCTGTGTTGCATCATGTTCTGTCATGCTCTCCTGTGTAGTATCATGTTCTGTTGTGTTGTATCATCATGTTCTATGTTGTATTGTGTTCTCCTTTGTTGTATCAGGCAGTCCTGCATTGGAAGTTGTTCTGTGTTGTTGATGTTGCCCCATGTTGTATGATGTTGTCCTGTGTTGTATGTTTGCCTGTGTTGTATGATAGAACATGATAGTATCATGGTTTCCTGTGTTGTATGTTGTGTTGTAATGATCTGGTACTGTCTTGTATAGTGTTGTCCTGTGTTGTATCCTGTTGTCCTGTGTTGTATCATTTCCTGTGTTGTATGATGCTGTCCTGTGATGCATGATGTTGACCTGTGTTGTACCATGGTGTACTGTGTTAGATGATGGTGTCCTGCATTGTATGGTGTTGCCCTGCGTTTTATCATGGTATCCTGTGTTGTATGATGCTGTCTTGTGTTGCATGATGTTGTCCTGTGTGGTATCATGGTGTACTGTGTTAGATGATGGTGTCCTGTGTTGTATGGTGTTGCCCTATGTTTTATCATGGTGTCCTGTGTTGTATGATGCTGTCTTGTGTTGCATGATGTTGTCCGGTGTTGTATCATGTCCTGTGTTGTATGATACTGTCCTGTGTTGTATGGTGTTGTCCTGTTTATATCGTGGTGTAATGTGTTGTATGATGCTGTCTTGTGTTGCATGATGTTGTACTGTGTTGTATGATGTTGTCCTGTGTTGTATGATGTTGTCCTGTGTTGTATCCTGTTGTCCTGTGTTGTATACTGTCCTGTGTTGTATGATACTGTCCTGTGTTGTATCCTGTTGTCCTCTGTTATATCATGGTGTAATGTGTTGTATGATGCTGTCTTGTGTTGCATGATGTTGTCCTGTGTTGTATCATGTCCTGTGTTGCATGATGTTGTCCTGTGATGTATCCTGTTGTCCTGTGTTGTATCATGTCCTGTGTTGTATGATGTTGTCCTGTGTTCCATCATGATGTACTGTGTTGTATTGTCCTGTGTTGAATCATGGTGCACTGTGTTGTATGACGTTGTCCTGTGTTGTATTATGGTGTCCTGTGTTGTATGATGTTGTCCTGTGTTGTATCATGGTATGCTGTGCTGTATGATTGTGCAGTGTGATGTATGATGGTGTACTGTGTTGTATGATGTTGCCTTCTGTTGTTTGATGGTGTCCTGCGTTGTATGATGTTGTCCTGTGTTCTATGGTGTTGTATCATGTTGTCCTGCATTGTATGTGTTCCTGTGTTGTATCATGTTGTCCTGTGTTGTATGGTGTTGTCCTATGGTGTACTGTGTTGTCCTGTGTTGTATGGTGTTGTCCTATGGTGTACTGTGTTGTATCATGGTGTACTGTGTTGTATCATGGTGTACTGTGTTGTATCATGGTGTACTGTGTTATATCATGGTGTACTGTGTTGTATCATGGTGTACTGTGTTGTATCATGTCCTGTGTTGCATGATGTTGTCCTGTGTTGCATGATGGTGTCCCGTGTTGTATGGTGTTGTCCTGTGTTGTATCATGGTTTACTGTGTTGTATCATGGTGTACTGTGTTGTATCATATTGTCCTGTGTTGTATCATGGTGTACTGTGTTGTATCATGGTGTATTGTGTTGTATCATGTCCTGTGTTGCATGATGGTGTCCTGTGTTGTATGGTGTTGTCCTGTGTTGTATCATGGTGTACTGTGTTGTATCATGTTGTCCTGTGTTGTATCATGGTGTACTGTGTTGTATCATGGTGTATTGTGTTGTATCATGTCCTGTGTTGCATGATGTTGTCCTGTGTTGCATGATGTTGTCCTGTGTTGTATCATGTTGTCCTGTGTTGTATCATGTTGTCCTGTGTTGTATCATGTCCTGTGTTGTATCATGGTGTACTGTGTTGTATGGTGTTGTCCTGTGTTGCATGATGTTGTCCTGTGTTGAATGTTTTTGTATCATGTTTTCCTGTAATATAATGTTGCCTTGTCTCATACATCGCAAGGATGCAGATACTTGTATTTTGGAAAAGGGGTGAATTTTGTGATCACATGCTAACAAATAAGATGTAGATGACTGCAAATAATTCATGAAGGAGTCTTCTGGATCGGTGTATGTATAAGTACAAATTAATTGTGAACTAAAATTTAAATGATATTATTACCACAGTCAATTTAAAATATCACTGGACCATCAGTTAGTATGAATACTGTGTTGATGAGGTTACTTGGTCTGTACAGAGTAAAACAATGCACACCAAAATGGACAACAACAAACTGATTACTTTGCATATATGTTCCTGACTTAATATTGGACACAGCTAGACTGCTATCAGTCAGTTGCTCCACACTTGAACAGAGTATGGTAAAGCTGTCATCTAGATTTGACTAATTAGCTCAGAAGCCTTGCCAGGGGAGTTGTTGCTAAGATCTTGGAATTTTGACAGGTGGTTCAGCCCTGGCTGCAAGACTGTATGGATCCATTTCATAATCATTCTTTGATAGATTGCAGCAGGCCTTAACCCTTGTCATGAATCATCAGGCAGGATGCAGGTCAACATTACCTGGGGAAGGTTTACCTGGTACTGAAATAACCAATGCCAAGGATCTGTTACTGCTGCTACAACCACCACTAGAATTACATCCATCTACTACTGCTACTACTACCACCACTACAACTACATCCATCTACTGCTACTACTACCACCACTACAATTACATCCATCTACTGCTACTACTACCACCACTACAATTACATCCATCTACTACTGCTACCACCACTACAACTACATCCAACTACTACTGCTACTACTACCACCACTAGAATTACATCCATCTACTACTGCTACCACCACTATAATTACATCCATCTACTATTGATACTACTACCACAACTAGAATTACATCCATCTACTACTGCTACCACCACTACAACTACATCCATCTACTACTGCTACCACCACTAGAATTACATCATCTACTGCTACTACTACCACCACTAGAATTACATCCATCTACTACTGCTACCACCACTAGAATTACATCCATCTACTACTGCTACTACCACCACTAGAATTACATCCATCTACTGCTACTACCACCACTAGAATTACATCCATCTACTACTACCACCACTAGAATTACATCCATCTACTGCTACCTTCACTACAACTACATCCAACTACTACTGCTACTACTACCACCACTACAATTACATCCAACTACTACTACTACCACCACTAGAATTACATCCATCTACTGCTACTACCACCACTACAGCTACATCCATCTACTATTGCTACTACTACCACCACTAGAATTACATCCAACTACAACTGCTACCACCACTACAATTACATCCAACTACTACTACTACCACCACTAGAATTACATCCAACTACTACTACTACCACCACTAGAATTACATCTATCTGCTACTACTACCACCACTAGAATTACATCCATCTACTGCTACCACCACTATAATGACATCCATCTACTGCTACTACAACCATAAGAATTACATCCATCTACTATTGCTACTACTACCACCACTAGAATTACATCCATCTACTACTGCTACCACCACTAGAATTACATCCATCTACTACTGCTACTACTACCACAACTAGAATTACATCCATCTACTGCTACTGCCACTAGAATTACATCCATTTACTGCTACCACCACTAGAATTACATCATCTACTGCTACTACTACCACCACTAGAATTACATCCATCTACTACTGCTACCACCACCACAACTACATCCATCTACTACTGCTACTACTACCACCACTACAATTACATCCATCTACTACTGCTACCACCACTACAACTACATCCATCTACTACTGCTGCTACTACCACCACTACAATTACATCCATCTACTACTGCTACCACCACTACAACTACATCCATCTACTACTGCTGCTACTACCATCACTAGAATTACATCCATCTACTGCTACTACCACCACTACAACTACATCCATCTACTACTGCTACTACCACCACTAGAATTACATCCATCTACTGCTACCACCACTAGAATTACTTCTATCTACTGCTCCTACCTTAACTACATCTGCAGCCATATGATCACCAGTTAAACTATCTCTACATCTGCAGACATATGATCACCAGTTGAACCATCTCTACATCTGCAGCTATATGATCACCAGTTGAACCATCTCTACATCTGCAGCCATATGATCACCAGTTAAACTATCTCTACATCTGCTGCCATATTATCACCAGTTAAACTATCTCTACATCTGCAGCCATATGATCACCAGTTAAACTATCTCTACATGTGCTGCCATATGATCACCAGTTGAACCATCTCTACATCTGCAGCCATATGATCACCAGTTAAACTATCTCTACATCTGCTGCCATATGATCACCAGTTAAACTATCGCTACATCTGCAGCCATATGATCACCAGTTAAACTATCTCTACATCTGCAGCCATATGATCACCAGTTAAACTATCTCTAAATCTGCTGCCATATGATCATCAGTTGAACCATCTCTACATCTGCAGCTATATGATCACCAGTTGAACCATCGCTACATCTGCTGCCATATGATCTCCAGTTAAACTATCTCTACATCTGCTGCCATATGATCACCAGTTAAACTATCTCTACATCTGCTGCCATATGATCACCAGTTAAACTATCTCTACATCTGCTGCCATATGATCACCAGTTAAACCATCGCTACATCTGCAGCCATATGATCACCAGTTCAACTATCTCTACATCTGCAGCTATATGATCACCAGTTAAACTATCTCTACATCTGCTGCCATATGATCACCAGTTAAACTATCTCTACATCTGCAGCCATATGATCACCAGTTGAACCATCTCTACATCTGCAGCTATATGATCACCAGTTAAACTATCTCTACATCTGCTGCCATATGATCACCAGTTGAACCATCTCTACATCTGCAGCTATATGATCACCAGTTGAACCATCTCTACATCTGCTGCCATATGATCACCAGTTGAACCATCTCTACATCTGCAGCTATATGATCACCAGTTAAACCATCGCTACATCTGCTGCCATATGATCACCAGTTGAACCATCTCTACATCTGCAGCTATATGATCACCAGTTAAACTATCTCTACATCTGCTGCCATATGATCACCAATTGAACCATCTCTACATCTGCAGCTATATGATCACCAGTTAAACTATCTCTACATCTGCTGCCATATGATCACCAGTTGAACCATCTCTACATCTGCAGCTATATGATCACCAGTTGAACCATCTCTACATCTGCAGCCATATGATCACCAGTTAAACTATCTCTACATCTGCTGCCATATGATCACCAGTTGAACTATCTCTACATCTGCAGCCATATGATCACCAGTTGAACCATCTCTACATCTGCAGCTATATGATCAACAGTTGAACCATCTCTACATCTGCAGCCATATGATCACCAGTTGAACTATCTCTACATCTGCTGCCATATGATCACCAGTTAAACTATCTCTACATCTGCAGCTATATGATCACCAGTTAAACTATCTCTACATCTGCTGCCATATGATCACCAGTTGAACCATCGCTACATCTGCTGCCATATGATCACCAGTTAAACTATCTCTACATCTGCTGCCATATGATCACTAGCTGAACCACCGCTACATCTGCAGCTATATGATCACCAGTTGAACCATATCTACATCTGCAGCCATATGATCATATTTCTCAAGTTTGGCCACTCATCAGCAGCAACATAACATGTCATTCTGAAGCAAAATATCTTGCACAGTCCATAAGCCAGCCATGCCGTTTTCATGCCTGATGTTGATGTAACAAAACAGACATGTTCAGCTTGGGTTACTAATTTATACTGATTACAAAGCAATGAAATCTTCAGCCATAAACTGCATGCACCAATTTTGTATGATGACAAAACATGTTTATTTTAAAAAAAGTTGAAAGTCAAGGAACCTGGAGAGTAATTATAGGGTAAGGCTAATTATAACAGCGTCAACTGGCATAGACAGCCCTCTGCAGGCACCTCATTAGAGGGGATCCATTTGTCTTCAAAGATTTAGACTTTCATAATTAATCATAAAATTAGCTTCATCTCATTCAAAAAAACATTATGCATAGAGTTGTAAAGTTTTTACACTTCCTTTGTTGGTTTTAAACATTGATGAGTCAGGGAAGTGACTGGATTAAATTAAAAGCAGAATTGTGTTGAGATGATACTGGGGCACCAGCATGTTGACAAGAGAGGATGGCATTACATGTGATGTGTAACATGTGATGTGTGACATGTGATGTGTGATATGTGATGTGTGATATGTGATGTGTGATATGTGATGTGTGACATGTGATGTATGACATGTGATGTGTGACATGTGATGTGTGATATGTGATGTGTGATATGTGATGTGTGATATGTGATGTGTGATATGTGGTATGTGATATGTGATGTGTGACATGTGATGTGTGACATGTGATGTGACATGTGATGTGACATGTGATGTGTGATATGTGATGTGTGACATGTGATATGTGATGTGTGACATGTGACATGTGATGTGTGATATGTGATGTGTGACATGTGATATGTGATGTGTGACATGTGATGTGTGATATGTGACATGTGATGTGTGACATGTGATGTGTAACATGTGATGTGTGATATGTGATGTGTGATATGTGATGTGTGATATGTGATGTGTGACATGTGATGTATGACATGTGATGTGTGACATGTGATGTGTGATATGTGATGTGTGATATGTGATGTGTGATATGTGATGTGTGATATGTGGTATGTGACATGTGATGTGTGACATGTGATGTGTGACATGTGATGTGTGATATGTGATGTGTGATATGTGATGTGTGATATGTGATGTATGACATGTGATGTGTGACATGTGATGTGTGACATGTGATGTGTGATATGTGATGTGTGATATGTGATGTATGACATGTGATGTGTAACATGTGATGTGTGATATGTGACATGTGATATGTGATATGTGATGTGTGACATGTGATATGTGATGTGTGACACGTGATGTGTGACATGTGATGTGTGACATGTGATATGTGATGTGTGACATGTGATGTGACATGTGATGTGACATGTGATGTGTGATATGTGATGTGTGACATGTGATATGTGACATGTGACATGTGATGTGTGATATGTGATGTGTGACATGTGATATGTGATGTGTGACATGTGATGTGTGATATGTGACATGTGATGTGTGACATGTGATGTGTAACATGTGATGTGTGATATGTGATGTGTGATATGTGATGTCTGACATGTGATCTGTGACATGTGATGAGTGATATGTGACATGTGATGTGTGACATGTGATGTGTGACTTGTGATGTGTGACATGTGATGTGTGATATGTGATGTGTGATGTGTGATATGTGATATGTGATATGTGATATGTGATGTGTGATGGTGATGTGTGATGTGTGATATGTGATGGTGATGTGTAATATATATGTGATGTGTGGCATGTGATGTGTGATATGTGATGTGTGACATGTGTTGTGTGACCTGTGATATGTGATGGTGATGTGTGACATGTGATGTGTGATATGTGAGGGTGATGTGTGATGGTGATGTGTGACCTGTGATATGTGATATGTGAAGTGATGTGTGATATGTGAGAATGATGTAACAGTGATGATTTGTAACAGTGATCTGTGACAGTGATGACCTGTGACAGTGATGACCTGTGAGTGATGACCTGTGACAGTGATGACCTGTGAGTGATGATCTGTGACAGTGATGACCTGTGACAGTAATGACGTGTTACAGTGTTGACCTGTGAGTGATGACCTGTGATAGTGATGACGTGTGACAGTGATGATCTGTGACAGTGATGACCTGTGACAGTGATGACCTGTGAGTGATGACCTGCGACAGTGATGACGTGTGACAGTGATGATCTGTGAGTGATGGTGTGTGACAGTGATGACCTGTGACAGTGATGACCTGTGACAGGGATGATGTGTGACAGTGATGACGTGTGACAGTGATGACCTGTGACAGTGATGACCTGTGACAGTGATGACCTGTGACAGGGATGATGTGTGACAGTGATGACCTGTGACAGTGATGACCTGTGACAGTGATGACCTGCGACAGTAATGACGTGTGACAGTGATGATCTGTGAGTGATGATGTGTGACAGTGATGACATGTGACAGTAATGACGTGTGACAGTGATGACCTGTGACAGGGATGATGTGTGACAGTGATGATCTGTGAGTGATGATGTGTGACAGTAATGACGTGTGACAGTAATGACGTGTGACAGTGATGACCTGTGACAGGGATAATGTGTGACAGTGATGATGTGTGACAGTAATGACATCTGACAGTGATGACCTATGACAGTGATGACATGTGACAGTGATGACATGTGACTGTTATACCTGTGACAGTGATGACGTGTAACAGTGATGACGTGTGATAGTGATGAAGCATTTCAGTGGAAGACAATATCTTTTAGGGATGTCAATCTTTTCTCCAACTTAACTTTATTATGCTGCCTTGGACAGCTCCCTGATACTGATTTACTTGTGCCACTTTGTACATGAACTTGCCATTCCAGCATGTAGTGGACGCGTATCTCTCAGCATCCACTTCACATGGAATATCCTGGGTGCCGTAGCACGGAGCACTTGTTCAGCTGGATCAGCTCCACATTCTGCATGCATGGCACACAGAACACGTTCATCTTGTGACTGAAATTGTCCATGAATGTTAAACAGCTAGCATACAGTTGCACATGGAAGTTGTCTTGTTATATCGATTTGGATGTTACCTTGGCTGACAGCTTATTTCACTCAAGTTGGTTATGTGTGAACATCTTGGGTAAATATACATACCGCTTGTGTTTGTCTGTTGGGGACCAAATGTAATTTATCTTAACCCAATAAGAGCTGGGTACCGCGACAACTGATGAAGGTTCGTTTCAACTGGACAAACATCATTAAATTGCCATAGTTGACATGTGGCGGAATGACAGCAAGTTTCTGTATAAAGGGTGAGTGAAATTCAGAATGCACAGGCGGATCCAAGATTTTGTAAAAGGGAGGGTACACATATTACCCCAGTCATGAAGTGACTTGGCCAAGGGTGCAGTTATCTTGTGTTGAGGAAAAAGGAGGGGTGCGCACCTCCTTCACTCCCGTCTGGAACCAGTGCAGAACGTGTATCATCTTCATGCATGACACAGCACTTGTAACAGAGAAGCAGTCTTGGTACACACCATTCTCAGTGTTCCATGGCAGCAAGGGTGGGCCTGTCATGTAAGGTGCAGAGTGGCAACACTTAGGGGGACAGAAACACATGAAGAGTTGCAACTGTGTCATGTTTTCATGGTGCCCCCTCCCCCTACAATAGTGGTGACAAATATTACCAAACAACCTCTTTTTCTGTGTCATTTCATAGCCAACATAAAGGGAAAGAATTTCAGCACATCTGAGAGGGAGTAGTGCCACAACGTTCTCACATCAGACATGGTGACCTTGTTGTGTGGTGCCATACCACTGTATTCATGACCCGATCAAGGGAATCTCTCTAAACAAAAAGCATGTTAGAAATTGAGGGGAGAAGATCAATGTACACATTTGATCTATTTGCAGAAAAGATTAAAAACACTAACATATATATCATTCTGTTTTCGAATAGAAATGTTTTATTCACATGTGTGTAAAGTACTTTGTTTAAAGTGAAATGCTATTAATCATACTTTTATGCGAAAATGGGAGCACAATTACATATTTCCCTATATACCTCAACAGTAAAGGTGTGAATCTGGCATGGCAGTGCACATTGTGCAATAAACTGCACACAAATCCTCTTCTATTTAGAAATAACCATCTCCGAAAAGTTTTAATCTTACAGACCAGCGGACAGTGTTAAAGAACTGCAAGTTATCAACCTACAACTACAATCAGTATGAAATCATTCAATAATCTTTTAGGTGCTGCCTTAAGCATTAACATTATCCATCAAAATGGGATGTTTGAAAAAAAATATCAGCTTTTTGTTATTCTGGATAACAAATACACAAATTTTCCCCTATAATAAACAAGTATATCATGAGGAAAATATCCTGATGGATTTTCCTCACCGGAAAAGATCCTCACTATATAGTGTTCCTCCCAAGGCCATGCAAGGATTCCTAGTATTAAAGCACCAATGGCTTGGGATGAATACCCTCTGTATGACGGCGGTCTGTAAACAATCGAGTCTGGACCAGACATTCTAGTGATTGACATCATCTGCATCCATCACGCAATTGGGATATGCTGACATGCATCAACCAAGTCAGCGAGTCTGACCAAATAATCTCGTTTGTCACATCTTAGGGCAAGCCTGGGTTGCTGAAGACCAATGAGACAATGTTTATTATATGCAATAAAATTTGTTGCACCAGCAAATTGGACAAACAAATTGAAACTGATAAGCATATGAACACGCTTAATGCAGAGTATGATTCATGAAATAAACCTGGGTGTTCAGAAATGAAAAAGGTATTATCAGTCTCAATGTAAGGGAAAGGGAAAACTTTCTAAATTACAACTGATTATTGTCTAGTTAATGGACACACCTAAACATCTACAGGTGCCCTGTTGCAAACTTAAAAAATAGTACTTTTCTAACCCTGTCATACCTTTTAAAAATATTGGATTACAGATACACAAACCCTACAAATTAAAAGTGAAAAAAAACATCTGTAAAGCCCCATGTGTTTTTATCCCACTGAATGAAAAATATGTTTTACACACAAAACTGCAAGATCAACAAGACTGGCTTCAATAAAATGGCAATATATTTAGGTAAGTTCTTGAAGGAGGGGCAGAAGCTCCTATCTGTAACAGGGACTCCAGAAATATACATATGATTACAAGCCAAACTGTTTGAAGAGCAGACGAAAAAGAATATGATTAAAAAACCAAACATCTTCCCTGCCAAGGAAGTTTCACAATTTTTTGTTAAAAACCTAGAATCTGTCTGGGCCAAGGCTGGTTTGGTAGCCCCACTAGAGGACTAACCACTGGATATTGTGGGAAGAGGGGGCCTGACATTTCTTTTAAGAAAATATTTGGTTAAAAAAAACCCCAGGAAACATAATTTGTGCTGAGGTTTTCCCCCTGAAGAAATATTGTTTGCTGGACAACCTGGATGTCATGAAGCAGGAATGTGCTTCACAGAGAAAAAGTGTGCCATGGCACTGTAGCTCACCTGGACATGACGTCAACAGTTGGAAATGTCAACAAAGATAGCTGTCAGTGGCCATATTGCTAGTCAGATTTGGACCTCTTGAAAACACTGTGGTGTCATCACTAGCGGGAACAAGCATCTGAAGTTTCAGCTTCATTGGTGCAGTGTTTTCTGAAAAGACGTTTACCAGTCACGACTAAGTGTTGATGGACACGAACAGACAGGCCATGACACAAGTTCTCTTGACTTCAGATGAGCTAAAACTTGTGTGTTTCAAATCAATAACTGAAAAAATATCCTGTCTCTAACAAAAATCCCAGGTTCCAAATAAAATATGAAACGGCAGGTTCCTAAGAAGCCTTGGAAGACAGGGTCAGACTTTAAGATAGTAGGTTAGTCCCCTGCCCCGAGCTGTAAGATGCTGTCAGTTCTATAATGAACAGGACAGCAGGTAGCCTGGGGGACTGGCCATTATATACTGGCAGACAGATGTGGAAGGACAACCGATGACTCACGGTATATGGCACTGTTTATAGCTTGGTACCATTTTTTTGTAGGACCGAAATGAAAACAAGAAAAGGATCTTTTAACTTAGAAACAAGACTGTGTTAATATATAAGTATTTTTATACTATGGATTAACAAATGGTTGAAGAATGAATAACCTGTTGTTACATATATTACATGTTATTTTGATATTGTTTATATTTGTTTAATTGTTATACAAATCCACCTGTGACATTTCATCAATCATTTACATATTCTACCTCACTACCACACACACCTCTACAAACATTAATAGTCTGTCACTGGAAATAATGTCTAGAAACCTTTTATCTCAAACTTTACAGTTACATTAACATTTTGACTGTTTCCTCCAACTTGGAATGTATACAAGAAATAATGGTAATAAGAAAAATGCAGTAATTTACTTGATTATTGATTTAATTATATTTAAAAATAGATATTAATTGCAGTCACCTGCCGAATGTGAAAACAAGAAATTAAAATTGGCCTGTCGTAAGAATGACTTTCAAAATAGCAAATCTTATTTTGTTACTTAATGTTGAAATTTAGGTCAAATCAAGCATAAGAAAATACTAGTTCTGGTTTCTTTCTACATTTCAAGTCCTTCATAATAGCCACATGTGAATCCAAGCATTACAAACGGGGCATAAAATGGCATGAAAAGCTGTCTCTCCGCTTGGAATGTTTCTGAAAAACTAATCATACTGGTCTCATTAGCAGCACTAATTTTTTCACCAAAGAAAATATTAAAATACATCAGTTTTTCACCTGACCCTGGAGTTGCTATTAGTTATGCGTGACATTATTTAGAGTTCTTCCCTTCCTCTATATGCTGTAGCCAGATGACTGTATGACGCTCAAAAACTTATTGCGTCAATGATGTATATTGATCTGAGCAAGGTCAATAAGGTGAAGGCACTGTAAGTCCTACAGAGAACACAGTCGGGCTGTGTAATATGGCCTGTAACACCCGAGGGCTGCTTCTCCATATTAAGAAGGAAAAAACGTCATTAAGGAAAAAAATCAATGTAGAAGTACTGCATCGCTAGGCCTTAACCCTGAGAATCTAGAATGTTGTAAAAAGTCCCTAATGGGTGCAAAATTGATCAAAACTTTCATGTCCTGAGCAAAGTCCTAATTGTTAATGCAGAGGTTTAGTGACAGAAATAGGGATATTTCTTTAGGACCATATGGATTAGTTTGCTTCAAGATTTTAAAAACTGCTTGTGAAATATCCAGCTTGATTTTCTTTTGGATTTTTGTTGGAAATTTTCCAGTGGAGTCCATTGTGACTTGAGGATGGTTTTTCGACTTGACCTTTGACATTTGTGACGGTGACCTTTGTGTGGCCTGGATCAGATCTTGATTTAAGGAATTTGACTTTACATGCACCAGGTGCATGTTGCGGCGGCATGTTGACATGAAAACCTAGTTGCACCAGATGCATGTTGACATGAAAACCTAGTTGCACCAGGTACATGTTGCGACGGCATGTTGACATGAAAACCTAGTTGCACCAGGTGCATGTTGACATAAAAACCTAGTTGCACCAGAAGCATGTTGACATGAAAACCTAGTTGCACCAGATGCATGTTGACATAAAAACCTAGTTGCACCAGGTGCATGTTGACATAAAAATCTAGTTGCACCAGGTGCATGTTGGCATGAAAACGTAGTTGCACCAGATGCATGTTGACATAAAAATCTAGTTGCACCAGGTGCATGTTGACATGAAAACCCAGTTGCACCAGATGCATGTTGACATGGAAACCTAATTGCACCATGTTGACATGAAAACCTAGTTGCATCAGAAGCATGTTGACATGAAAACCTAGTTGCACCAGGTGCATGTTGACATGAAAACCTAGTTGCATCAGAAGCATGTTGACATGAAAACCTAGTTGCACCAGGTGCATGTTGACATGAAAACCTAGTTGCATCAGAAGAATGTTGATATGAAAACCTAGTTGCACCAGATCCATGTTGACATGAAAACCTAGTTGCACCAGATGCATGTTGACATAAAAATCTAGTTGCACCAGGTGCATGTTGACATGAAAACCCAGTTGTACCAGATGCATGTTGACATGGAAACCTAGTTGCACCATGTTGACATGAAAACCAAGTTGCACCAGGTGCATGTTGACATGAAAACCTAGTTGCACCAGGTGCATGTTGACATGAAAACCTAGTTGCACCAGATGCATGTTGACATGAAAACCTAGTTGCATCAGAAGCATGTTGACATGGAAACCTAATTGCACCATGTTGACATGAAAACCTAGTTGCTTCAGATCCATGTTGACATGAAAACCTAGTTGCACCAGATGCATGTTGACATGAAAACCTAGTTGCACCAGGTGCATGTTGACATGAAAACCTAGTTGCACCAGGTGCATGTTGACATGAAAACCTAGTTGCACCAAATGCATGTTGACATGGAAACCTAGTTACACCAGGTGCATGTTGACATGAAAACCTAGTTACACCAGATGCATGTTTACATGAAAACCTTGTTGCACCAGATGCATGTTGACATGGAAACCTAGTTGCATCAGAAGCATTTTGACATGAAAACCTAGTTGCACCAGGTGCACATTGACATGAAAACCTAGTTGCACCAGACGAAACCAGAACACACCCTGGTCCCATCAAATTATCAAAGTAGAAACAAAAATTCATAACCTATTCTAAATAAATAAAATCTTAAATCTCTGATGACTGTGTCATAATTCTACATAAATTAAGGACATATTGCTGTTAAACATAAGAGGAACATATATACATAATCTTGCAGTACCCAGTTTAATGACAAGAAAACAGAACAAATTATACACAACACAGGGATTAGTGATGTAGTATGTTACATAAAGCTTAGAGGTATTGAGTACGTTCAAAGATCAATGTGGTGTGGAAAAGTAAGGGTTACTCAAACACAAATTTTAAATGTTTAACATGCACTTGGTGCATATAGACATAAATATTAGGTTGCACTTTCAATATTAGGTTGCACTCTCAATATTAGTTTGCACTTTCAATAATAGGTTGCACTGGTGCATGTTTTATACAGTTTAACTGAGACCTGTTGATGATGTTTGAGTTCCGTCAGTTGAACAGTGTTTGTGTAAATTGAATATATACTCAAAAGGATATAACTCCCAGACTGTATACAAGGCAAGCAATTTAATATGTTTGGTTTATATTTGCATGTTTCTTTATTGGTGTCCTTTTTTAACTACCATATGACACAAAGGATCAGTAAATAGTGTTTACATTGCAAAAAGTACAATGTTCAATCTAAAAACTACAATACAATCTAAAACACAGTACCAGGACAGATGGATTGACTGGTCTAGCATGCAAGGTGTGCACACAGGTTCTCTTAAACATCATTGAAGGATGAGTATGAGATGGCAATGGCAATACAAACTTTTAGCACAGGTCTGCATTCACTCCAATTCACTTCAATTTAAAGGTGCATGAATACAGCTGTAAAGATAAAACTTAGTTACCATACTTGGAGGCAGAAGTGGGGTGCAAGGGGGTGCATACACATGCACCCACCCACCCACACACACATACAAACACAAACACACACACACACACACACACACACACACACACACACACACACACACACACACACACACACACACACACACACACACACACACACACACCTCATTGTTTTAGACACACTAATCCCAGGGGCATATAATAAACATGATTAAATCATTTTGCAACATGTTTTAAACAAAAACAATAATTTATTGACTATTTTTCAGCTAACACACTAAACTTTTCCCCATAATCATCACAATTAATTTTTCGAAATATTTTAAATGTACCCCTCCCCTTTTCCAAGCAGCTCTGTCCATACATGGCTACCACTGCCATACATTACAGATACTGTTCTGACTGGAGGCAACTTGCAACAGCCAATATTCTTTGTCATTGTTAAATTTCTTTTAAGATGAACAAAGTCAGAAACTGAGATTGCTGTGTTAACATTTCTTCCACAATGGCTTCTCAATGACTCTCAGAGCTTATGGCATGTACATTGTTCCACTAAAGAAATGCTATTGAAGTAAGCACATTTTATAGTCTTCAACCTCTCTAATGGCTGAGTTTGGGTTGCATAGTATTTTAACGGACCCTATCCCGATAATTAGACTGAGGAATGTATGTACATTTAAACAGCTGGAATTCCACAGTCAGGCTTAGTTTTAAAACAAACTACAATAAAGTGCTTGTGTATATTTCCAAAATAGAAACTTATTGCTCTTTTACAAATAGTTGTTTTTCCATAATGACTTATTTGTAACTGGTACATACATTAGCTGATAAAAAGAGAATACGTGGTATTGTAAATTTCATCACTGAATGTAAAACTTTCACAAAATACATTAAAATCAGCAGATACTTCAAGGGAAAAAAATCACTGTTACCTTATAGCAACTAGGATGGGGCACTTTTTGAACACTAATAGCATTCCTTTTTTCAAATCTTTTTTATTTCATTGATGGATATGCTAAAAGCATCAATATTCACTCAACCAACCAGAGCCAAACCCCTTCCAAATGAAACACATTAGAGTCTATTTTGAAGACCTGCTATTGTTTTTATATTTGTTGATAGATTTCTCAACCAAATGTTGTGTTGTCTTTATACTTGTCAAATCAACACATGCCACTAAACAGTAAACAATTCCAGTAACTTCATATATGATGTGATGTTACTTGCATGTGAAAAACTTGTGAAACTCTTTCAAAATGGCATCTTGCAGTTGTTATGTGGATGACAAGATATGATGAGGGACCTTTTATTTAATATGTGAACAAAATGTAAGGAATTCTTATGAAAGTTATCAGTTGTGCCAATAATAATTGGAAAAAAAAAAAAATTAGCTTCTGTAGACATAATGCTAAAAGTGTCAAAAGTGCTAATGTTTTTAGGTTTTCGGTACAATTTTAAAAAATACTAATATGAGTATTTCAATGAATTTCAAAGTATACCATAATTTGACTTTTCCAGAGAGGCACAAATGGCCGCTATCCACATCTCCCTTTGTGATTTCTCTGTCGAAGGTCATGACTGTTACAACCCCAACCGTCTCACACCACCACCCACACCCCAACACAATACCTTTTTTTCAAGCACATTAATCATGTCGAGGTATCAAAAACTTGTTTTGTTCGAGACATTAAATTTGTACCACAAAAGGCATTATTTGACTAATCTTTGTCAAACAAATGCGAACTGTTTCCTGAAGTATGTGCCTGCATTGTTCTATGCCAAGTGCACTTTCTCTCCTCCTCTTTTCAAGAAAAAATGTAATTGCGCTTAGAAGATGGGAGAGAATGTTCAGCCTAAAATCTTAGTGCAGTGCAAAGAAATATTCTATATTTTACGTATGCTTCAGCTTGTTCTCGTCACTGAATGGCTGAAATAATGCCGATGCGTCGACAAATTTTAACTCACTCACTCTTCTGCACAACCAGTAAACGCAAGCATAGGTTACACACGTATATATTTCTTCGGTTGCTATACAAATTTTCACTGTAAAAATAAAGTTTGAAATACTGGGTGCTCTTTAATCTAAGGATAGTTTTCACCTGCAAAATATTATTGAAGAAATATCCGAAATTGACTCAAGGCTAAATGAAAGGTATCAAATTATGTATAACACCAACATCTATTTTCTTAAACTTACCACAATTTCAGGATCATCCGGTCAGTATTTATGTTACACACATGTATGCAGATGCTCTTTCTTCCTTTCATTGGAACAGGAAAAGATAACTCATGTATTACTCCTGCGTTTTACATTTGTAATGTCCCTGTGCCAAGTTGGGTTCGAATCTCAAACAGATGAAGATCATATGACATCTGTAAACTTGTTATAATTAAATACCGCATATTTTGTCCCATTTCGTCTTCAGTATTAAACGTATTGTGCTCTGGAGGTTATGTACGAGATAGTTAGTCCAAATATAACACACACACACACACACACACACACACACACACACACACACACACACACACACACACTATAGGGTATAAATAACCATTGCACTCCGAAAACGTCCATTGTAATCTCAACAAGACAATCCGAATCTTTAAACACAGTAGTGTGTAACCGACACGTGTCCGGATGACAGTCTCTACTCTACCATCCGGCCTCTACAATTTGCAGGTATATTTATTATTCAAACCAATCACAATATGGTACAGAGCTTGAGGACACTCTCTGTACACCTTCTGTGTGTGCGTGTGTGTGTGTGTGTGTGTGTGTGTGTGTGTGTGTGTGTGTGTGTGTGTGTGTGTGTGTGCGTGTGTGTGTGTTGTATGCCATCCGTGGCTGACTAGGGATCTCTATGAACTAGTGTCCTAACAACGTTTTATTACAAATCCAGTGTGACTTTCAGTTGTGAAATGTACAAGTGAATGTTGTCTTTACGCTATAAACCCCAACTTTCTTTGATGCAGACCCAAAGTTACAACATCAATATGTTTTAATCATAACTGAAAAAGCAACCATTTGGAAGAGGGATTTTATGACACTTTGATCACTTGTTCACATTGATCATAACAGTATAAGATAAATGATAATACGATGACATTATCATTTACCAAATTACCAAAAAGATAACATATATCATGATTGACTGGTGGACTTCAAGTTTAATATCAGTTTAAAATCGTGATACAGTGATTTTCCGCACCATTAATTTATATTTTACAATCTGTAAATGTTTAGCAAATTCTGTATTTAACATACACATCTTGCAATATTTATCTGAACAAAGAGAACCAGTAATATCTCTGTTAATTATGTATATGCTAGCCAAATTAACCAACTATTGAACACCTGGGTCATGATCGTGATGCGCATGCGCGACAATGCAACACAATGGAACAAGGCTTGGTTTCCTCTCGTCTGAATCAAATCGTTCAACCTCGGGGTGTTGCGCGTGCGGGGTCGTTATGAAGAATAACAAATAAAAAAACCCGGAGAAACAACGAAATAAATAAACAAACAACGAAATAAGAAGCAACAAAATACCAGTAGTCAATCAAACTAACAACTAACCAAAGAAACAACAACCGAAATCCAATTTTTTTTAGGAAAAACCCTACGCACAAACCAGCCAACCAAACCTAAAATACCACAAAAAAAACAACAACCAAGAAGACAAATTAATAAAAGAAAACGCAACCAATTTAACAAATACCAAAAGAAACAAAGAAAGAACCAAATAATCAAAAGTCAGGATAAATACACAAAAAGCCAACCAAAACGATTAACCAAACCCAAAACAAACAAAACAACAAACCAAAATTTGAATATAACTACCAAATTAACAAACGAAGAAAACCAAAAACCCAAACAAAACAGCAACCAACCAGCCAACTAACCAACAAACAAACCAATCTATCAACAAATCAAACAGCAAAACAAAGAAACAAGCAAAGAAACAAGCAAAGAAACAACGAAGAAACCAAACCAAAAACAGCCAAGGAAAAAACAACAACATTATAACAATAGAAACCAACAAACACAACCAATTAACTCAACAACAAACAATCTTACAAATAACCTAAACAACCAATCAACAAATGAACCAAGCATCCAAACGAAAAAAACAATCAAACCAACAAACCAAACAACCAACCAGACAAAACAGAAACCACACAACCAAATAAACAAACAAATTAATTAACTAACCAGTATTCTAACAACCAATCAAATAGAAGTAAGTCAACAACCAACAAAACAACCCAGCAGAAAAGAAAAATAGAAATTATGGAGTGAAAAATAGAGACACAAGACGAAAATGAAGAAATGAACAACAAAATCAACAAACAACCAGCAACGCAAACAAACAACAAAAGGCAACAAAGAAAAACAAAAACAACCAAACATACAATCAAACAAATAAGTAAACAAAACAACGAAATGAACAATGTAAAAACCCAACAAACAAAGAACCATCAACAAAGGAACAAGAAAACAAATACCAAAAGAAAAAAGAACCAAACCATAAACAACTAAACAAGCCAACAACAAAGTAAACAAACGGCAAAATAAATAAGCAAAGAAACCACAAGACAAATATTAAAAACAACCAACAAAGAAATAAAACATTGCAAGAAACAAATGAACACCAAAACAATCAATTAACAAAACAACATTAAAACATTTGAGCGAACAATCAAACAACAAAAACAGCAATATAAACAAACAAATTAACAAAACACAACCATTCAACTATAAAGCAAAAACAACTACTCAACAAAACACCCAAACAACACAAAAGAAAAAGACAGTGAATGAACCAAGAAACCAAACCAACAAACAAATAACCAAGACACCAGGCAAACAAAAACAAACAAAAAAACCCAAAGAAACAAGCTCCCAATCATTCAACTAATCAAGAACAGAACCATACAAACCAAGCAAAATCAAGATACAGACAATAATTCAAGTCAAAGCTATTAAACAAAACACTCACCGTGGTAAATGGATACATAATTGAGTAGCTGTAGGGTCTATTTTGTTGCTCTGGCGGCGTTGTGGGGGCAGTCACTGATTTGCCAGACTGCGTTATCTACCCTCGTGGATGGGTCGCCTTGACCTGGACGTGCTGCAAGAAAGCAATTGACAAGAGCTGTCACTGAGTCTCGGTTGACGTGTGGCACGCACACGTCACTCTTATCGTGAACAAACCGCTTCTTCAGAAATTGTGTTTGGGATGTTACTTAGAAACGGAATATTTTTTTCCAGGTGAGCTTAGTTAAAGCATTAAAGGTGAATGTACATCACTATACATAGCATTACTCATTCGTACCAAAAAGCTAATTCATAAATTATCATTAAACAGTAATACAGTAACGGAAGATTGCATTGAACAAAAGTAGACATTATACATTGTATAAGTTTTCTGAGGTACGACATTCGTCGGTTTGATAGTTGCCTTAGTAAAAATTCAAGTTCATAAATGTTTGGCTTCACACAGTAGAAATGTGGCAAATAACATTCTCTTTCCTTCTCGAAGTACAGACATTCAAAGAGATAATGAAATTCATCTCCGTCATTTACTTTATCACATAAATTGCATAATCTATCATTGTAAGGGGTATTTACCCATCGGCCAGTTTCTACAGGTAAAGTGTGATTACCGGTACCTAATTTGATAAGGGAGCGAGATAGATTTGGAGACAGGAATCAACTAACAGGAAGTAAAGCAAAGAAACTGCCAGTTAACAAAACAACAAACACACAAAATATTAACCAAACAAACCAACAACCGGAAAGAAAAAAGTGAAACCAAACAAATTACTAAAGAAGCAAACAAAACAAATAACAATAAATAAACAAACAACCAAAGAAAGCAATAAAGTATGGAAAAAACGACACAGACACTCATTAAGACAAACTACGACACGAACAAGCAAAACACAAACAGCCAACCCCCTAAAACAAAACAAAATAACCAATAAAACAAAAAAACGACAACTAAATAAAAGGAAGCAAGTAAAGAAAAGGACAAAAAGCAAAACACACACACTCAGAAAGAAAAAAATAAAGAAAAGATGCCAATGAAAAAACATCAAACAAATACATAAACAAACAAAAGAACGAAAAAGCAATCATAAAACAAGCAACGAAACAAATAACGACACATTCAACAGACAAACCAAGCAATAGATAAAAGAAACAGTTTTACAAAGCAAAACAAAAAAACGAACAAACGAACAAGACAGGAAAACAATAAAATCAAGAACCAACAAGCAACATAATAAATAGCGAAACAAAACAAACAGAAAACAATCATTGAAATAAAAACCCAAAAAACAAAGAGAAAGTACAGGAGACAAACCAATAATGAATCAACCAAAAAGAAAGCAAACAAACAAACAATCTACCAAAAGAAAAGGAACAAACAAAATTAACATTTGGCAACACAAAGAAGAAAACAACCAAACCCACAACCAAGCAAAGACATAATAAATCAAACAACAAAAGAAACAACCAAACATATAGAAAAAGAACAACAACAAAAGCCAAAAAATAGACTATCAAACAAGCAAACCAACAAATAAATATACTGAACAGCCAACTAACAAAATGAAAAAAAAAAACCAACAAAATAAGCAATTAACAAAACAACAACGATAAACCAAACAAACAAAGTAGGAAACCAGGACAATTCAAATACAAAACAAAAACAGGAAAGCAAGGAAAACACACACACAAAAACAAACAAACTTCCAAGCAATCAACAGAACAACTAACCAACCAAGAATCAAACAAAGAAACATACATACAATAAATCAAGAAACAAAAAACAACAACTGTACAATACAAACAAGAAACCAGCAACAAAACAAAAAACAACCAAAGGACCTAGAAATAACAATGCAAGAAATATAACGAACAAACAAACAAAAAATCAATCAAAGCAACAAACAACAACACAGTGAATAAAACACACAAACAAGAAATAAAAATGACACCAAACACAATACAAAACAAGTACCAAAAAGGAAACAACCAACTAAAGAACTAACCAAACAAACGACCTTCAAACTATCAAAGAAAAGAAACATCTAAGCCAAAAAACGACTTAAAAAGCCCCCCTCCCCCCAAAAAAAAACAACAACAGAAAAACAAACAAAACCAAACAAACAAGAAAACTACAACAACAAAAAACAGCCAAAAAAAAAAGAAAACCAAAACAAACAAATAATGAAATAACTAAACAGGCAACCAGACAAAACAACAAAAAGAACAGGAACTACAGACATGAGCAAAAGACAAAAACCCAAAGAAAAAAAAAGAAACAACAACAAACAAACAAACAAACAAACAACACTATCAAGCATATAAAACACAACCATTCGAACTAAAACCACAACGAAAAGAAAAAGAGCCGCAAACACCAAACAATCAAAAATTCAACAGACCAAACAAACAAACCATAAACCCACCAAATACTCAAGGAAACAAAGTAACAATGAAACACAAAAACGAAAGCAACAACCAAACATTTTAACTATCAAACCAAACAAAAACCAAAAACTAAAGAAAGAAGAATTAAACAAACAATCAGAAATGAATTAACCAAAAAAGGAACAACCAAGGAACCAATCAAACTAAACTAACCGAAACAAACAAACAAACAATAAAAAGAACAAAAATAAACGAATACGCACACACAAGTACAAAAAAGCAATTACACGAATAAGGAAATAACCAACCAACTAAAAGAACAAGGAAATAACGAAATAAGCAAATAAACAAGCAGAGAATATGGGAATAATGGCCGGAGAAGTAATGAGAGAGGCTGCATGGGAAATAGGGTGTTGGGAGGGGGAAGTATGAAGGATGCATTTGGAAATATGGAGGTTGAAGGGGAACTAGCGACAATGGAAGAACAAGTAGGAAGGATTTTCCAACCAAACAGAGAACAACAAAATCACACAAAAATCTACAACCATAGAAACAAGAACAAAACAAATTAGCAAAGCAGGCGAAAACAACGAATGAACGAACAAGCAAACAAACAGGGATTTCAACAAAACAAGTTGGAACATAAATAACACAAAAACACACAAGTCAACTTTTCAACCAATAAAACAAACAAAACAAGAAAAAACAACACACCAATAACCCCAAACAACTAAACAACCAAACATGCAAATACACAACATACACAAAAATACATTATCAACCAAACAAGGAGAAACAACTGCAAACAACTGCAAACCAATAAGTAATCAAGAAAATCAAACAAGCAGCAACAAAACAGCAACGAAAAACGAAATCGAACAAACAAATTTATCAACAAACAACCATCCGCATAAACAAAAAATAAACAAAACACAACCATTGAACTAAATATAAAACAATGGGGAAAAACACTAAACGAAACAAACAAGAAACCATCAAACAAATTCACAATCAAGAAAACAGACCCAATCTTACAAAAGGAAACAAACGAAACAAACATCAATGCAAAACAACCAAGAAACAAACCAAAGAAGCAACAAAATAAATACCAATCAAAAAGAAGTAAAAAAACATACAAGAAAGAAAACAAAATCAGATAATTAACAAACAAAAACAAGAATTTTTTTTTTTAAATTAAGAAAAAAAATGCAACTAGAGAAACCACCAAACAAAATCCAATACATACAAACAAAAATATAAGCAACTAAACAAACATACAAATAAACCGAAAAGCAAATGAAATAAGAAAAGTCACCAAACCATCGAAATAAACCCCCAAAAAACAAACAAGCAATCAACAAACAAACATACAGCCAAGAAACAAAATACACATTCAAATAAGTCAAACAACAAAAGAAAAAGAAAAAATTAAAAAACAACAACAAACAAACCGACCAAGCAACAAACAACAACAATGAGAAATCAATGACCAAAATAAATAAACTAAAAAACAAAAACAAGAATTAAATCGACGACCAGCAACCTAAACAAATAATATATAAAACCAAAATAATCACCAGCATTCAGGTTTAAAAATAAAATAAAAGAAACAACCAAGAAAGTAACCAAAGATAGAAAAAAAACATAAACACAAAGTAACAGTCAATCTACCAACAAAGTAAACCAACAAAGAAACTAAACAAATAAAGCAAACACAAAAAAGCCCAACAGACAAAGAAAAATAAGCCAAAGAATCAACAATACCACTCATTCAAACTAACAAGAAACAAAATAAACAAACAATCATCCAAAAGATTCAAACAATGAAACACAACATGTGAAAGAAAGCAACCTAAAAATAACCAAAGCTGATGCCACTAACCAAACAACCAAGAAAAGAAATTAAACAAACCAATACAAAGAAATCAACAACAAAAGCAGCTGAGCAAAATCAAGCAATATCAAGGAATTTTTTTTTTTTTAACAAACACAAAACAACAACACAAAAGCACAAAAAACATAACCAAAAGAACTATAATGTCGAACAAGAAAACAAATAGCAAAGAAAAAGAAGAAGAAAAGGACCATATCACAAAGAAACAGTCAATCTCCCAACAACCTAAAACAGAAAAAAACAAGAACACAACCTACTACCCATTCAAACAAACAAGAAACGCAACAAACAAACAATCAACCAAAGGATACAAACAATGGAACAACAAACTGGAAATGAAGCAAATAAAACAAGAACCAAAACAGAAGCTACTAACCAAACAACCAACTGAAAAAAATAAACTAAAGAAACAAATAAGGCACAAACGAAACGAAACAAAATCAAGCAATTTTTCAACATACAAAAAATAAACTCACAACAAAAAGGAAAACAACGAACTAACTACAACATCAAGCAAGTGAATTGCAAAAACAAAGAAAAACAACCAACCAACAAAGCAACAAAAATAATCAACGACTAGCAATCCAAACAAAGAAAATACAACCATTTAACTAACAAACAAAAAGAAAACATCAATATAAACAAGAAAAGAAACAATTTACAAAACAACCAAACAAGCGAACGAACAAACAACAAATTCAACATACAGCCAGCAACATAAACAAATAAGAGAAACAAAATACAATATTTGAAATAAACGCAAAAGAAAAAAAAGCGAAAAACATTGAAACAAAAATAAACAATCACAGAATCAACAGAACAAAACAAAATCAAACAATGACTCATCCACCAAAGGAAAGCAACAAACACACAACCAATGCTAATGCAAAACTAAACAAAACAAAGAGCAAACCTACAAACCATTCAATCAAACAAACAAAAGGGACAAAACAGACAAAACAGAAACCTTAAAATGCAAACAATAAATCAACAAAGAGGAAAAAGAACTAACAAATGAAAATAACTAAAAGAACGAAAACAAAGAAACATACGAAAGAACGACCAAAGATGAAACAACTCACCAAACAAGAAAACATATCACTAAACAAACCGGCAGAAGCAAACGAACAAAAGCAAGGGCGCAAGCAAACAAGCATGCAAACAAACCACCAACCGGGCAAACAACCGTAAATCAAACCAATCAACCAGCCAGCCAATCAAACAAACAATCAAACAAACAAACAGCCTATAAACAACCAGAAAACCAAACCGCCAAGGAAATAAAAAGTTTACAACAGTATAAACTATCCAAACTCAAACCAAGCAAACACAACAAAACAAACAATTTAACAGAGAGAGAGAGAGAGAGAGAGAGAGAGAGAGAGAGAGAGAGAGAGAGAGAGAGAGAGAGAGAGAGAGAGAGAGAGAACAGGCCACAGACACTCCCACAACTGGCCAACGCGTTACAAGCAAAATGGCGCAGAATTCCACAGGACAGAATTCGTACATTTATCCATTCAGTGCTGAGGAGATGCAGAGCCGTGATTTCTGCCTGGGGCAGTCACATGAGATACTGAGTTCCGTGCAACCTTGTGGCTTTATGTGACATGACAATGAAGAGTTTTTAGCGCTGTTGTACAACGACAACATGTGACTATCGAGCTCCAAAATTTCATGTTTGTATCTGTGATATTAAATTAAATATATCGACTTTATTAGGTATATTATTTTTACTAAAAATCTACTCTGTAAACAGAGTATAAACAGGTACCACAGAGAAACCAGACACGGCCACCCAACTAAAAAAACAACCAACCATCCAACCTACACACTAGCCCGAAAGCCAAACCACACAAGAAACAAACAACAAACAAAGGCACTGAACACAAAGGCAAAACAACCAACAAAACCCAACAATTAACTAAGCAACAACAACAGAACAAACAAACAATGTATCAAATCAACAAAACTACAAACAAAAGAATCAAGACAAAGAAACAAAGAAAACACTTTAACTTATACGAAGAAAACAACAAAACAAGAAGAAAAAGAAAAAAACAGCCTCAAAACACTAAAAAGCATACAGAAAACAAAACAACATAAAAAAGACAACCAAAGAAACTGACATCCCCCCAAAACCAAGAAACAAACAAAAATCCCTCCATACAAGGAAACTACAAAACGAACACACAAAGAACCAATTATCAAAACAACAACAAAGGCAAATGAATGTACAAACAAACAAGTTAACGAAAAGAAAAAATCCTGCAACATATTCAAGTTTACAGAAACAAACAAAACCCAACCATTCAATTACAAAAACAAAAAGAACAAAAATCCAAACGAAAGAAACAACCAAAGAAACCATGAAACCACAGAAACCACCCAAAATATGAACAAACAACAGAATACACCAAAAACCTTTTAAAGCAAAGAAACAAACAAGCAAGCACACAACAAAAGAAATAACCTGTTAAATACGCAAGACATCCATCAAATAAAACAAACAACTAAACAATGTCAAAACCCGGACAATCATAAGCAATCAACACAAACATACAAACAGTATTCAACCATTCAAATAACAAACAAAAACAATACAAGAATCAAGAAAAGAGACAACCAAGGAAACCACCAAACAAAAAAACAAACAAAAATAAAATATGTAATGAAAGCGACTAAACAAATAAATACAGAAGCAGAAAAAAAGAAGCAACCAATATAAAGAAAGGACAAAGGAAGTAAACAATCAGCCAAACAACAAATCGAAGAATGAAACAAAAACAAAAATGGAATGACAAATCAAACAAATAATTAACATAAGCAAGTAACCGATAGCAAAAAGAAACAAACAAAACAAAGTACAACCATTCAACATTACAGCAAAGAAAACGAACTAGGAAAAAACTTGCGAACAGCAAAAGAACTAACTGAACGAAAAACAATAAACACTTATAAAAATAATCTTGCAAAGAAACAAGCTACCAAACATTCAACAGACCAAACAAGAAACAAAGAAACAAAACAAAAACAAGCAAACAAGCAAATTATGAAGCAACAAATAGAAAATATAACAATCAAACCAACCTACACAATGTACTATCAAAACAAACATACACACAAGGAAAGGGAGAAAAAAGACAACCAAATAAAAATATAATCAAACAAACAAGCAAAGCAAAAACCAAAGGAGAAACAACTAGTGAAACAACAATTGTACCAAAAGCAACAACCAAACAACCAAATAGAAAACAAAGTAAGAAAAGAAAACGACCTAAAAGAAATAGAAACAATCAAAGACACAAAAACAGAAATATCCAGAAATAACAACAAAATTAAAAACACAAACAAATAAACATACTGAACAAGAGAAATATACATACAAACAAAGAGTAAAAAAAGACATCCATCAACACAAACAAACAGTAAAAACAAGAAACTAAAATACAACCTTTGATCTGAGAAACAACAACAACAAAAAAACTGCATACGAAAAACAAAACAATGTACTATAGCAAACAAACAACCAAAACAATGTACTATAGCAAACAAACAACCAAACCAAGAAACAAAGCAAAAAATAGCCAAACTAAAAAAACGAAAAAAACAAACAAACTAAACAAAACAAACAGCAAACTAAGCAAACATGTATCTAAAAAATAATCATAACAACAAAGACGAAGAAATAAGTGGAGAATATACCAACAGAATAAAAAAATGACCAGCAACCAAACAAATAACAGAAATGTACAAAGCACTACTGTTCAACTGTATTTTTTAATTTTGATTTTTTTAAATGATACAAGTAAAAGAATCAACAAGCAAAAAAACAATCAATCAGCCACCTAGGAAACCAAGAAAGGCAACAACTAAGAAACAAAAAACCAACACCAACGAACTAAAAATGCAAAAATGATTTAAAAAACCAACCTACAAACCATTCAAAGAATCAATACACAAAACAAGGAAGAAATGAAGATAAGATACAAACAATTAAGCAGGAAACAAGATATAATTCAAAAAAATAAACAAGGCAACAACCAGACAAGTAACAACTTACCAAGCAAACGAAAAGAAGACAACCAACTAGAGACACTAAAGAAACCGACATAAACAAAGAAACAAGGAAAAGAGCATGCAACCAAACACAACCGCGCAAAAGAAAAACAAAGACCAAAATAAAACAACAAACACGCAGGGAATAACTCACCAAACAACACATCAATCAACTAACGAACCAAAGAAACAAATAACATTCAAAGGAAATGGTACATAAAAAAAACAAAAAAAACGAAAATAACCAACCAACTTAAACAACACAAAGACAAATAATTCTAAAAAAATAAAAGCCAATATATAAATCAACAATTAACATAACGATTTTAAAACAAAATAAGGAAAAACACGAACCAAAAACATGAAAAACGAACTAACGAACAAACAAACATAAAACATAAAACAGCACAAACAAGTAAACAGAACTCAACCAGTTCACTGAAAGACAAAAACGACAAAAGAATCAACCAACAAAACAAAGAATAACCAACAAACAAACGATTAACCGAACAAACAATGAACCAAGAAACAGTCGAATAAAGAAACAGTAAACAATAAATCAACCAACGAACCGAATCAACAAAGAAGCCAAACAACCCAAAATATAAACAAGCAGCCAAGAAACAATCAAACCAGCCAAATTACCTACCAAAAAATGATCAACCTAATAACCAAACTACTAACTATCAAAACCAACAAAGAAAAAACAACGACTAAACAAACACGCAACTGACAAAAGAACAAGCCAAAGAAATAATCTACACAGGAACCAGCAAACTAAATCACAAAACACATAAACATACATCAATGTCCCCAAACAATCTAACCCAATATACAAACGTCCCAACAAATAAACAACGAATGATCAACAACAACAACAACAATAAATAAATAAATAAATAAACAAGAAAAGGAACAACCTTTCCAAGAAGAAAAGAAGCAGAAAAAAAGAGAGCAATTAATAAAACAGAGAAACAACCACACAGAGAAAAAGAAAACAACTAGCAACAAAATATAAGAAAAACAGCAATGCAACGCAAGCAAACCCACAACATAATACACAACCAACTAAATAATCGAACCAAGCATCCAACAGACAAAAAGTCAACTAAAAAACGAAAGGGAAAACTATCAAGGAGGAAAACAACAGAAACCAAACGAACACATGTAAAGAACAAAATCAGCAAACAACTAGTAACTAAGACTAACAATACGAACTAACAAATCACAACCATTCAACTAAAAAAACAAAAACAAAAAATGAACCAAAAGACAACAACTGAACAAACAAAACATCGAAAGAATTAAGCCAACAGAAAGCAACAACAAACAAACAAACAAGCAAACCAACAGTGAATGAGCTTAGAATGAAAACTAACAAACAAGTAACCAAGGAACAAGACAAAAAATATATAAAGAAATAAGTATCCAACCAACGAACCAAACAAAGAAACAACCTACCAAACATTCAACCAACTAATACACAAAACAAAACAAAACAATAAAAAACAACTAAAGATACAGACAATTAAACAAGAAATATAACATACAAACAAAACCAAAACAAATAACTAGTAAACAAATCGGCAAAAAAGTCAACCAAATAATAATGAGACCAAACACCCAACCAAACAAAGGACAAGGAAACAACCAAACAATCCAACAAATTAAAGAACTAAACGACACACAAAAAGATACAGAGTTAAGCAAAAACGAAACCGAAAATAGAAACAAACACTTACACAAACAAAAAATACACAATTAATGCCAAAGCAACATGAATTAAATAACCAACAAACAATCAACAAACGAAAAGAAAAACAAAGAAAAAAAGCTAAACAATCAACGTTCCAAACAAACGGACACAGCTAGATAAAGAAACACACACGCACGCACACGCACACGCACACTAAAATCAAACAAAACCAGACAGGTGATAGCGAATTTTAACCAACCAACTGAAACAATAAAATAATGAAGATAAAAGCAATGAGCGTGAATGGAGGGGAAGAAGGGTGTGTTGAGGGGAAGTATAAAGGATTGATTGGAAAGTAGGGACGATGGATAAACCTACCAGCCAAACAATAAATCAACAAAAGAAACAAACCACCAACTAAAAAAACAACCAAACACCCAAACAGCCAGCCAACCAAATAACAAAACGACCTTCACACCAACCAGAAAACCAAACCACCAAAGAAGCAAAAGAAAAACAACAAAAGGCACATTAACACCAAAAACATCACAAATAACCCCCAAACACAGTAAATGATAAACAAAGATGAAGGCAGCCAACAGACGAAACAAACACAAACAATGCAAATACACCACACACAAAAACACTTCCTAAACCAAACAGAGAAACAACAAAACAAACAACGAAATAAGCAACAAAACAAACAATCTAGATGAGAAAGAACACAAAAATAGGCACGAAAAACGAAGGGATTTGTTTTCAATCAACACTCAGCAACATAAAGATACAACAGAAACAAACACACAAAGCACATCTATTCAATAAAAAAGACAAAGCAACAAAACAAGAAAAAATCAACTAACAAAACAAATAACAAAATACAAAACTAACCTAATCAATAAAGAAACAAACTGCCTAAGAACCCCAAAAGAAAATGAAACAAAGAAACAAGTAAACAAACAACAAGACACAACCAGCAACGAACAAATCAACAAGCCAAAGACAATAAAACAAGAAAAAGCAACCAAATTAAACTAACAAAAAACAAATGAACTAGCCAATAACTATCCAAGCATAAAAACAAAGAAATAACATTCCAAACATTCAACCCAAACACCATGACATAAAACTAACAAAACATACACACAAAAATCAGAAACAGAAAAGTATCCGTACAACTAAAAAAAACCAACCAAACAGAACTCTAAAACAAACAAATAACGAAGAAAAAACACGCACAAGCGAAATCAAAAAGAAAACAACAAAGCCAAAAGGAAAAACAAACAGGAAACATTAAAATCAACAAACAAGAAAAACATCCATTCAGCTAAAAACAACTGAAACAGGAAAAAGAACTAAAATCAAAAACATCCAAAACAACCAATCATGAAAACAACACAAACAATAAAAGGAGAAACAGTACAAACAAACAATTAACAGATAGAGAAACAACCAGGAAATAAACTGAGCAGAGGAGGCATTATAAAGGCAAATAAAGAAAGAAGGGGATAAAATACTAAAATATCAATAAACCAGGTATTAAACAAAGGAAATAATTTGCAAAGAAATCTGACAAAAAAACAAAAGAATTAACAAACAAACAATATAATCCGAAGCCAACCTGAAACTTACAAAACAAAACACAACCATTCCTAAAATGAATGACAAAAACTAGAATACACACACACACACACACACACACACACACACATACACACACACACACACACACACATACACCCATAGAATCAACAGAACACAAAACAATTAATAAAACAAAAATGATTCATTCAACAAAGTAAACCAAGATCCAAACAACAAAACAGAAAGCAACAACATTGAAACCAAATACCAACTACTCAAAGGAACAAACAAGGAACAAAACAAACAAAATATTAAACCAGAGATACAAACAATAAAACAAGAAACTGGAAACAAAACAACCAAACAAACATCAAACTAACAACTGAAGACATACAAAAGAATGATAAACACCTAAACAAACCAAATAAACAAACACATAAAAAAAAATAACACCCACATATGAAAACAATTGTCAACGAAACAAATGACAAGAAAACAACTAAAAACAAACGAACAAAAGAAGCAAATACAAGCAAGGAAACAAACAAAAGAACGAAGAGAAACAAACACACACATAAAAGGTAGAAAAAAAAAGAAAACCAAAGAAAGAACAAATATAATAAACAAAATAAGGAAACAAACTAACAAAGCAAACAAATAATGAGAGAGGATAGAGGGAAGCATATGTAGGGTGTGTACTGGGTGAAGTGTTCCAATGGAGGGAGAGACAAGGATGAACAAATAAACAAATACAAAGAGAAGCAGACAACCAAACGAACAATCAAAAACCCATACAGGCAACCAAACAGAAAAACAAACAGGAAACAAAAGAGACTATCAACAATTAAACAAAACAACCAACCATCAAAATAAACATTTGGACGAAAAATGGACGAACAAATAGCCAAATAAAAACACGTACAACGTTAGCAAAAACCAAAAGAACAATTGTTCCTTTAAACTAACAAGAAAGAAGAAAACACAAAACACACAACCAACATAAACACCAAACAAAAAAAAACAATCCAAAAGCTAACAAACATACAAATAAACAGCTAAACAGACATTCAACCAAACAAACTAGGTAACCACCTAACCCAGCAAACAACGAAACAAACAGGCAGTGAAACAAACAAAACACAGGAAACGAACAAAAAGCGAACGAACAAATAACAGAAAACAAAACAAACATTAACACAAAATACCAAACAAAGAAGAAAAATAGCAAAAGAGCTAAACAAGCACAACAAAATCGACAAACAATTCCCAGCATAAACAAATAACAAAACAAAGCTCAATCAAACAACTAACAAACATAAACAAGCAAAGGATAAAACAATCAACCAAAAAATCCCCAAACACTCAAAGAAAGAATCAAGGAGGAACGAAAAGTCCAACAAACTAGAGAAACAGAGAAATATGCAAAGAAACCAGCCTAACAAACCCAACAAAACAAAAACTCAATAAAAGAGATATGAGAAACAAATCGCCCAAAATTCTCACTGAACGAAATACAAACAAACAATAAAACAAACAACAAAAGCAGTAAACCTAACAAACAAACGAAACAAACAAACATAGATTAGTCAGTGCAGCAAAAAACAAATATATCAAACAAAGAACAGAGACACACAAAAAGACTAACAGTAACAAGCAACCCCGCCGCATCCCCTCCCCTCCTAAAATAAATGATAATAATAATAACCATGCAGTCAAACACCACAAAAGAAGGAAACAAACAAACAAACCAAAGTCACGAAGAGGAACACAAAAACAGGGAAAAAAAGAAAGAAAAATCCAACCGAAAAAAAAGAAACAAAGCAATAAACAAAGAAACATCGAAAACCCCAACAAAAGAAACCAACAACCAAACAAAAAATAGGACTAAAAAACAAACAAACAAACCGAACAACAAAATATATAATTAATATAACGACAACAAAAATGAAAAAACAAAGAACAAAATCAATACCTAATAACAAACCTAAAGAAATAACAGATACAAACAAACAATAGATAATCATTCAACTAAAATACAAAAACCAACAAACAACCAAGACATGTAACCAAAGGAAAAAAACAATATCAATAAAAGAAATTGTCAATCAGCCAACAAAGCAAACCAGCAAAGAAACAATCAAAATACTAAACAAACAAAACAGACTGAAAATCAAACCCAAGAAAGAAGGAAACCCAAACAAATAACCTACCAACCATTCAAAGAAATAATAACTTCATCAAACGAAAAATAAATCAAAGATACAAACAATAGAACATTAAACAGGAAACGCTACAAACAAAATTAACAATCAAAGACGAAACAACTAACCAAACAAACAAATAACAAACAAATAACTAAAAATAGAAGCTAATCAAACTTACACAAACAAAGAAACAAAGAAACAAAATAAAACAAAAGAAAAAGAACGAACGAACCAACCAAACAAACAAACAAGCGGGAAACGAAAGAAACATAAAACTAATCAATCGACCAACACCGAAAAAAACAAACAAACAAATAACATGGAAACAAACAGACGTAGCCAACTAAATATACAGTTAGAAATAAACACACACAAATATACATATCAACAAAATGAAACAAAAACGAAAATAACCAACAAATGGAAGATGGAGGGAGAAGTAGGGAGGCTGTAGGGAGAAGTTGGGAGGATGGAGGTTGAAGAGAGAAAAGTTGAAGGAAGGCTGAAGTATGGAGGGTGGAGGCAGAATTTGGGAGAATGGAGGGAGAAGTTGGGGAGTTTGGACGATGAGGGAGAAATGGGGAGGATGTAGGGAAAATAGAGGGGATGGAAGGGAAGTAGGGGGATGGGGGGAAGTAGGGATGGTGGTGGATGGGAAGTAGAGAGGATTGTAGGAGATGTAGAGAGAATGGATGGGGAAGTAAGGAGGATGGATGGGCAAGTGGCGAGGATGGAGGGGAAGTCTGGAGGATGGAGGGGATGTAGAGAGAATCGATGGGGAAGTATAGAGAGGATGGAGGGAGCAATAGAGATGATGGAGGGGAAGTATGGAGGATGGAAGCGAAGTAAGGGGTGGAGGGGAAGTAGGGAGGATGGAGTGAGAAATAGAGAAATAGAGAGGATTTAGGTGAATTATAGAGGGGGGGGGGGGGTGGGGGGGGGGGGTAGGGGTGGAGAGGAAGTAGGAGTAGAGGGGAAGTACGGAGGATGGAGGAAGAAATAGAGACGATTGAATTGACGTATGGAGGACGGAGGGGAAGTAGAGGGGAGGCCAAGAAGGGAGGATGAAGGAAGAAATAGAGAGACTGGAGAGGAAGGAGGGAGGATGAAGGGGAAGTAGGGAGGATGGAGGGATGGTATGGAGGATGGAGGGGAAGTATGGAGGATGAAGGGGAAGTAGGGTTGGAGGGGAAGTAGGAAGGATGAAGGGGAAGTAGGGAGGATGGAGGGATGGTATGGAGGATGGAGGGGAAGTATGGAGGATGGAGGGGAGGTAGGGTTGGAGGGGAACTAGGGAGGATGGATGGGAAGTAGGGGTTCGAGGGGAAGTAGGAAGGATGAAGGGGAAGTTGGGAGGATGGAGGGGAAGTAGGGAGGATGAAGGGAGAAATTGAGAATATGTAGAGAGAAGGAATGGTGGGGGTGGTGGAAGGACGTTAGGCAATAAGAACGGAGAAATAGGAATAATGAAGGATGAAATAGGGTAGATGGATGGAGCAGTAAGCAGTATGAAGGAAGACGTAGAAATGATGTAAGGAGGAGTAGGAAGGAAAGGGCGATATATAGGGAGGTGGAGAAATGAGATGGGGGGAGATCGTTGAAGTTGGGGTGATGGAAGAAAAACTACAGAGGATAAGGGATAAGTAGGGAGAACTGAGGGGGAAGTAGGAAGAATGAAGGGGAGGGTGAAGTAAGGAAGGAAAAGCGGGGATCTTAGGGGAGGTTAGGAGGTAGGGTAAATGAAAGGATATGTGGGGAGGGTGGAGGGGAAGTGGTGAAGATGGAGCGAAAGTAGAGACAAACAAAAGCAAGGGTGCAAGCAAACAAAGGGAAAATTAGCGAAACTGAAGGGGGAGGCAAGGAGAATGAAGCAATCAACCATCCAACCCCCTAATATACAATCTAACAAGCAATCGATCTACCAACGAAACAAACAAACCCCAATCGGGGCAAAAACACGTGAATCAAACCAACAAACAAACAAACCAATCAACTAAACAAACAACCAGCCTACAAACAACCAGAAAACCAAACCACCAAAGAAATTTTTAAAAAAAACAACGCTGTAAACTATTCAAACTCCAACCAAGCAAATGAAATTAAACAACAAAACAAACAAGTTGAAACACACACACACTTATACACACAAAAACAAGAAAACAAGAAAAAACAAAACAAAAGCCTAAAAACACTAAGATGCATACAGAAATCAATACAACAATCAAAAAAGTAAACTGATGAAACCGACATACAAAAACAACCAAGGAACAAACGAAAATCCCTCCATACAAAGAAACTACAAAAAGAAACAAACAAAAAACCAATCATCAAAACAACGAAGGAATGAACAAACAAAGCAAACGAAAAGAAAGAAATCCTGCAACATAAGCATTTAATTACAAAACCAAAAAATCAAAATGAAAGAAACAACCAAAGAAACCATGAAACAAATAAACAAACAAGAAATCACCAAAAAACCTGACCAAAGAGTAAACCCGAATAAACGAACAACAAAAGAAACCACCAAAAAGAGGAAAAGAACCAAGAAAGAAACAAAACAAACCACCAAATAAGATAAAAACAGTCAACTGCATGAACAAAAAGAAACAGCAAAAAATCTCCATACGAAAAAAACAACCACAGAAACCACCCAAAATATGAATAAACAACAAAACACGCAAAAAACCTTATATAGCAAACAAACCAACAAACAAGCACACAACAAAACAAATAATCCGTTAAATAAGGAAGACAACAAACAAAACAAACAATTAAACAATGGCAAAACCTGGATGAGCATAAACAATTAACACAAACAAACAATTATCAACCTTTCAAATATCAAACAAAAACAAAAGAAGAATATAGAAAAGTGACAACCAAAGAAAACACTGAGCGCATAAACAAACAAATCAATAAAAAAATGAAAACTACAAGCGACCAAACAAACATACACAGAATAAACAAACAAACAAGAAGAAGAACCAAACAAACCAAAAATGGAATGACAAATTAAATGAAAAATTACGATAAGCAAGTAACCAGTAGCAAAAGAAAAGAAATTTAAGGAAAAAATAAAACACAACACAACCATTCAACACTAGGGCAAAAACAAGGAACTAGGAAAAAAAAAAAGGTGAACAGTAAAAAGAACTATCAGAACAAAAAAAAAATAAGAAAATATAAAACTCAACTTACAAAGAAACAACCTACTAGGCATTCAACAAACCAAACAAGAAACTAAACAACCCAAAACACCAAAGAAACAAATGATAATGCAATAAAAAAAATAAAAAAACCTACACAATGTACTATCAAAACAAACATACAGACAAACAAATGAAACAAAAAATACAACCAAATAAAAATGTAACCAAACAAACAAGAAAAGCAAAAAACAAAGAAGAACTAACTAGTGAAATAACAATTGTCCCAAAAGCAACAACCAAACAACCAAATATATAAGAAAGTAAGAAAAGAAAACTACATAAAAAATACAAACAAAGACACAAAAACAGAAACATCCAGCAATAACAGCAAAATTAAACACAATAAACCACTGTCAGGTTAGAAAATAAAACACAAACAAATAAATATACTTTACAAGACAAATAAACATACAAACAACAAGTAAAAATGTAAAAAGACATCCATCAACACAAATAAACAGCACTAATAAGAAACTAAAACTTTGATCTGAGAAACAACAAAATAAAAAAAGAACTGCACACAAAACCAAAGCAAACAAATCAAGGAAAAAAGACAGTCAAACTAAACAACAAAATAAGTAAACAAATCAAACAGCAAACTAACCAAACATGTATCTAAAGAATAATTAAAACAACAAAAACAAATAAATAAGTAGAAAACAAAACAACAGAATCAAGAAACAACCAGCAACCTAAACAAATAACAGAAAGGTACAAAGCACTACCGTTCTACTAAAACAAATGATCAAAGAACCAATCAATCAGCCACCAAAGAAACCAAGAAAGGTAACAACTAAGAAACAAAAAATCAACACAAAAGAAAGAAAAATGCAAAAATAATACAAAGAAACAACCTACCAACTATTAAAAGAATCAACACACAAAACAAGGAAGAAATGAAGATCAGATACAAACAATAAAGCAAGAAACAAACAAATAAACAATGCAACAACCAGACAAGTAACAACTTACCAAACAAACGACAAGAAGACAACTAACAAGAGACACTAAAGAAACCGACATAAACAAAGAAACAATGAAAATAGCATACAACCAAACACAACTATCCAGAAGAAAAACAAAGACCCAAATGAAATTACAAACGAGCAGGGAAACAAAATGGTACATGAAAAAAGAAGAAGCAAAAATAACCAACCAACTAAATCAACACTTTAGACAAATAATTACAAATAATACAAGCTAAGATACAAATAAACAACAAACATAACGAATTCAAAACGAAATGAAACAAAACATGAACCAAAAAACATGAAAAACGAAATAACGAACAAACAAACCAAAAACAAGCAACAAAATAATCAAAAGAATCATAAACGAAAACAAAAAGCACAAACAAGTAAACCGAACTCACTCAGTTTACTAAAAGACAAAAACAACAAAACAATCAACCAACAAACCAAAGAATAACAGACAAACAAAGGAATAACGGAACAAACAATGAATAAAATAAAAAAGAACCAATAAACAGTCGAATAAAGAAACAGTAAACAATAAATCAACCAACAAACCAAATCAACCAAGTAACCAAGCAAGCCAAAAAATAAACAAGCAGCCAAGAAACAATCAAATTAAACAAAATACCAAAGAAAGAAAATAACAACGCACTAACCAAACTACTAACTATCCAAACCAACAAAGAAAAGTAAACGACATAACAAACACGCAACCGACAAAAGAAACAACCAAAAAATAACGTACACAGGATTAGCAAACTAAATCAACAAACATCAATATGCCCAAACAATCATAAACACAATTATAAACGACCCAACAAAGAAAGAAAGAAACGATCAACAACAACAAAAAATATATAAGAAAAGGAACAATCATTCAAACAAGAAAAGAAGCAAAAACCAAAAAAGAGTAATTAATAAAACAGAGAAACAAACACACAAAGAAACAGAAAACAACTAGCAACAAAATGTAAGAAAAACAGCAATGCAACGCAAGCAAACCAACCACAATACACAACCAACTAAATAAACGAACCTAGCAACAAACAGACAAAAAGTCAACTAAAAAACGAAAAGGAAAAAAGCCAACCAAATATACATGAAACCAAATAATACATAAACACACAAACAAACAACAACTGAAGAAGAAACACTCAATCAAACAAAGGACAAGGAAACAACCGAAGAATCCAACAAACTAAGCAAATAAACGACACATAAAAAGATACAGACACACAAACAGGCAACCAAAACTATAAATAACAAAACAAAAACACTAAGCAACACAAGAACAAAAAACAAAAAGTAAGAAAAACACTCCAAACAGAACAGAAAACAGAAGAAGCCATTATATAAGTAAACAAAGAAGGATACAAACAAACAAAATCATATGCAGCTAAACGCAGAACGAAACCAAAAAAACAAAGAACAAAACCAAGTAAAAAACACGCCCACAATATAAACAATAAAAAAAAACAATAAGAAAAAGTCTACCTATACAAATAAAAAACAAGACAAAACGATTCTACAAGAAAACAAATTAAACACTAAGAAAAGACAAACAAACAGAGCATGAATTTAATGACACACAAACAATCAACAAACGAAAAAAACCCAAAGCAAACAAAAAGCTAAACAACCAACGAAGGAAACAAACGGATTCAGCCAGGTAAACACACACACACACACACACACACACACACACACACACACACACACACACACACACACACACACACACACACATACACACACGCACAATCAAACAAAAGCAAATAAGTGATAGCAAATTTTATCCAACCAACTAAAACAATAAACAATTGAACAAATAATGAAACAAACAGAAAGAAAAGGGCGAAGATTGAGACAATGGGAATAATGAAGAGAAAAGCATTGAGCGTGAATGGAGGGGATGACGGGTGTGTGGAGGGGGAAGTATGAAAGATGGATAGGGAAGTAGGGGCGATGGATAAACCTACCAGCCGAACAATGAACCAACAAAAGAGACAAACCACCAACCAAGCAAACAACCAAAAACCCAAACCCCCAGCCAACCAATGTACAAAACGACCTTCACATCAACCATAAAACCAAACCACCAAAGAAACAAAAAAACAAACAACAAAAAACAACAAAAAAGGTACATTAACAACAAAAACAATATAAATAACCCCTAAACACAGTAAATGATAAACAAAGATGAAGGCAGCCAACAGACGAAACAAACGAACATGCAAATACACCACACACAAAAACACATCTTCAACCAAACAGAGAAGCAACGAAACAAACAACGAAATAAGCAACAAAACAAACAATTAAGACGAGAAAGAACACAAAAAAGGCACCAAAGACGAAAGAAAAAAAGACAAAACAAGAAAAAAAAATCCTTAAACCAAACAAAATACAAAACTAACCAACCCCATAAAGAAACAAACAGCCTAAGAACCCTAAAAAAAAACGAAACAAAAAGACAAGAACACAAACAACAAAAGACACAACCAATCAACGAACAAATCAACAAGCCAAAGACAATAAAACAAGAAAAGGCAAACAAACAAAAAAACAACAAATAGATTTGCCAAATAACTATCCAAGCATTCAACCCAAACACCATGACATAAAATCAACAGAATATATAAAAAAAATCATCAAACAGAAAAGTGCCCCCACAACAAAAATAACCCCAACCAAACAGAACTCTATAACAAACAAATAGCGAAGCAAAAAACATGCACAAGTGAAATCGAAAAGAAACAACAAACCCAAAAGGAAAAAAACGAACAGGAAACAGTAAAATCATGAAACAGCAAGCAAACATCAAAAACAAGCAAACAAGAACACAACACAAACAATTAAATGAAAAACAGAACAAACAAATAATTAACAGACAGCAAAAAAAACTAAGCAGAGGAACCACAAACTATATGAAGAAGGAAGCGGGGGAAATATTTTAAAAATCAATAAACCATGTAGCAAAGAAAGAAATAATTTGCAAAAAATCTGACAAAAAACGACCGAATTAAAACAAACAAACAACATAATCAGGAGCCAACCTGAAGCATAAAAAAAACAACCAAAGAAAACAACCATTCCAAAAATGACCAAACAAAAGAACACACGCACACATGGAATCAACTGAACACAAAACAATCAAATATTAAACCAGAGATACAAACAATAAAACAAGAAACACGAAACAAAACATCCAAACAAACATCAAACTAACAACAGAAGACATACAAAAGAATGATAAACAACTAAACAAACCAACCAAACACACAAACCAGATAATCAACACCCAAAAAGGAATATCAACTAAGGAAACAAATGACAAGAAAACACAACTAAAGAAATAAACACAACAACAAAAAAACAAGCACACTGGAAAAAAAGCGAAAAAAGAAAACCAAGGAAAGAACTATTATAATAAACACAACAAAGAAATAACGACAACTAAAAGAAGAAACAGTTGAACCAATAACGAATCAAGCTAAAAAAAACAAACAAGTAGGTAGGAATAATGAGAAAATGGGAACAATGGCCGGAAATATATTTAGAGAGGATAGGAGAAAAATATGTAGGGTGTGTAGAGGGGTAGATAGGAGGAATACATCGGGAAATTGGGAGGTTAGGGAACAATGGAGACATAGACATGAACAAACAAACAACACAAAAACCCATGCAAACAACCAAACAGAAAAACAACCAGGAAACAAAAGAGACAACCAGTCAAATAAGTTAAAACAACAACCTTCAAATCAAACACTTAAGAAAAAAATGAAATACATGAACGGACAAATAACCAAATAATAAACAAACGTACAACAACCAAAAACAAAAGAAAAATAGTTCCTTTAAAAAAACACACATCCAACAAAAACATCAAACAAAAAACAATCCAAAAGCGAACAAAAATGCAAATAAACAAATAAACAAACAAACATTCAACCACACAAACCAGCTAACCACCTCACCCAACAGACAACGACACAAACAAGCAATGAAACAAACAAACAAACAACAGGAAACAAACAAAAAACGAACGAACAAATAACAGACAGAAAACAAAATCAAGAAACAACAAAACAAAATTTCAAACAAATAAGAAAATCAACAAAATCGAGAAACAATCACAGCATAAACAAATAACAAATAAAGCTCAATCAATCAACTAACAAGCATAAACAAGGAAAGGATAAACAATCTACCAAAGAAATCACCAAACAAAGAAAGAAAGAATCAAGAGAGAATGAAAAATCCAACAAATTAAAACAACGACGAAATTTACAAGGAACAACAAATATGTCAAACAGTGAACAGAGACATTCAAACAGATTAACGAGAAAGGGTGCGGGGGGGGGGGGCGTTAAGAGAAGTAGGGTGGGTGGATAGAGAAGAAGGGAGCATGAGGGAAAAGTAGGGAGGATGGAGAGGGAAGTAGGGAGGATGGAGGGTGAAGTTGTTGGGAGGATGGAGTGAGTGAGTGAGTTTATACTTAACGTCATATCGGCAGTATTTCAGCCATATCGTGACGAGTGAGAGGATTGATGAAGAAGTAAGGGGGTGGAGGGAGAAGTAGTGTTGATGGAGGGGAAGTAGGGAGGATGGAGTGAGAAGTAAAGCTGTAGAAAGGGAAATAGGGAGGATGGAGGGGGAAGTAGTGAGGATGTAGGGAAAATAAACTAGGAGAAGGGGGATGATGGAGAGTAAGTAGGAATACTGAAGGAGCTGAAGGGAGGATGGAAGGGAAGTACGGAGGATGGAGGGGAAAGAATGGAGGGTGGAGGGGGAAGTAGGGAGGATGGACGGGATGATGGGATTATGGAGGGGGAAGTAGGGAAGATAGGGAGAAATAGGAATGATGAAGGAGACAAAGGGAGGATGGAGGAGAAGTAGGGAGGATGGAGGGGGATGTATGGAGGGTGGAGGGGGAAGTAGGGAGGATGGAGGGGGAAGTATGGAGGATTCAGGGGGAAGTAGGGAGGATGGAAGCGGAAGTAGGGAGGATAGAGAGGGAAGTTGGGAGGGAGGGTGGAGGGGTAAGTAGGGAAGGTGGAGGGGAATTCCGGATTATGGAGGGTGAAGTAAGGAAGGTGAGGAGGAAGTTGGGATTATGGAGGGGGAAGTAGGAAGATGGGGTGAAGTAGGGATAATAAAGGAACCGATGTGGAGGATGGTGGAAAGTAGGGAGGGTGGAGACGGAAGTATGGTGGGTGAAGGGGGAAGTATGGAGGATGGAGGGGAACTATGGAGGGTGGAGGGGGAAGTACGGCGGATAGAGTCGGAAGTAAGACAACAAACAACCGACAAAAACACCTAACAGGTGGAGGGGGAAGTATGGAGGGTGCAGGGGGAAGTATGGAGGGTGGAGGGGGATGGAGGGGAAAATATGCAGGTGGAGGGGAAAGGGTGGAAGGGGGAGTATGGGGGGTGGAGGGGGAAGTAGGGAGAATGGACGGGGAAGTTGATATTAAGGAGAGGGAAGTAGGGATGATGGAGGGGAAGTAAAAATAAACAACCATCAAATGAAACACTTAAGAAAAAAATGAAATAAATAAACGGAAAACAACAACAAAAAACAACAGAAAAATCGTTCCTTTAAAAAACAAACAACCGACAAAAACACCTAACAGGTGTGGGAGGGTGGGGAGTAGGCAGGATGGAGGGGAAAGTTTGGAGGGTGGAGGGGGAAGTAGGGAGGATGGAGGGAAGGTAGGGAGGATGGGCGGGGAAGTGAGAGAATGGACGGGGAAGTATTAGGGTGGAATGAAAGTAGGGAGGATGCAGGGGAATTATGGAGGGTTGAGGAGGAAGTAGGGAGGGTGGAAGCGGAAGTAGGGAGGATAGAGAGGGAAGTTGGGAAGGAAGGTGGAGGGGAAGTTGGGAGGGAGGGTGGAGGGGAAGTTGGGATTATGGAGGGTGAAGTAGGGAAGGTGGGGAGGAAGGGGATTATGGAGGGGGAAGTAGAAAGATGGGGTGAAGTAGGAATAATGAAGGAACCGATGGGAGGATGGTGGGAAGTAGGGAGGCTGGAGAGGGAAGTATGGTGGGTGAAAGCGGAAGTATGGAGGGTGGAGGGGAACTATGGAGGGTGGAGAGGGAAGTACAGAGGATAGAGTCGGAAGTAGGGAGGATGAAGGCGGCAGTTGGGAGGGATGGGGAAGTATGGAGGATGAAGGGGGACGTAACGAGGGTGGAAGGGGCAGTAGGGAGGATGGAGGGGATGTAGGGAGGATGGAGATGGAAGTAGGGAGGATGAAGGGGGCAGTTAAAATTATGAAGGGGGAAGTAGTGATGATGGGGAGGAAGTAGGAGTAATGAAAGAGCCGAAGGGAGGATGGAGGGGTAAGTAGGGAGGATGGAGGGGGAAGTATGGAGGGTGGAAGGGAAGTACGGAGGATGGGGGGAAGTAGGGAGTAATGAGGGTGGAGGGGAAGTACAGAGGATGGGAGGAAGTAGTAATGAAGGAGCAGAAGGGAGGATGGAGGGGAAGTAGGGAGGATGAAGGGGAAGTACAGAGGATGGAGGGGGAAGTATGGAGGCAGGATATAGGCGGGAGTAGGGAGGATTGAGGGGGAAGTATGGAGGGTGCAGGGGGAAGTATGGAGGGTGGAGGGGGATGGAGGGGGAAATATGGAGGTGGAGGGGAAAGTAGGGAGGTGGAGGGGAAAGGGTGGAAGGGGGAGTATGGGGGGTGGAGGGGGAAGTAGGGAGAATGGACGGGGAAGTTGATATTAAGGAGGGGGAAGTAGGGATGATGGAGGGGAAGTAAAAATAAATAACCATCAAATGAAACACTTAAGAAAAAAAATGAAATAAATAAACGGAAAACAACAACAAAAAACAACAGAAAAATCGTTCCTTTAAAAAACAAACAACCCACAAAAACACCTCACAGGTGGAGGGGGCAGTAGGGAAGATGGAAGGTGAATTAGAGAGGAAGGAGGGGGAAGTAGGGAGGATGGAGGGAAGGTAGGGAGGATGGACGGAGAAGTAGGGAGAATGGACGGGGAAGTAGGGAGGAAGGAAGGGGACGTAGGGATGATGGAGGGGGGGCAGGGACGATAGTTGGGGTACTAGGGAAGATGGCGGGGAAATATGGAAGGTTAAGGGGGAAGTAAGGATGATGGAAGGGGAAGTATGGAGGGTGGAGGTGGAAGTATAGGGGTGGCAGGGGAAGTAGGGAGGATGGAGGGGGAAGTATGGATGGTGAAGGGGGGAGTATGGAGGGTGGAGATGGAAGTAGGAACTATGGCGGGGGAAGTAGGAACTATGAAGGGGGAAGTAGTGAAGATGGGGAGGAAGTAGGAAAAATGAAGGAGCCGAAGGGAGGATGGAGTGGAAATACGGAGGATGGAGGGGGAAGTATGAAGGGTGGAGGGGGAAGTAGGGGGATGGAGGGGAACTATGGAGGGTGGAGGGGGAAGTAGTGAGGATGGAGGGGAAAGTATGGAGGGTGGAGGGGGAAGTAGGGAGGTTGGCGAGGAAGTAGGAATAATGAAGGAGCCGAAGGGAGGACGGACGGGAAGTAGGTAGAATGGAGGGGGGAGTATGGAGAGTGGAGGGGGAAGTAGTGAGGATGGAGGGGAAGTATTAGGGTGGAAGGAAAAGTAGGGAGGATGCAGGGGAACTATGGAGGGTCTCGGGGGAAGTAGGGAGGATGGAAGCGGAAGTAGGGAGAATAGAGAGGGAAGTTGGGAGGGAGGGTGGAGGGGTAAGTAGGGAAGGTGGAGGGGATGTTGGGATTATGGAGGGGGAAGTAGAAGGATGGGGTGAAGTAGAAATAATGAAGGAACCGATGGGAGGATGGTGGGGAGTAGGGAGGCTGGAGAGGGAAGTATCGTGGGTGAAGGGGGAAGTATGTAGGGTGGAGGGGAACTATGGAGGGTGGAGGGGGAAGTACAGAGGATAGAGTCGGAAGTAGGGAGGATGAAGGCGGCAGTTGGGAGGGATGGGGAAGTATGGAGGATGGAGGGGGACGTAACGAGGGTGGAGGGGGCAGTAGGGAGGATGGAGGGGAAGTAGGGAGGATGGAGGGGGCAGTTAAAATTATGGAGGGGGAAGTAGTTATGATGGGGAGGAAGTAGGAGTAATGAAAGAGCCGAAGGGAGGATGGAGGGGAAGTACGGAGGATGGAGGGGCAAGTAGGGAGGATGGAGGGGGAAGTTGGAGGGTGGAGGGGAAATACGGAGGATGGGGGTAAGTAGGGAGTATGAAGGGTGGAGGGGAAGTACGGAGGATGGGAGGAAGTAGGAGTAATGAAGGAGCAAAAGGGAGGATGGAGGGGAAGTAGGGAGGATGGAGGGGAAGTACAGAGGATGGAGTGGGAAGTATGGAGGGAGGATAGAGGCGGGAGTAGGGGGGATTGATGGGGAAGTATGGAGGGTGGAGGTGGAAGTATAGGGGTGGCAGGGGAAGTAGGGAGGATGGAGGGGGAAGTATGGATGGTGGAGGGGGAAGTATGGAGGGTGGAGATGGAAGTAGGGACTATGGAGGGGGAAGTAGGGACTTTGGAGGGGGAAGTAGTGAAGATGGGGAGGAAGTAGGAAAAATGAAGGAGCCAAAGGGAGGATGGAGGGGAAATACGGAGGATGGAGGGGGAAGTATGTAGGGTGGAGGGGGAAGTAGGGGGGATGGAGGAGAACTATGGAGGGTGGAGGGGGAAGTAGGGAGGATGGAGGGGAGAGTATGGAGGGTGGAGGGGGAAGTAGGGAGGTTGGCGAGGAAGTAGAAATAATGAAGGAGCCGAAGGGAGGAGGGACGGGAAGTAGGTAGAATGGAGGGGGGAGTATGGAGAGTGGAGGGGGAAGTAGTGAGGATGGAGGGGAAGTATTAGGGTGGAAAGAAAAGTAGGGAGGATGCAGGGGGAAGTTGAGATTATGGCGGGGGAAGTTGAGATTATGGAGGGGGAAGTAGGGATGATTGAGAGGAAGTAGGATTAATGAAGTAGCCGAGGATTGAGGGGAAGTAGGGAGGGTGGAGGGGGAAGTAGGGAGGGTGAAGGGGGAGTTAAAATTATGTTGGGGGAAGAGGGATGAGCAGGAGTAAGTAGGAATAATGAAGGAGCCGAAGGGAGGATGGAGGGGAAGTACTGAGGATGGAGGGAAAAGAATGGAGGGTGGAGGGGGAAGTGGGAAGGATGGAGGGGATGATGGGATTATGGAAGGGGGAAGTAGTGAAGTTAGGGAGAAGTAGGAATAATGAAGGAGTCGAAGGGAGGATGGAGGGGAAGTAGGGTGGATGGAGGGGGAAGTATGGAGGGTGGAGGTGGAAGTAGGGAGGATGGAGGGTAACTATATAGGGTGGAGGGGGAAGTAGGGAGGATGGGAGCGGAAGTAGGGAGAATAGAGAGGAAGGTTGGGAGGGAGGGTGGAGGTGTAAAAAGGGCGAGGTGGAGTTGAAGTTGGGATTATGGAGGGTGAAGTAGGGAAGGTGGAGGGGAACTATGGAGGGTTGAGGGGGAAGTATTGAGTGTGGAGGGGGAAGTAGGGAGGATGACGGCGAACTATGGAGGGTTGATGGGGAAGTAGGGAGGATAGAAGCGGAAGTAGGGAGGAAAGAGAGGGAAGTTGGGAGGGAGGGTGGAGGGGTAAGTAGGGAAGGTGGAGGTGGAAGTTGGGATTATGGACGGGGATGTAGGAAAGGTGGGGATGAAGTTGTCATTATGGAGGGGGAAGTAGGAAGATGGGGTGAAGTAGAAATAATGAAGGAACCGATGGGAGGATGGTGGGAAGTAGGGAGGAAGGAGAGGGAAGTATGGAGGGTGAAGGGGGAAGTATGGAGGGTGGAGGGGAACTATGGAGGGTGGAGGGGGAAGTACGGAGGATAGCGTCGGAAGTAGGGAGGATGAAGGCGGCAGTTGGGAGGGATGGGGAAGTATGGAGGATGGAGGGGGACGTAACGAGGGTGGAGGGGGCAGTAGGGAAGATGGAGGGGAAGTAGGGAGAATGGAGATGGAAGCAGGGAGGATGAAGGGGGCAGTTAAAATTATGGAGAGGGTAGTAGTGATGATGGGGAGGAAGTAGGAGTAATGAAGGAGCCGAAGGGAGGATGGAGGGGAAGTACGGAAGAAGGAGGGGGATGTAGGGAGGATGGAGGGGGGAGTATGGAGGGTGGAGGGAAAGTACAAAGAATGGAGGGGGAAGTATGGAGGGTGGAGGGGTAAGTAGAGAAGATGAAGGGGGAAGTTGGGTTTATGGTGGGGGAAGTAGAGAAGGTGTGGAGGAAGTTGGGATTATGGAGGCAGAAGTATGGAGGGTGAAGGGGGAAGTATGGAGGGTGGAGGTGGAAATACGGAGGATAAAGTCGGAAGTAGGGAGGATGAAGGAACCGATGGGAGGATGGTGTGAAGTAGGGAGGATGGAGAGGGGAGTATGGAGGGTGAAGGGGGAAATATGGAGGGTGGAGGTGGAAGTACGGAGGATAGAATCGGAAGTAGGGAGGACGAAGGAACCGATGAGAGGATGGAGAAGTAGGGAGAAAGGGGGAAGTATGGAGGGGGGGGGGGGGAGGAGTAGGGAGGATGGAAGAGAAAGTAGGGAGGGTAGAGAGTGAAGTTGGGAGGGAGGGTGGAGGGGTAAGTAGGGAAGGTGGAGGGGGAAGTTGGGATTATGAAGGGGAAGTAGGGAAGGTGGGGAGGAAGTTGTCATTATGGAGGGGGAAGTAGGAAGATGGGGTGAAGTAGGAATAATGAAGGAACCGATGGGAGGATGGTGGGAAGTAGGGAGGATTCAGAGGGAAGTATGGAGGATGAAGGGGGAAGTATGGAAGGTAAAGGGGGAAGTATGGAGGGTGGTGGGGTAAGTACGGAGGATAGAGTCGGAAGTAGGGAGGATGAAGGCAGCAGTTGGGAGGGATGGGGAAGTATGGAGGATGGAGTGGGACGTAACGAGGGTGGAGGGGGGTAGTAGGGAGGATGGAGGGGAAGTACGGAGAATGGAGGGGGAAGTATGGCGGATGGAGGGGGAAGTATGGAGGGTGGAGGGGGAAGTAGGGAAAATGGTGGGGGAAGTTTGGATTATGGGGGGGAAGTAGGGAAGTTGGGGAGAAGAAGGAATAATGAAGGAGCCGAAGGGAGGATGGAGGGGAAGTACGGAGGATAGAGGGGGAAGTATGGAGGGTGGAGGGTGGAGGGAGATGTAGGAAGGATGGAGGGGAACTATGGAGGGTGGAGGGGGAACTAGGGAAGAGGGAGAGGAAGGAGGGAGGATGGGGGGGAAGTATTGAGGATGGAGGGGGGAGTTGGGAGGATGGAGGGGAAGTAGGGAGGATTGAGGCGGAAGTAGGGAGGGTGGAGGGGGAAGTAGGGAGAATGAAAGGGGCAGTTAAATTATGGCAAGGGAAGTAGTGCTGATGGTGAGGAAGTAGGAATAATGAAGGAGCCGAAGGAAGGATGGAGGGGAAGTACGGAGGAAATATGGAGGTGGAGGGGAAAGTAGGGAGGATGGACGGGGAAAGGGTGGAAGGGGGAGTATGGGCGAGGGAGGGGGGAAGTACGGAGAATGGACGGGGAAGTTGATATTAAGGAGGGGGAAGTAGAGATGATGGAGGGGAAGTAATAATAAACAAACATCAAATGAAACACTTAAGAAAAAAAATGAAATAAATAAACGGAAAACCAGAACAAAAAACAAAAGAAAAATCGTTCCTTTAAAAAACAAACAACCGACAAAAACACCTCACAGGTGGAGGGGGGAGTAGGGAGGATGGAGGGTGAATTAGAGAGGAAGGAGGGGGAAGTAGGGAGGATGGAGGGAAGGTAGGGAGGATGGACGAAGAAGTACGGAGAATGGACGGGGAAGTAGGGAGGAAGGAAGTGGACGTAGGGATGATGGAGGGGGGGATAGGGACGATAGTGGGGGTACTAGGGAGGATGGCGGGGAAATATGGAAGGTTAAGGGGGAAGTAAGGATGATGGAAGCGGAAGTATGGAGGGTGGAGGTGGAAGTATAGGGGTGGCAGGGGAAGTAGGGAGGATGGAGGGGGAAGTATGGATGGTGGAGGGGGAAGTATGGAGGGTGGAGATGGAAATAGGGACTATGGCGGGGTAAGTAGGGACTATGGAGGGGGAAGTAGTGAAGATGGGGAGGAAGTAGGAAAAATGAAGGAGCCGAAGGAAGGATGGAGGGGAAGTACTGAGGATGGAGGGAAAAGAATGGAAGGTGGAGAGGGAAGTGGGGAGGATGGAGGGGATGATGGGATTATGGAGGGGGAAGTAGGGAAGTTAGGGAGAAGTAGGAATAATGAAGGAGTCGAAGGGAGGATGGAGGGGAAGTAGGGTGGATGGAGGGGGAAGTATGGAGGGTGGAGGTGGAAGTAGGGAGGATGGAGGGTAACTATATAGGGTGGAGGGGGAAGTAGGGAGGATGGAGGGAAGGTGGAGGGGAACTATGGAGGGTTGAGGGGGAAGTATGGAGTGTGGAGGGGGAAGTAGGGAGGATGGAGGCGAACTATGGAGGGTTGATGGGGAAGTAGGGAGGATAGAAGCAGAAGTAGGGAGGAAAGAGAGGGAAGTTGGGAGGGAGGGTGGAGGGGTAAGTAGGGAAGGTGCAGAGGGAAGTTGGGATTATGGAGGGGGAAGTAGGAAGATGGGGTGAAGTAGAAATAATGAAGGAACCGATGGGAGAATGGTGGGAAGTAGGGAGGAAGGAGAGGGAAGTATGGAGGGTGAAGGGGGAAGTATGGAGGGTGGAGGGGAACTATGGAGGGTGGAGGGGGAAGTACGGAGGATAGCGTCGGAAGTAGGGAGGATGAAGGCGGCAGTTGGGAGGGATGGGGAAGTATGGAGGATGGAGGGGGACGTAACGAGGGTGGAGGGGGGCAGTAGGGAAGATGAGGGGAAGTAGGGAGAATGGAGATGGAAGTAGGGAGGATGAAAAGGGCAGTTAAAATTATGGAGAGGGTAGTAGTGATGATGGGGAGGAAGTAGGAGTAATGAAGGAGCCGAAGGGAGGATGGAGGGGAAGTACGGAAGAAGGAGGGGGATGTAGGGAGGATGGAGGGGGGAGTATGGAGGGTGGAGGGAAAGTACAAAGAATGGAGGGGGAAGTATGGAGGGTGGAGGGGTAAGTAGAGAAGATGAAGGGGGAAGTTGGGTTTATGGAGGGGGAAGTAGGGAAGGTGTGGAGGAAGTTGGGATTATGGAGGCAGAAGTATGGAGGGTGAAGGGGGAAGTATGGAGGGTGGAGGTGGAAATACAGAGGATAAAGTCGGAAGTAGGGAGGATGAAGGAACCGATGGGAGGATGGAGAAGTAGGGAGGATAAAGGGGGAAATATGGAGTGGGGGGGGGGGGGGGGGGGGGGGGAAGTAGGGAGGATGGAGGGGGAAGTTGGGATTATGAAGGGGGAAGTAGGGAAGGTGGGGAGGAAGTTGGGATTATGGAGGGGGAAGTAGGAAGACGGGGTGAAGTAGGAATAATGAAGGAACCGATGGGAGGATGGAGGGAAGTATTGAGGATTCAGAGGGAAGTATGGAGGAGGAAGGGGGAAGTATGGAAGGTAAAGGGGGAAGTATGGAGGGTCGAGGGGTAAGTACGGAGGATAGAGTCGGAAGTAGGGAGGATGAAAGCAGCAGTTGGGAGGGATGGGGAAGTATGGAGGATGGAGTGGGACGTAACGAGGGTGGAGGGGGGTAGTAGGGAGGATGGAGGGGAAGTACGGAGAATGGAGGGGGAATTATGGCGGATGGAGGGGGAAGTATGGAGGGTGGAGGGGGAAGTAGGGAAAATGGAGGGGGAAGTTTGGATTATGGAGGGGAAGTGGGGAAGTTGGGGAGAAGAAGGAATAATGAAAGAGCCGAAGGGAGGATGGAGGGGAAGTAGGGAGGATAGAGGGGTAAGTATGGAGGGTGGAGGGTGGAGGGTGGAGGGGGATGTAGGAAGGATGGAGGGGAACTATGGAGGGTGGAGGGGGAACTAGGGAAGAAGGAGGCAAAATTAGAGAGGATAGAGAAGGAAGTTGGGAGGGAGAGGAAGGAGGGAGGATAAGGGGGAAGTATTGAGGATGGAGGGGGGAGTTGGGAGGATGGAGGGGAAGTAGAGAGGATTGAGGCGGAAGTAGGGAGGGTGGAGGGGGAAGTAGGGAGAATGAAAGGGGCAGTTAAATTATGGCGAGGGAAGTAGTGCTGATGGTGAGGAAGTAGGAATAATGAAGGAGCCGAAGGGAGGGTGGAGGTGAAGTACGGAGGAAGGAGGGGGAAATATGGAGGTGGAGGGGAAAGTAGGGAGGATGGACGGGGAAAGGGTGGAAGGGGGAGTATGGGCGAGGGAGGGGGGAAGTACGGAGAATGGACGGGGAAGTTGATATTTGAATGGATGGGGAAGTAGGGAGGAAGGAAGGGGACGTAGGGATGATGGAGGGGGGGATAGGGACGATAGTGGGGGTACTAGGGATGATGGCGGGGAAATATGGAAGGTTAAGGGGGAAGTAAGGATGATGGAAGCGGAAGTATGGAGGGTGGAGGTGGAAGTATAGGGGTGGCAGGGGAAGTAGGGTGGATGGAGGGGGAAGTATGGATGGTGGAGGGGGAAGTATGGAGGGTGGAGATGGAAATAGGGACTATGGCGGGGGAAGTAGGGACTATGGAGGGGGAAGTAGTGAAGATGGGGAGGAAGTAGGAAAAATGAAGGAGCCGAAGGGAGGATGGAGGGGAAATACGGAGGATGGAGGGGGAAGTATGGAGTGTGCAGGGGGAAGTAGGGGGGATGGAGGGGAACTATGGAGGGTGGAGGGGGAAGTAGGGAGGTTTGCGAGGAAGTAGGAATAATGAAGGAGCCGAAGGGAGGAGGGGCGGGAAGTAGGTAGAATGGAGGGGGGAGTCCTGAGGGTGCAGGGGGAAGTAGTGAGGATGGAGGGGAAGTATTAGGGTGGAAGGAAAAGTAGGGAGGATGCAGGTTGAGGGGGAAGTAGGGAGGTTGGCGAGGAAGTAGGAATAATGAAGGAGCCGAAGGGAGGAGGGACGGGAAGTAGGTAGAATGGAGGGGGGAGTATGGAGGGCTGCGGGGGAAGTAGTGAGGATGGAGGGGAAGTATTAGGGTGGAAGGAAAAGTAGGGAGGATGCAGGTTGAGGGGGAAGTAGGGAGGTTGGCGAGGAAGTAGGAATAATGAAGGAGCCGAAGGGAGGAGGGACGGGAAGTAGGTAGAATGGAGGGGGAAGTATGGAGGGTGGAGGGGGAAGTAGTGAGAATGGAGGGGAAGTATTAGGGTGGAAGGAAAAGTAGTGAGGATGCAGGTTGAGGGGGAAGTAGGGAGGATGAAGGATGAATTAGAGAGGATGGAGAGGGAAGTTTGGACGATTGTGGGGGTACTAGGGAGGATGGCGGGAAAATATGGAAGGTTAAGGGGGAAGTAAGGAGGATGGAAGGGGAAGTATGGAGGGTGGAGGGGGAAGTATGGAGGATGGAGGTGGAAGATGAAGGTGGGGAGGAAGTTGGGATTATGGAGGGGGAAGTAGGAAGATGGGGTGAAGTAGGAATAAGGAAGGAACCAATGGGAGGATGGTGGGAAGTAGGGAGGATGGAGAAGGAAGTATGGGGGGTGGAGGGGGACGTAACGAGGGTGGAGGGGGCAGTAGGGAGGATGGAGGGGAAGTAGGGAGAATGGAGATGGAAGTAGGGAGGATGAAGGGGGTAGTTAAAGTTATGGAGGGGGAAGCAGTGATGATGGGGAGGAAGTAGGAGTATTGAAGGAGGGGGAAGTATGAAGGGTGGAGGGGGATGGAGGGGGAAATATGGAGGTGGAGGGGGGAGTATGGGCGAGGGAGGGGGGAAGTACAGAGAATGGACGGGGAAGTTGATATTAAGGAGGGGGAAGTAGAGATGATGGAGGGGAAGTTAAAATAAACGACCATCAAATGAAACACTTTAGAAAAAAAATGAAATAAATAAACGGAAAACCAGAACAAAAAACAAAAGAAAAATCGTTCCTTTAAAAAACAAACTACCGACAAAAACACCTAACAGGTGGAAGGGGAAGTAGGGAGGATGGAGAGGGAAGTTTGGACGATAGTTGGGGTACTAGAGAGGATGGCGGGGAAATATGGAAGGTTAAGGGGGAAGTTAGGAGGGTGGAGGGGGAAGTATGGAGGGTGGAGGGGAAAGTTTGGAGGATGGAGGTGGAAGTATGGGGGTGGAGGGGGAAGTAGGGAGGATGGGGGGAAGTAGGGAGGATGAATGAGAAATAGGGAACATGGAGGGGAAAGTAGGGAGGATGTGGTGGAAATAGCAAGGATGGAGAGGTAAGTAAGAAGGATCAGGGAGAATTAGGGAGGATGGGGGAGAAGTAGGGAGGATGGGGGGGAAGTAGTGATGATGTAGGGGAAGTAGGGACGATGTGGTGGAAGTAGTGAGGATGGAGGGGTAAGTAAGAAGGATCAGCGTGAATTAGGGGTAATGGGGGAGAAGTAGGGAGGATGGAGGGGAAGTAGTGAGGTTGGAGGGGAAGTAGGGTGGATGAGGTGGAAGAAGCGAGGATGGAGGGGGAAGTAGGGAGGGTGGAGGGGAAGTAGGGCAGGAAATGTTTACCATTTTCGTGAGCACCTGGTGTCATCACTGATTTTCAGGCAAAAAGATGTTCATGGCTATTTTGCCCTTTCGAGCAACTGAATTTGCTTATTTTATGACAAGGACGTTTAATAATTAACAGCAGTATAAAACCATACACAGTCCTCAGTTTCTATGTTGCTTTTAATTAAAGGAATAAAAAGGTAATTGAGCTTGTGAATGACATTATTTCCGTCATGTTATGTCATACATTGGTCAAAAATAAACTGTTTCGGGTTTCATATGTCAGAAAAAGAAGTTTCATAGTTTTTATATTTTTGTAGGACACATTCTCTTAACAGCTGAGAGAACGGGTCTGGCAAATGTACGAGCTGACATTAAACTGTGAAAATGCCACAAGTACATCTATATGAGACAAATCTGTGTCTCAACTGTGTACTGCTCAGGAAGAAGTATATGATGTGAAACAATATATTCTTGATAAATCAATGCATGTGTCATCATTGCTCATCAGAGTGACCCACCTTTTGTGTCCAGATCATGAAACATTTACCGTTCACCCACGCTTCTCTTTAGAATGTGTTAGTGACGATAGCTGCTAGTTGTGAAAAGTGATCTATGGAGGACCAGCTCTGACATGCACATTTAATCAACATATGATCAGTACTCACACCTTTTGGTTTCCATATTAGAAAACTTTTGCCTGTCACCCATTCTTGTCTGAAGAATGTGTAGGTCAAATCAGCTGCTGGCTGCGAATATTACTTGATGGAGGACCAGCTGTGACCTGGTTTGTTGTTTGTCATCGTGGTTTGTCTGGTCCAGACTGGATTACCATACATGCTGCCACATTACAGCTGTAAAATTACCCATTACTTCAATCACTCACCCATTGACCTGTTAACCATAACATGTTCCATGTGTGTGTTGCTGCATTCAGAGAAACACCTGAGGCTATAGAAGTACAATACAGATGTATCTGTCTGTTGGTTTGGAAAATGATACAGGTACTCACTCACATCTTACCAAGTATGTTCCACATTTGTTTTACTCACATCAGAGGTATCCATTCTCACCTTGACAGTCAAACAAAAATATATCTGATTTTGTGTGAGAAAATACCTCAATGGACACATCGTATGTTGTCTCTTGTCACCATATTGCGACAAAATTGCCAGTATGATGTAACGTTTGGCTTAAAGTCAGACACAGTAATTAAAGCAACTGCTCACATGTTCTCTTAATATCTTGTGCTAAGTATCTGACAAATAATCAAAGTGAAATTAAAATTTGATACTCCTGAGAATATTTTTAGTCATGAGAGATGCACAAAAATCGTATCATTGCTCATCAGAATGACCCACCTTTTGTGTCCAGATCATGAAACATTTACCGTTCACCCACACTTGTCTTGAGAATGTGTTAGTGACAATAGCTGCTAGTAGTGAAAAGTGATCTATAGAGGACCAGCTGTGACATACATATTGTATCAACTTATGATCAGTACTCATCAGAGTAACACCTTTTAGTTTCACATATTTGAAAACTTTTACCTGTCACCATTCTTGTCTGAAGAATGTGTAGGTCAAATCAGCTGCTGGCTGTGAATTTTACTTGATGGAGGACCAGCTGTGACCTGGTTTGTTGTGTGTCATCGTGGTTTGTCTGGTCCAGACTGGATTACCTTACATGCTGCCACATTACAGCTGTAAAATTACCCATTACTTCAATCACTCACCCATTGACCTGTTAACCATAACATGTTCCATGTGTGTGTTGCTGCATTCAGAGAACCACCTGAGGCTATAGAAGTACAATACAGATGTATCTGTCTATTGGTTTGGAAAATGATACAGGTACTCACTCACATCTTACCAAGTATGTTCCACATTTGTTTTACTCACATCAGAGGTATTCATTCTCACTAGATTATTTCTGATCTTTTGTGAGAAAATACCTCAATGGACACATCGTATGTTGTCTCTTGTAACTATATTGCGACAATATTGCCAGTATGATGTAACGTTTAGCTGAAAGTCAGACACAGTAATTAAAACAACTGCTCACATTTTCTCTTAATATCTGGTGCTAAGTATCTGACAAATAATCAAAGTAAAATTAAAATTTGATACTCCCGAGAATATTTTTAGTCATGAGTGATGCACAAAAAATCTCAAAGTTATATATGTGTGTGATTAATGAGGGTGCCAACCACCGTTTGAAATAGCCCATATTTCAATGTTGAACATATTTTTCGTCTTTTTTGTTACTTGCAAGGAGTGATAATTCAGTAACACATTTTGCTCTAAGCTTACGAGCATGCTTAGCCATGCATTGTTTGTGAAATGCCAGTTTAATTTACTTGCATCAGCTGTGAACACTGATATGGCTCAAGGACTTCTGACAACTTATTGTTGCAATTGGTTCAAGTTAAATTGTTCTCGTCAAGCAGTGTTTGTGTGACATTGAGGATGAAAATCACAGAACATAATTGTGGCTTTTCATTGAAGATATATGCTGATAGTTCATGATCAATCACAGTCAGATACAGTGATTGACATCTCCAAGATAATGCTGTTAACTATCTATTATTGTTTGTTGCTTATACCTTGCTTGGCAATATACTTTTATATACTCTACAAATATTTACAACGATCATGTCAACAACTGATAAAGATACTCTAAAAAATCTATCAATGTTCATTTATCATGCTATGTTAATTAGAATATGACCTGTTACACGGATCTGTTACCACTCCCGAAAACAGAATTGTACTATGGGCCTGAGGCCTTTCAGTATGGAATAAAACTTATCCTATCCTATCCAATACTTTTATTCAAATTGTTTCACTACCTTTACTAACCACATAATTCAACTTCAGTTATTGAAATAAAACATAACTACTACTTAGACTGCAAAGTGATATTTTATTATGAAACCATTGTAGACATAAGTTAGAAACAAAAACATGTTTTTCAGTTACATACTAACTAAACGGCCTCCAACCTCCCCTCACAGCCATCCCTTTCCACTCTTCACATACACTTACAAAACTGTACAGTGACATGTTTCCACAGTCTATTTTTTAACACTTGATAGTAGACAACATTTAGATGGTTCATAGTGAAAAAAAACAGGAAAGAGTAGAGACGACACAAATAGAGAGTACATAACAGGAAAGAGTAGAATAGCAGAGAGAACATTAAGATAATAGATAGTACAAGACAGGAAAGAGCAGGATAGTAGAGGGAACATTAAATGGTAGATAGTACAAAGGTGGAGAAAATGGGATAGTAGAGGGGACATCAAGATAGTTGGTAGTACAAGGAAGGAAAGATGGTGATCGTAGAGAGAAGAAAATTAAATAACAGACAGTACCACAAACAACAATAAGATAGTAGATAGTACAAAATACCAAAGTGTAACAGTAGAGAGTGAATGGGCTTCACACATTGTACCCATCTTGGGAATCGAACCCGGGTCTTCGGCCAGACGACCGAACGCTTTAACCACTGGGCTACCCGACCGCCCGAATAGAGTAGAGAGACAGCAGTAGGATGGTATAGTAGGAAAATGGGATAGTTCAGAGTGGTGCATCAATTATTGGCACTGAGAAATGTTTGAAGGGAAGAACAGGATAACAGAGAATGGAGAGAAGAAGAAAATAACAAAGTACAGATGTGAAGGAAAGTACAAAGTAGAGTAGTGTAAGATAGTACATTGTAAAGAAGTGTAGCACAGTAGGTGGAAGTGTAGAGCACAAGGACTATAAGCAAAAGACATGCTGAAGATAATGTATAAACATCAACCTAACTATACACTAATCTATACCTACCTGTCCCCTGCACCTTACAGTGTTTAGAAGAAGTCCCTGGTGCCAGACGAGAGACTGGAGCTGTACTCAGCCAGAAGAGCTTCCAGGTCCTCCAGAGTGTCCTGGGGCTCCTCCAGTCTTGCCTGCTTCACAGCTTGGGGCACCTCGCTGTTGTCATCTGGGCACTTCCTCTTGCGTGAGGGCAGGGACTCCTTGCTGGGCTCAGCAGTGGGTTTCTTCTTTTTCCTTAAAATGAGTTTGGTAAGATACAGATATTCCACATCATATTCATCATCAGAGTTGGGCTCACATCTGTCCACTGACTTGGCAGAATTTACACTTACTGTTGCAACAGTGACACCACCTGACTTAGGATTCTCTGATGCCGAAGCAACCTTATCCTTTAAATTCTTAACAGGGACAGGGAATGTCTTACAACTTGTACTGGGCAAGACAGACTTTGGCTTTAAGTAAGCACCGTCAGCAGACAACAACTGTTCAGCAAAACTTATGTTAGGTGAGGCCTTAATGATACTATTTCTACCCCCAGACTTTGTGATATGGTTCCCAAAGGATCTGCTCTGGGTTTTGATGTGCTGAGCTCCAAGAGGCTGAGGAACAAAGTAGGGCTTGCTCTCTGGCTGATACTTGCTCATTTTCTCCTTCAGAAAGCGAGGCTTTGGCTGAGGTTTTGGCCTGAACGTGCGTGGCTTGCGTTTGCAGGGCTTGAGCTCAGGTTTTCGCTTTTGATGGACATTGGGTTTGGGGTAACTTGTAGGCATGGCAGGAGTTTCAACATGGGCTATAGACTGGGGATGAGGAACTGGACTGGGTGGGTCAAGTTGGGGCAGAACACAGGAGAAGGCCTAATGGGCGATATAGTCATTGTATCATTTTTATGTTTCATGATCACGTAAGTACAAGTATATTCATCTTTTGAATTATGGTTTTGAGTTTTTAAATCATCACAAAAATAGAAAACCCTTGCATACCTCTGGTCTCATCAGCTCCAGGTCTAGCACTGAACTGGGCAGGCTGACAGGCGGCTGGCTGACAGGCATCGTCTCCCTACGTCTACTGCAAGGTGATGGCTGGACTGCAGGAGTAAGGGGGATACCAGTCACAGATGGCTGAACTCCAGGCTGCAGGAGTCTTGGCTGTAGGTAACCAGCACCCAGGGAGAGGTTAACAGGATTACCAGCTGGTATCCACATAGTCTTGTTATCTATCAAACATCTGGTCCCATCTCCCATCACCACTGTTGGCAACCCAGAGGGCAAGCAGGTCACATGCACTGTAACATGAATAGTTTACTAAACTGCCTACAAAATAATTCGTCATTTTGATAATAGTGAAGTCCAACATCTAACTGGAAACCGTTTATTGTCTTTTCAAAACAAGTTTAGCATGTGTGCAGGAATTCTACGAAGTCGAAAATGTTGTGTATCATGTTCACTTTTTATGCCAGTACAACTTAAATTCCCTAAAATGTTCAGGTTGCCAATCACCATCTTAAGTTATTGTGAAACTCTACAATATAAGACACTGAGAATTCCGAAGATTGTAGTTGTTTTTTGTGCAACTCTATAATGTAAGAACTACATACAGACAATGGCAATTTGAACTGATATATGGAAACATTAGCGTTTCATTGCTTGCATTGTAAACACATTAAAACAATTACATGTCCCTTTTTGTCACTGGTCAAAATACAAACTTTATATACCTGCCGTAGTAGGATTCATAGTTTTCTCCACCTCTTCAAGTCGTACACACTTTTAGAGTCGTATTTTGCACGATAAAACTGAGAACACTTCCAGTGATATCTCTCAAAATGGCTGACACACAGGAAGGGCTAACTGTTGTCATGACGCCGCTACTCTAGGCAAAACCACGCATGCGTCGACTTTATGCATAACTCAGCACTTCCGTCTGCCTTACATTGTAAATATATATAGATCTACATCAACACTTTGTTGTCATCAGTATGAGTTGAACTTGGAGAACAAACCTTGTGAAATACGAAGGTCATTCCAAGGGAAGCTACTCTAGTAGAGTTTGATATGTAAAAGTAGTTATCTTGCTTTGAATGAGGATTTTATGATCGCTTTAATTAATCTACTTGATAGTAGATAGTGAGTGAGTCAGTTCGAATTCGTTGTTAGTTGAGGGCCACGTGTGCCCCCTTTGCAATGTTAAATAAAATACACCAACACTTCATCTGTTAAGGTTTAGGCAGTGCCATTGTATTTAGTAATTAAAAAACAAATTACGTCAATGTATTATTTTCTATCAGATTAAGGGTGTGTTCAAGATTGGCAGTGCCACAATGGCCACTACATGAATCAAACACGAGTCATCTATATATCCCCGGAAATCCTAATCTAATGCAAAATAATCCAATAGAAGGGAAGCCAATTAAGTCACTGTAACTTAATATTCATTAACTCCTTCTGCTGGCAACAATGGTTGGTACATGAATAAAAATAGCGCCAAGGCACAGTTGCTCAACAGGAATATTCACAGTGAGGGCAGGTGGGGAAATGGAGGACATTGGAGGAGGGTTGGGGGGTGGGATGTGGAGGGATGTACACTCGTAGGCTGGAAGTAGGGGCAGGTGAGGAAATCGAAGACATGGGAGCAGGAGAGGGGAAATGACGTACTCTCGTGGGCCGGAGGAACGTCAGGTGGGAAAATGGGGGACATTTGAGGAAGACAGGTGAAGTACATTGTTAGGACTGAGGTAGGGGCAGGTGGGGAATTGGAGGACATTGGAGGCGGAGAAGGGAAGAGAAGAACACTGGTAGGACTGAGATAGGGGCAGATGGGGAATCGGAGGATATAGGAGCAGGAGAGGGGAAGGGAAGTTCACTGGTAGGACGGAGGTAGGGGCAGGTGGGGGGAATCGGAGGATATAGGAGCAGGAGAGGGGAAGGGAAGTACATTGTTAGGACGGAGGTAGGGGCAGGTGGAGAAAAGGAGGACATTTGAAAGGAGAGGGGAAGGGAAGTACATTGTTATTTCGGAGGTAGGGGCAGGTGGGGGGCATTGGAGGATATAGGAGCAGGAGAGGGGAGGGGAAGGGAAGTACATTGATAGGACGGAGGTAGGGGCAGGTGGGGAAATGGAGGACAATGGAGGAGGAGAGGGGAAGTAATTTGTGTGACGGATGTAGGAGCAGATAGAGGAAAGGGGGTACATGGGAGTATTTGTGGAGAAGGGAAGTGAGGTGGAAGGCCTGAAGTAGGTATAGACAGGGAAACGAAATGGAGATAGGACACAGAGAAAAGAAGGGAAGAACAGTTGCTGGATGGAGGTAGGAACAATTTGGGAAAGTAGGAGCTGGTTGATAAATAGGAATAAATAGGAGACAAGGGAGAAGGATAGAAGAAAAGAAAAGTGGTTGGGAAAACTGGGGACATGAGCGAACGGGACAGGGGGAGGGGATAATACAGAGGCGGCATGAAGGTGGGACACATGGAGAAATGGAAGATATAAAGGAGTAGGACAGGGGAAGGAAAGTATAATTAGAGAACGGAGGTCAGGGCTGGTGTGGAGATGGGGGGATTAGAGTAGGAGAGGTGAGTTGATCTATAAGGGTTCGAAACTGCAAGAAGAAACTGGTCGTGAATTTGATGACATGGGACTAGCCGAGCTGAAGGGAACTATTGTGAAAGGTCGGAGGTATGGACTGGTGGGAAATTAGGGTCATGGTCTATGAGAGAGGATGGGAAGTAAAGTGGGAGGACGATGGTAAGGGAGAAAATATACTAAAATTGAAATTCAGAGGTCGTGTAGCATTGTCCTCAATGGAATAGTGCAATAAGTCCTTTGTTAAGCCTTGTTAACGTATTGAGACCATTTGTGAAAATTAATGTCAGATTAACAAGAGAAACCTGATATGAACAATAGGTCTGGCACACTGTAATCGGCCACGAACCATCTCTTGGGACTTGTACAACTAACGTTGAACACTGCCACACGTGTCTCCAGCTACATATGATATTGCTAGGGTATTTCTAATTCACTTTTGGTTTCAACAAAGAAAGTAAATGCGCCATCATGTGCCTGGATTTCTGGTCCATCATTTGATTGTCTGGTTTGTTTACATGCTCCCGTGGCATGGCAGGAGTACTGCTGTGTTGTGCCAGGAAACAAAGATATACTTTCTTATGCAAATTATGCAGGAACTACCTGTAGGACAGGAAATGTTTACCATTTTCGTGAGCACCTGGTGTCATCACTGATTTTCAGGCAAAAGTATGTTCATGGCTATTTTGCCCTTTCGAGCAACTGAATTTGCTTATTTTATGACAAGGACGTTTAATAATTTACAGCAGTATAAAACCATACACAGTCCTCAGTTTCTATGTTGCTTTTAATTAAAGGAATAAAAAGGTAATTGAGCTTGTGAATGACATTATTTCCGTCATGTTATGTCATACATTGGTCATAAATAAACTGTTTCGGATTTCATATGTTAGAAAAGAAAGTTTTATAGTTTTTATATTTTCATAAGAAACATTCTCTTAATAGTTGAGAGAATGGCTCTGCCAAATGTACGAGCTGACATTAAACTGTGAAAATGCCACAAGTACATCTATATGAGACAAATCTGTGTCTCAACCGTGTATTGCTCAGGAAGAAGTATATGATGTGAAACAATATGTTCTTGATAAATCAATGCATGTGTCATCATTGCTCATCAGAGTGACCCACCTTTTGTGTCCAGATCATGAAACATTTACCGTTCACCAATGCTTCTCTTTAGAATGTGTTAGTGACAATTGCTGCTAGTTGTGAAAAGTGATCTATGGAGGACCAGCTGTGGCATGCATATTATATCAACTTATGATCAGTGCTCATCAGAGTAACACTTTTTGGTTTCCATATTAGAAAACTTTTACCTGTCACCCATTCTTGTCTTAAGAATGTGTAGGTCAAATCAGCTGCTGGCTGCGAATATTACTTGATGGAGGACCAGCTGTGACCTGGTTTGTTGTTTGTCATCGTGGTTTGTCTGGTCCAGACTGGATTACCTTACATGCTGCCACGTTACAGCTGTAAAATTACCCATTACTTCAATCACTCACCCATTGACCTGTTAACCATAACATGTTCCATGTGTGTGTTGCTGCATTCAGAGAAACACCTGAGGCTATAGAAGTACAATACAGATGTATCTGTCTATTGGTTTGGAAAATGATACAGGTACTCACTCACATCTTACCAAGTATGTTCCACATTTGTTTTACTCACATCAGAGGTATCCATTCTCACCTTGACAGTCAAACAAAAATATTTCTGATTTTGTGTGAGAAAATACCTCAATGGACACATCATATGTTGTCTCTTGTCGCTATATTGCGACAATATTGCCAGTATGATGTAACGTTTAGCTGAAAGTCAGACACAGTAATTAAAACAACTGCTCACATGTTCTTTTAACATCTGGTGCTAAGTATCTGACAAATAATCAAAGTAAAATTAAAATTTGATACTCCCGAGAATATTTTTAGTCATGAGTGATGCACAAAAAATCTCAAAGTTACATTTGTGTGGGATTGATGAGGGTGCCAACCACCGTTTTGGAATACTGATGCCCATATTCCAATGTTGAAAATATTTTTCGTCTTTTTTTGTTTCTTGCAAGGAGTGACAATTCAGTAACACATTTTGCTCTAAGCTTACGAGCATGCTTAGCCATGCATTGTTTGTGAAATGCCAGTTTAATTACTTGAACACAGATATGGCTCAAGGACTTCTGACAACTTATTGTTGCAATTGGTTCAAGTTAAATTGTTCTCGTCAAGCAGTGTTTGTGTGACATTGAGGATTAAAATCACAGAACATAATGGTGGCTTTTCGTTGAAGACATATGCTGATAGTTCATGACCACTCACAGTCAGATACTGTGATACACATCTCCAAGATAATGCTGTTAACTATCTATTATTGTTTGTTGCTTATACCTTGCTTAGCAATATACTTTTATTCAAATTGTTTCACTACCTTTACTAACCACACAATTCAATTTCAGTTATTGAAATAAAACATAACTACTACTTAGACTGCAAAGTGATATTTTATTATGAAACCATTGTAGACATAAGTTAGAAACAAAAACATGTTTTTCAGTTACATACTAAATAAACGGCCTCCAACCTCCCCTCACAGCCGTCCCTTTCCACTCTTCACATACACTTACAAAACTGTACAGTGACATGTTTCCACAGTCTATTTTTTATCACTTGATAGTACAGACAACATTTAGATGGTTCATAGTGAAAAAAAAACAGGAAAGAGTAGAGACAACACAAATAGAGAGTATATAACAGGAAAGAGCAGGATAGTAGAGGGAACATTAAACAAATAGAGCGTACATAACAAGAAAGAGTAGGATAGTAGAGGCAACATTAAGAAAATAGATAGTACGAGACAGAAAAGAGTAGATTGTAGAGGGAAAATGAAGATTATATGAAAAATAGTAGAGAGGACATCAAGATAGTTGGTAGTAGCCTGCAACCTCGGGGTATCGCGGTACTTGTCATGTACGCTAAACGGAACAAAATGCACTCACTAACCTTTATGTTTATTCGTGTTCTCTGTATCAGATATCATTCATGATATCAAACAATGCATATTTTACTGATAAAAGTTCATTATTTACATTAGTAGCTCCGAGTAAAAGCCGTGCCTCGCGCTCTGTTTGACAAGGGAGCGAACTCCATCGTATCGCGGTACAGAGAAAAGTTGTGTATGGAGGTCCGAATTGGACAAAAAGAAGACATAATTCTACCAACCACTTGGTGTGATCATGCCAGACATCAGTGATTTGTCCAGACAAGTGCAAAGACAGCACAAGTAAAATTCTAAATGTGTTATCAGCAATAGGTATTCAATGCATATTTACCGAAAAGTAAGAGAAAAATATTTTTTATAAGTCAACATCAAAATATCAGAAATGATATTTTAAGATTGTTTAAAAAGAATTGGATGACAATAATTTGTCACAAAATGGAAAAATGTTAAAAGTCAACAATAAATATATAAAAAGCACTCCTAGTATGCCCAAAGTATGTATTTATCTTTTGGTTACTAGTGAAGAACGTATTTCTAAGTTTGGCATTATGGTCCTTATGATCTCCCAATAGATTCTTGGCACAGAGCGGGAAAAAATGTGCGGACTACGTAACTTCCGTTACCTCATTAGTCGCCATGAATATGCAGATGATCTAGTTCAGGTCGATTGAGAAAGTTTACTTGGGGAACTGCGGGTTATATCGTTGGCCATTAATAGATGGGGGTAAGGCAATATTACAACAGATGCCAGAAATAGGTATCAACGGATTAATAACTCCTTACTTACAGCAGACGGAACATTCCGAGGAAATTGAAATTGTTTACGAAGTGAGCACTTCCTGGTTACTGATTTGCATTAATAGACAGCCGCTTAGAGGCGTGTCCAGCGTGAACTAACGGAAATCACAAATGCCGCGATACGATGAATGCCGCGGTACCATGGGGTCCGAGTATACAAGGAAGGGAAGATGGTGATCGTAGAGAGAAGAAAACTAAATAACAGACAGTACAAGAGAGGAGTGAGTGGGATAGGAGAGACGACAATAAGATAGTAGATAGTACAAGGCAAGAAAGTATGGTTTTACGCCGCTTTTAGCAATATTCCAGAAATATCAGGGCGGGGGACACCAGAAATGGGCTTCACACATTGTACCCATCTTGGGAATCGAACCCGGGTCTTCGGCCAGATGACCAAACGCTTAACCACTGGGCTACCCGAATGCCTAACAGAGTAGAGAGACAGCAGTAGGATGATATAGTAGGAAAATGGGATAGTACAGAGTGGTGCATCAATTATTGGTACTGAGAAATGTTTGAAGGGAAGAACAGGATAGCAGAGAATGGAGAAAAGAAGAAAATAACAAAGTACAGATGTGAAAGAAATTTCAAAGTAGAGTAGTGTAGGATAGTACATTGTACAGAAGTGTAGCACAGTAGGCAGTAGTACAGAGTAGGGTAGTGTATGGCAAAACATAGTAGAGTAGTGTAAGATAGTACATAGGACAGAAGTGTAGCACAGTAGATGGTAGTGTAGAGCACAACCGTACTGCAAAAACAAGGACTATAACCAAAAGACATGTTGAAGATAATGTATAAACATCAACCTAACTATACACTAATCTATACCTACCTGTCCCCTGCACCTTACAGTGTTTAGAAGAAGTCCCTGGTGCCACATAAGACACTGGAGCTGTACTCAGCCAGGAGAGCTCCCAGGTCCTCCAGAGTGTCCTGGGGCTCCTCCAGTCTTGCCTGCTTCACAGCTTGGGGCACCTCGCTGTTGTCATCTGGGCACTTCCTCTTGCGTGAGGGCAGTGACTCCTTGCTGGGCTCAGCAGTGGGTTTCTTCTTTTTCCTTAAAATGAGTTTGGTAAGATACAGATATTCCACATCATATTCATCATCAGAGTTGGGCTCACATCTGTCCACTGACTTGGCAGAATTTACACTTACTGTTGCAACAGTGACACCACCTGACTTAGGACTCTCTGATGCCGAAACAACCTTATCCTTTACGGTCTTAACAGGGACAGGGAATGTCTTGCAACCTGTACTGGGCAAGACAGACTTTGGCTTTAAGTAAGCACCGTCAGCAGACAACAACTGTTCAGTAAAACTAATGTTAGGTGAGGCCTTAATGATACTATTTCTACCCCCAGACTTTGTGATATGGTTCCCAAGGGATCTGCTCTGGGTTTTGATGTGCTGAGCTCCAAGAGGCTGAGGAACAAAGTAGGGCTTGCTCTCTGGCTGATACTTGCTCATTTTCTCCTTCGGAAAGCGAGGCTTTGGCTGAGGTTTTGGCCTGAACGTGCGTGGCTTGCGTTTGCAGGGCTTGAGCTCAGGTTTTAGCTTTTGATGGACATTGGGTTTGGGGTAACTTGTTGTAGGCATGGCAGGAGTTTCAACATGGGCTATAGACTGGGGATGAACTGGACTGGATGGGTCAAGTTGGGGCAGAACACAGGAGAAGGCCTAATGGGCGATACAGTCATTGTATCATTTTTATGTTTCATGATCACGTAAGTATAAGTATATTCATCTTTTGAATTATGGTTTTGAGATTTAAACTCATCAAAAAAAAAGAAAGAATACCCCTGCATACCTCTGGTCTCATCAGCTCCAGGTCTAGCACAAAACTGGGCAGGCTGACAGGCGGCTGACTGACAGGAATTATCTCCCTACGTCTACTGCAAGGTGATGGCAGGACTGGAAGAGTAAGGGGGATACCAGTCACAGATGACTGAACTCCAGGCTGCAGGAGTTTTGGCTGTTGGTAACCAGCACCCAGGGAGAGGTTAACAGGATTACCAGCTGGTATCCAGATAGTCTTGTTATCTATCAAACATCTGGTCCCATCTCCCATCACCACTGTTGGCAACCCAGAGGGCAAGCAGGTCACATGCACTGTAACATGAATAGTTTACTAAACTGCCTACAAAATAATTCGTCATTTTGATAATAGTGAAGACCAACATCTAACTGGAAACCGTTTATTAGATCTAAGTCTTTTCAAAACAAGTTTAGCATGTGTGCACGAATTCTACTAAGTCGAAAATGTTGTGTATCATGTTCACTTTTTATGCCAGTACAACTTAAATTCCCTAAAATGTTCAGGTTGCCAATCACCATCTTAAGTTATTGTGAAACACTACAATATAAGACACTGAGAATTCCGAAGATTGTTGTTGGTTTTTGTGCAACTCTATAACATAAGACCTACATACAGACAATGACAATTTGAACTGATATATGGAAACATCAGCGTTTCATTGTTTGCATTGTAAACACATTAAAACAATTACATGTCCCTTTGTCACTGGTCAAAATACAAATTTTATATACCTGCCGTAGTAGGATTCATAGTTTTCTCCACCTCTTCAAGTCGTACACACTTTTAGAGTCGTATTTTGCACGATAAAACTGAGAACACTTCCAGTGATATCTCTCAAAATGGCTGACACACAGGAAGGCCTAACTGTTGTCATGACGCCGCTACTCTAGGCAAAACCACGCATGCGTCGACTTTATGCATAACTCAGCACTTCCGTCTGCCTTACATTGTAAATATATATAGATCTACATCAACACTTTGTTGTCATCAGTATGAGTTGAACATGGAGAACAAACCTTGTGAAATACGAAGGTCATTCCAAGGGAAGCTACTCTAGTAGAGTTTGATATGTAAAAGGAGTTATCTTGCGTGAATGAGGATTTTATGATCGCTTTTATGAATCTACTTCATGTTTGCAATGATAGTGAGTGAGTCAGTTCGAATTCGTTGTTAGTTGTGGGCCACGTGTGCCCCCTTTGCAATGTTAAATAAAATACACCGACACTACATCTGTTAAGGTTTAGGCAGTGCCATTGTATTTAGAATTTAATAAACAAATTACGTCAATGTATTATTTTCTATCAGATTAAGGGTGTGTTCAAGATTGGCAGTGCCTATATATATCCCCGGAAATCCTAATCTAATGCAAAATAATCCTATAGAAGGGAAGCCAATAAAGTCACTGTAAAATAATATTCATTAACTCCTTCCGCTGGCAATAATGGTTGGTGCATGAATAAAAATAGCGCCAAGGCACAGTTGCTCAACAGGAATATTCAAAGGGATAGTGAAATTCTTGCCATAAAGTAAGAAATGTGTGGCTGGGAACTGGTTGTGTATATATTTGTTCCATCAATGAGGACAGCGTGATATTCTTGAAAATTGTTTAATTGTTCTGTACTGCTCTTAACATGATAACAGATGATATGAAAAGAAGTATATTGGGAAGCCGGGGGTAGGGACAGGTGGGGAAATGGCTGATATAGAGTAGGTGAGGAAATGGGAACTATAGTGGTTGCGTGGAAGTAGGGCAGGTGGGGAAATGGAGGACATTGGAGGAGGGGTAGGGGGTAGGAGGCTGGAAGTAGGGGCAGGTGAGGAAATCGAAGACATGGGAGCAGGAGAGGGGAAATGACGTACTCTCGTGGGCCGGAGGTACGTCAGGTGGGAAAATGGGGGGCACTGGAGGAGGAGATGTGAAGTACGTTGTTAGGACTGAGGTAGGGGCAGGTGGGGAATTGGAGGACATTGGTGGCGGAGAGGGGAAGACAAGAACACTGGTAGGACGGGGGTAGAGCAGGTGGAGAAAAGGAGAACATTTGAGGTGGAGAGGGGAAGGTAAGAACACTAGTAGGACGGGGGTAGAGCAGGTGGAGAAAAGGAGGACATTTGAAAGGAGAGGGGAAGGGAAGTACATTGTTAGTACGGAGGTAGGGGCAGGTGGGGAATCGGAGGATATAGGAGCAGGAGAGGGGAAGGGAAGTACATTGTTAGGACGGAGGTAGGGGCAGGTGGGGAAATGGAGGACAATGGAGGAGGAGAGGGGAAGTAATTTGTGTGACGGATGTAGGAGCAGGTAGAGGAAAGGGGGTACATGGGAGTATTTGTGGAGAAGGGAAGTGAGGTGGAAGGCCTGAAGTAGGTACAGACAGGGAAACGAAATGGAGACAGGACACAGAGAGGAGGGAAAAACAGTGGATGGATGGAGGTAGGAACAAGTGTAGAAAGTAGGAGCTGGTTGATAAATAGGAGACAAGGGAGAAGGAGAGGGGAAAAGAAGAAAAGTGGTTGGGAAAACTGGGGACATGAGCGAACGAGACAGGGGAAGGAGGGGATAATACAGAGGCGGCATGAAGGTGGGACACATGGAGAAATGGAAGATATAAAGGAGTAGGACAGGGGAAGGAAAGTATAATTAGAGAACGGAGGTCAGGGCTGGTGTGGAGATGGGGAGATTAGAGTAGGAGAGGTGAGTTGATCTATAAGGGTTCGAAACTGCAAGTAGAAACTGGTCGTGAATTTGATGACATGGGAGTAGCCGAGCTGAAGGGAACTATTGTGAAAGGTCGGAGGTATGGACTGGTGGGAAATTAGGGTCATGGTCTATGAGAGAGGATGGGAAGTAAAGTGGGAGGACGATGGTAAGGGAGAAAATATACTAAAATTGAAATTCAGAGGTCGTGTAGCATTGTCCTCAATGGAATAGTGCAATAAGTCTTTTGTTAAGCCTTGTTAATGTATTGAGACCATTTGTGAAAATTAATGTCAGATTAACAAGAGAAACCTGATATGAACAATAGGTCTGGCACACTGTAATCGGCCACGAACCATCTCTTGGGACTTGTACAACTAACGTTGAACACTTCCACACGTGTCTCCAGCTACATATGATATTGCTAGGGTATTTCTAATTCACTTTTGGTTTCAACAAAGAAAGTAAATGCGCCATCATGTGCCTGGATTTCTGGTCCATCATTTGATTTTATCTGGTTTGTTTACATGCTCCCGTGGATGGCAGGAGTACTGCTGTGTTGTGCCAGGAAACAAAGATATACTTTCTTATGCAAATCATGCAGGCACTACCTGTAGGACAGGAAATGTTTACCATTTTCGTGAGCACCTGGTGTCATCACTGATTTTCAGGCAAAAATATGTTCATGGCTATTTTGCCCTTTCGAGCAACTGAATTTGCTTATTTTATGACAAGGACGTTTAATAATTTACAGCAGTATAAAACCATACACAGTCCTCAGTTTCTATGTTGCTTTTAATTAAAGGAATAAAAAGGTAATTGAGCTTGGGAATGACATTATTTCCGTCATGTTATGTCATACATTGGTCATAAATAAAATGTTTCGGATTTCATGTCAGAAAAGGAAGTTTTATAGTTTTTATATTTTCATAAGACACATTCTCTTAATAGTTGAGAGAATGGCTCTGCCAAATGTACGAGCTGACATTAAACTGTGAAAATGCCACAAGTACATCTATACGAGACAAATCTGTGTCTCAACCGTGTATTGCTCAGGAAGAAGTATATGATGTGAAACAATATATTCTTGATAAATCAATGCATGTGTCATCATTGCTCATCAGAGTGACCCACCTTTTGTGTCCAGATCATGAAACATTTACCGTTTACCCACGCTTCTCTTTAGAATGTGTTAGTGACAATTGCTGCTAGTTGTGAAAAGTGATCTATGGAGGACCAGCTGTGGCATGCATATTACATCAACTTATGATCAGTGCTCATCAGAGTAACACTTTTTGGTTTCCATATTAGAAAACTTTTACCTGTCACCCATTCTTGTCTTAAGAATGTGTAGGTCAAATCAGCTGCTGGCTGCGAATATTACTTGATGGAGGACCAGCTGTGACCTGGTTTGTTGTGTGTCATCGTGGTTTGTCTGGTCCAGACTGGATTACCTTACATGCCGCCACATTACAGCTGTAAAATTACCCATTACTTCAATCACTCACCCACTGACCTGTTAACCATAACATGTTCCATGTGTGTGTTGCTGCATTCAGAGAAACACCTGAGGCTATAGAAGTACAATACAGATGTATCTGTCTATTGGTTTGGAAAACGATAGAGGTACTCACTCACATCTTACCAAGTATGTTCCACATTTGTTTTACTCACATCAGAGGTATCCATTCTCACCTTGACAGTCAAACAAAAATATTTCTGATTTTTTGTGAGAAAATACCTCAATGGACACATCGTATGTTGTCTCTTGTCACTATATTGCGACAATATTGCCAGTATGATGTAACGTTTAGCTTAAAGTCAGACACAGTAATTAAAGCAACTGCAACATGTTCTCTTAATATCTGCTGCTAAGTATCTGACAAATAATCAAAGTGAACTTAAAATGTGATACTCCCGAGAATATATTTAGTCTCGAGTGATGCACAAAAATCTCAAAGTTATATATGTGTTGGATAAATGAGGGTGATGCCCATATTTCAATGTTGAAAATTATTTTTCGTCTTTTGTTTCATGCAAGGAGTGACAATTCAATGACACATTTTGCTCTAAGCTTACGAGCATGCTTACAACAAAACAATTCAATTTCAGTTATTAAAATAAAACATAACTACTACTTAGACTGCAAAGTGATATTTTATTATAAAACCATTGAAGACATAAGTTAGAAACAAAAACATGTTTTTTCAGTTACATACTAAATAAGCGGCCTCCAACCTCCCCTCACAGCCGTCCCTTTCCACTCTTCACATACACTTACAAAACTGTACAGTGACATGTTTCCACAGTCTATTTTTTAACACTTGATAGTACAGACAACATTTAGATGGTTCATAGTGAAAAAAAAACAAAAAAGAGTAGGATAGTAGAAACAGCATTAAGAAAATATAGATAGTACAAGACAGAAAAGAGTAGGTTGTAGAGGGAACATTAAAATAATAGATAGTACAAGACAGAAAAGAGTAGGTTGTAGAGGGAACATTAAAATAATAGATAGTACAAGACAGGAAAGAGTAGGTTGTAGAGGGAACATTTAGATAATAGATAGTACAAGACAGGAAAGAGTAGGATAGTAGGGGGAAGATTGAAATAATAGATAGTACAAGACAGGAAAGAGTAGGATAGTAGAGGGAACTTTCAGATAATAGGTAGTACAAGACAGGAAAACAGTATAAAAGAGGGAACATTAAGAAAATAGATAGTATAAAACGGGAAAGAGCAGGATAGTAGAGGGAACATTAGATGGTAGATAGTACAAAGGTGGAGAAAATGTGATAGTAGAGAGGACATTAAGATCGTAGGTAGTACAAGGAAGGAAAGATGGTGATAGATGAGAGAAGAAAATTAAATAACAGACAGTACAAGACGGGAGTGAGTGGGATAGAAGAGACGACAATAAGATAGTAGATAGTACAAGACAGGAAAGAGGAAGATAGAGAGAAAAAAATAAAGACAGCAGACAGTACAAGACAGGAGAGAGTAGGATAGGAGAGACAACACTTAGATAGTAGATAGTACAAAATACCAAAGAGTAACAGAGTAGAGAGACAGCACTAGGATGGAAGATAGTAGGAAAATGGGATAGTACAGAGTGGTGCATCAGCCATTGGTACTGAGAAATGTTTGAAGGGAAGAACAGGGTAGCAGAGAATGGAGAGAAGAAGAAAGTAACAAAGTACGGATGTGAAGGAAAGTACAAATAATGATTGAGTATGATAGTACATAGTAGTGCAGTGTAAGGGTAGTGTAGGGCAGTTCTAAATAGCATAGTGAATGACTGGTGAGTGCACAATACAGTAGTGTTTGGCAGTACACATGGGGGTAGTGTTGGACAGTACATGAGAGGATAGTGTCGGACAGTAGAGAGTAGGGAAGTGTAGGCCAATACAGTGCAGTGTAGGACAGTATGTGGACTGAAGAGATAGTTGGATATATTAAGTAAGTATAGAATAGGGTAGTAGTGTATGACAGCAGAATAATGTAGTATAGAATAGGAATAGGATAGATAGGAGGTCAGAGTAGGTCAGTACATGGAAGGGTGGCTTGGTCATAGACTAACATTTAGTCTCTGAAATCTTATATTACACAATATCCTTCTTGACTCTAAAAATAAAAAAATTCCCTATGCTGATTTCAGAGACTAAACATTTTCAGAGCCTTCCTATCAGGGCAATCTTGAAATGTAAATTGGACACATGTAAGTGTCCAAATAAATTTTCTAAAGCACATTCTCTGACCACCTTATCAACCGATCTGTCCACAGCACCCGCCACATGGATTCCATCCCTGTATTTATTACCCCCCTGGTCAGGAGTCTTGGTTGGGGGCAGGGGGGAGGGAGAGGGCAGGGCATGGTAGTATCAGATGTCACTGACACACAAAGAACGGCCACATGGTTCCTTTGTGTGACTTTACTGCTACTGGTTTTGGAGCTGTGCTGTTACATTTATCTGGCTTATTCTATTATTCAGTAACATGTCCTGATGGCTTTTACCCCACAAAATTCAGGAACTCCAACCAAACTTTCTAAAACTGTGAATATTTCACCCAAGACTAAAACTACTGTTTGCCTTGTGTGTGGGAATGATGTCAAGGATGTGAATTACAGGAGGAGATTATTCAGAGGCGACACAAAAACGGACATTTGTTTACTATTTGAGAAGTATCTTGAAGCCAATATTTCAATTGAGTGTTCAACTAATATTGTTTGTAAAAAATGTCAGTTACACTTGTGGAGAGCAAGGGATATTATTGACAAACTTAGAACCTCATACCATCAAACTGTGTCCCGTTTGTATGACACCCATGGTTCAGAGACTAAGAAACGCTTGCTAAACGAAGATTGCGAACAGAAACCGGCCAGGAGGAAAACATTATTTCCAACAGGATCAGATTTATCTGGAGCATCATGTATTGGGAAGGAGACCAGTGACATTACGGTGAGTACATCTTTTTTGATACAAACAATTATACTATTTATAATATCATGATAAAACTTGCATATTAATAATTTATTGCATGGATATGAAATATGATATTGTGACTATAGAATAATCGGGGTGAAACGATGCGTCGATGGATCATGAGTCTTAATGCGACGATACAATTTATGATACGTTTTTTTCAGTATCGATACAAGACGATACACTTGCTGACATAAATTACTTAATACATGTTTAATGACAACCCAGCGACTTTGTCAGTCAGCTATCTCAAAATGTGTTGTAATTAGGAAATTCTACATACAGTAGGTATATTGTAGTTAAGATATCCAATCTTTTTTACAGGTATCAATTCCCTCACAACAGCATGGCCATTTCACAGTAGCACAGACGCTTTTCCCCCTGCTGACGGCCCTGAAAACATCAGACTTCTGCTACATATCGACAGTGGCACTAGACATACAAGACGTAAGGGTACATGTCTTGAAGTCGATCACCAAACAGCTCACAAAGGAAATTGCTGGTCTATGTGGCAAGAATGAGCCTTCCATTTTAAGGAAGAATGATAAGTCCACCATTCTAAATCTTACATGGGATTCCATAGTAAGTGAATGGAAAACAAAGGCTCCTTTGTACTGGTCTTTTTTGGAGATTTTTATCTCAAACCCAGCTCTCCAGTTAAACAAATTAAAGGATGCTAAGTCCCTTATTCCTGGCCTCGTGACAGCTGGTTCGAAGCTGATCTCCCTCTACAACCAGCAACTGAGCCTGGTGCAACACCTAAACAGCATCATTCTCCTGCAAGGTGGGGCCAAGAAGTCCTTGTTCAACCGATTAAATGCCACGCATGATAGTCTCAGCTACAATGCTACTATTAATCAGGTTGAAAGATTTGCTTCTGACTGGCCAGAGACTATAAAATTGTGGAAAGAGCACTGTGAGCGTGATGGAAGACGTGAGCGTCAGCTACAGGAAAACATAGCTCACACAAGAGGTGAAATGCTGGAATATGGTGCCACTCCTGATAAAATCTTCTACCTTGCTGGTGAACAAGAAGCTCTTCTTGCTCACAGAAAACAAATGCACAAGGGGTACTATTTTGTTGGTGACAATGTTGACTTTTACACCCGGGTACGGCACATGTCATATTTGAGGCAAAATCAGAGCCAGCACATGTTTCAGATGTGTGCCTACAAAAACAGGGTATCGGGCAATAACCTCGATGACACGTCACCAAAAGATGACATCAACGCCATTCCGTTTAAAAAGTTCATACCAAATGATGAAGATCGCAGTAAACTCGCCGAGGAATTTGCCTACTTTGTAGCGAAAGCATGGGCACAACACATCCCCTGCTTTCAAAGCTTTGCAGCAGTACTGCCTAAGTTTATTCCCCACGAAAACATCCAGGAAACAAAGAAGAAGACTGAAAGGGTATGTTTTCTATTTACTTACGTCTTTTGTTTAGTTATAAGCGGCCTTCAAAAGCGACTATGCTTGTCGTAAGAGGGGACTAATGGGATCAGGTGGTCAGACTAGCTGACTTGGTTGATGCATGCCATCGTATCCCAATTGTGTGGATTGATGCTCATGATGTCAATCACTAGACTGTCCAGTCTGGACTCATTTATTTAAAGACCGCCGTCATTCAGCTGGAATATTGCTGAGTGTGGCGATAAACAACAAAAAACAAACAAACAGTTGTCTCAGATTATTCATATTTAAAACATGTATATATTTGTTACAGAGTATGTTTCTATTATATCCTACACACAGTAACAAACTACTATCAAAATACATTAATGAAAGATTGTTTCTGAAACTTATATACTGGAAATCTATTTCAGATACCACTGGGAGTGCTGCAAAAAAACGAACAATTCAATGACCAGATGACTGACATAGCGGAGTTTCTTCACCAGTTCGTTCCTGGCCACAGTGAAGACCTCAGTGACCGTTCTCGACCACAGAAGGTGCTCAGCGGAGGGGACTACCTCACCTTTGAGAGGCAGAAACAAGCCCATCATGCACTAGGAGATGGACCTACACCAAATTCCAGATTACAAGGACTTGTCCCAAAGATGGAAGAGTTCCATAACCAAGCTGAATTTCTAAAGGTATATATAATAACGAATATAATAATTGCAATTTAACAACAGAAGGACAGTTAATGTGTGGTTTATAAATTGGTTTATTGTTTTGTAACGGACTGGTCTTTGTGTAATACCTGACTACCTGATACTAATGAACACATTTGTTTTTTCAGGTTATATGGAAACACTTGTACTCGTCCTCCTCGAACAAGTCTGTTGGCACTCTGCATGCTGCAAGGAGCACAATAAATGCGGTGAATGTTACTCAGGATCCTCATGACAACTTTTACCCATGCTCTGAATTCATGGACAAGGTCACCACCGCCTACATCGTAACTGGGGGACTGCATCACTTCCAAATGGAACACCTCACTTCTGTCCCAACTCCAAATTACGTGGGTGCTGTTGGCAATCCATATGAAATGATTGACTATTTTCTAGGTCATGCAAAACAGTTTGTAGACAAGCACGTCTTACCGGAGGTTCCTCAACTGCCAGCTCATGGTCTCCAATCAAACACACTAGCCTGCAGGTACTGTGGAAAACTGTACCAGAGACCAAAAGCTCTCCGCAAACACGAGGCACGTTTGCATGGACATTCTGATCCGGAATATAATGCTGAAAGCAATCAGGATTCCACATCTTCAGCAGAATCAAGATCATCTGTGTATCAGTACACCCGTCTGTCTCTCATGCTTGGGCTTCTTCGAATGAATCACAACGATTCCATTCACATGGGAGATGGTGGCAGAATGATGAGACTAGTAAAGTGGTTCTGTTTATACTACAAGGCAAGCAAATGTCCAAAGTATGCATATGGTCTCCTTGAAACACAGGCAAAGGCATATGCTCTCCTATCTGAACGGCAGGCTTATAGATTGATATGGAACCGCACAGTCAACCATCAAGGCAGAGTCGACACCAATCATCCCAACGACCTCGACTTGGAGCATTGCAACAGGGCTTTCAAAGATGGTGTACATACTTACAAGGGGAGGTACACAGATAAGACAATTCTCAGAGTCAGCAGAAGTGCGCTGTCAATGGCAGAATTATGCAAAAAATACGACAAGTTGGCATTCTGCAAACAAAGTTCGGGAAGGCATGGAGTTGTTGATCCCTCTGGTGATATTCTGAAACTTGTAGAACAATTCCATGCCTTTGCAGCTCTATTCAATGAGGCAACAAGCCACTGCCACAGAGAATTCAAGAACATGCAGGATCCACTGTCCTCACTTAATATGAGTGACATCCAAAATTGGATTTCAGAAAGTCTGAAAGTCTTCAGTAGCCGCACATACTATGACATCTGAACCTTTCAGTCTTCTTCCGATGTGTAATTCAGTATCACATGGCTAAAACGAGACCCTGTTGCAATGTCGCTATCACTGGATGTTTCATGATCTTCATGTTCTGAGTCGGAGTGAGATGATGAGCTATCACTCGAGTCAAGGGAAGACTTGTACAACTCAAGAATATCACATCTACATTCACTGCATGGAGTATTGCATGTACATGAGCCGATGCAGTCACAGAGGCACTTGCAAGATATGGCACAGTTGTCACAGCACTTATGCAAAGGTTGAATTTGTTGAGGGTTCTGGTCAAATGACTTCAGTAGCTCAACTCGTCGACATAAGTTGGTTCTGACATACTGTTTCATTTCATCTGAAATATTCCGCCTGCCACTGAGACACTGTCTAAATTTCATGAGAAGAGCATGTGCCTGCTTTTCTGGATCCCTGCCTGCTCGTCCTGTCTCTTGAATATAATCCTCAACATTATTGGCTGGACCATAGTGGATGACGGTTTCCACACCTTGTAAGTCAAGTCCCATGCTGAATGATGTGGAGCAAAGGACTATCCTCTTGAAACCATTTGGATCCATGAAGGACTGGGACACATATTTCTTCACTTCCCTGTTTGTCTTGCTGTGGAACATGTCAAATAGACGATTCTTATGACTGTTAACTCCGTCTTCACTATTGTTTATGAACGCATCATGTTTTAGCTCTGATTTGAGAAAGTCAAAGAGATCCCCTATTTGCTTGATTTTGCGAAAAAAGATCAGCATCCTTGGTGTTTGTCGATTCCGCTCCCGCAACAGGGTAACTAACCATGAAAAATCCTGGCGAATGTTGCCACTGGTTGATATCTGCCAGTACTTGATGTTTTCTTTGTTGGGACTTAGGAGTATTTTTTCACAGCCGGACATACACATTTCATTAATTATCACATCTCGGGTTGACTTGGTTGCAGTTGCTGTTAGTGCAATCACTGGTATGCCTGGAGCTAGTGCCCTGAGTTCGCCAAGTGTTCCATACGCTGGTCGAAAGGCCTTTTTATTTCTATTATTCTTTTCACCCTTGTTACACTTGCCGCTGAAAAATACACAATTAAAGTGAAACTCTATTCAAGACGAGCATTATGAATGTCTTAAGCTGTTAAGGTTTGATTGTCATTTCTTATTCATACATATTCTGTATGTTGTTATGCATGATTGATGTTGAACTTCAATTCAATAATCAGCAGCTTGAAAATTGGCCGATTTCTTTTATGAAATTCAACTCCTTATAAGAAAATGATCAACATATCTATTGCAAAAACAACTGTTGGTTATTCAAGATCAACTTTAGTGTTTTAACTTAGCTAATGTTAGCAGTTGATGTATCCATTCCTTTTTCATAATGGCATTAACATACATTATAAAATGCCTCTACCTGGGGCTGCAGCCAAAGTTACAAATTTAACCCTTGTTTCAGAGCAACAATGTGTCAAGTTCATGATGATTGTAGAAGTGAGTGTGTGAGTTGGGTTTAACGCCGCTTTTAACAGTATTCCAGTTATAAGGTGGCGTGTCAGCTTAATGTGGGAGGAAAGCCCGAATTGATGCAGGTCTCAGACGTTTACCACTTCGGTGAAACCCACGGGCACGGGTATGGTGCTGACAAAGCTAGAAACATAATCGGGGCAAACCGGGATTCGAACCCGCAATCATAGATTTCTGGCGCAACTCTGCACAGCGAATCGCGGCGCCTTACACGACTGGGCCACCCGTGCCCCCGATTGTAGAAGTGATTGTATGTGACAAATGTACATTTTGAAATGTTAATACTTGTGCTTTAACTTTGACTTGATGAGAATCAAATTAGATATTTAGTGATCGTGACACACACACACACACACACACACACACACATACACACACACACACATATTGTATACACTTTATAGCTATTTGTGATCAGTGCACATATTTTTATACCTTTACATTGTGCAGTTTCATAGTGGGTAGTAAGAATATTTTGTGAATTTATACTTGTTTTATCATAACACATGTGAATGAGTGAATGTCGTCTCATACTGTAGTCAGCAATATTGCAGCTATATCAAGGCAGCCTGTAAACCAGTAATTGATATGCACACCATCCTAGTCATTAAAACATTCACTCGCCATGCCTAAGACCCTGGTTCGATGCCTGACATGGGTACTATGTGTGAAGCCCATTTCTGGTGTCCCCGTCGTGATATTGATGGGATATTGCCAAAAGATGCGTAAAACCATACTCTCTCATTCAACATGCCATGCCTTGACAGACAAAACGAAATGCAAATATAACATTTATACTTACAATTTTGCAATGCAGTGTGCTTCATCAATGAAAATTGCCTTCAAAATCTTCTCTTTAGTCAGGTCTTGAATGACATCACGCTGTGTTCCAAGAACTGTCTCTGGACTTGCAAATATTATGTCAATGTCACCAGACTGAATATCCTGAATTGATATTTGGTCCATTACATGTACAAGATCATCATCATCATCAGGAGTAGGGTCATGTTGACCCTTCAAATAAACAGATTTCAATCCAATAGATGAACACTTCTCTGTTTCTTTTTGTCATTAGTGCCACCAAGGGTGAAATAACAATCACAGTAGCATGTTTGGAGTTATTAAGTTTCTTAAACACGAATGGTGCTATTTCAAAAGTAAGTGATTTTCCTGTTCCTGTTGGAGAACAAAAAAGGACATCCTTTCCTCTGAGGTAACTTGCAATCACTTGTCTTTGATGATTCCTGAAGTGATCAATATGTAACTGTTGCTTTCCAAACGATACAGCTTCGTCAATAGCATTACCTTCCATACCAACAGTTATACTTGTAGTTAAATAGAGGGTATGCAGCAAACGCTTACAGAAAGCAGCACACACTTAAAACACAACATCAGTCCTTTGTTCAGGTCGGCAGTGTGTCAGATTCATGTTGACCACATGTGTGGAGATCAGCCATCCCAGGTCACACTGGTAATCCCCCCCCCATCTACGCCTCTCCCCACTGCCCCAGATGTATTTTGTTACAGTAAACCTAGATGGGAGCACTACCAGTGCTAGGCTGTCATCTGAACAAGATTCTCTGATATGATAAGAAAGGGACTTAAACCGCCACTTTTTCCTCCAGGAGGGAACGGAAGGCCTGTCAACTTTGAGACACAGCACAAGTCACACATTTGACCTCATAGGAGCAATTACACTCTTTATGTAAACAAATCACAATCACTTGTCTGATACGATACTGTATTGCCATAGTCAGCTACATGATGCCAAGAGTTTCATTACTGTGTTATGCTTTACAAAATTTTGATTTTCCCCAAAGAAATTAATTGCGGTTTTTGAAAGAATATCAATGATATTATATACACAGAGAGAAAAATAACAAAGTCAGTTCGCCACCACTTGTGTCCCATATATGGCTCATTTATCCTATTTGGGTATTTTGTTCGCACAAGTGACAACACACATTCCGGCATTATTTGTCTGTGATGGAAGACAACATGCTCCCCATCTCCCAGTCTCATCTTCTTTTGAACATATTCTGGTATTTTCCACCCGTTACAGTTGTCAATTATTTTCCAGAATTTATAGTAGAGAGCCTTTCTGATGGTGCAGTTATTAGGGCTTGGAGGGAGCGCATGTCCCATCCATCTGGCTGTTCCGTTGTTGGTGGCTACACAGGGTTTGATAAAACAGTAGGGGCATGTGCCCTCCTCCATTCGATTGTCACCCTCGGGATCTGGCTGATTTGCAATGTACTGTTCCCCGGGAATAGGGGAGTCCACTTGAATTTGTATACCTTACGTTTTGTAAATACATTTTTTGTTATTGTATATATAGTGAATGTAACTATTCTATAAACGGACATGGTTTACAAGGAGCATTATTTCGTGATTAATGTATATAAGTCATTTGATTAGTATATGCACTTTGACTGGATATATTCTTATTATGCAGTAACTGTTTCATTATTATCAAATTTGTAGCCCACAGACCTGTTGTCCTGCGATGTTCCGTAGCAGCCATATGTACAATATGCACCAATAACACATATTCACCACTAATGAACTGCGATATAATAGATTATATGGTCTCTGATGGTACACAAGTTGTTTGTAGTCAGCTTCTAAATGTATTTGTATGATTTTGTGATATTTGGCTCTGACTTGACCTGACAAGAGATCATGCCACTATAGCCATCATATATATGTATATATATAAATACATAGACATAATTTAGAAGTGAGATCTGCTTTGTTATATTTCAAGTGTTTTAATATGTTATGCTGCCTTGGACCTGAGAATTGTCCGCAGTCCCCAGCTGAGAGGCAGAGGGCCACACGACCCCTTATCCATAATTGTATGTGGCAGAGGAATGTAATGTTTAGAACATAAAGTGGGAAGCCGATTTGGGTGCTGAAAGGCTGTAACTGGCGGTTTAATTACCGTTCGCTATTTCGACCAGTCCTCTCCCCAAAATGACATGACTGTGGAATAGAGCTAGCTTGAGCTGGCTAGACTTGCTTTTGTATGCATTTCTAGATTATTATTTTTTCATAAAATAAATATATTCCACGGTCATGGTGCAGGACTAGCTTGGTCAGTACAAAGTAAAGTAGTGTTTGACAGTGCAGAGGAGTGAGTGAGTGAGTGAGTATGGTTTTTATGCCGCTTTTAGCAATATTCCAGCAAAATCACAGCGGAGCAATTGCTTTAACCACTAGGCCTGCCCAGAGTAGTGTATCAGGTGTAGAAACTAACATATTTAGTCCACTAGTCCTTATAATGATAGCATATAGCAAAATCCTTAAAAATGGCAAATTTCTACAAGTCCTTAAGATACCTTAACTATTGGGCAGTTTGGCAAGGACTACAGGACTAGTGCCAGTTTCTAAAGCTGGTGTATGAAAGTACATAGTAGACTCAAGTAGTGTATCACATTACATGATAGTGTAGATTAGGCCAGTCCATGGTAGGGTGAGGCAGTACAGTACATAGTAGAGTAGTGTAGGATAGTACAGAGTAGGGTAGTGTATGACAAAACATAGCAGAGTAGTGTATGACAGTGCATGGTAGAGTAGTGTCAGATTGTACATAGCAGAGTTGTGTAGGATAGTACATATTACAGAAGTGTAGCACAGTAGATGGTAGTACATTGTAGGGTAGTGTATGGCAAAACATAGTAGTGTATGACAGTGCATGGTAGAGTAGTGTCAGATTGTACATAGCAGAGTAGTGTAGGATAGTACATAGTACAGAAGTATAGCACAGTACAAAGTACAGCAAAAACAAGGACTATAAGTGAAAGACATGTTGAAGATAATGTATAAACATCAACCTAACTATACACTAATCTATACCTACCTGTCGCCTGCACCTTACAGTGTTTAGAAGAAGTCCCTGGTGCCAGACGAGAGACTGGAGCTGTACTCAGCCAAGAGAGCTCCCAGGTCCTCCAGAGTGTCCTGGGGCTCCTCCAGTCTTGCCTGCTTCACAGCTTGGGGCACCTCGCTGTTGTCATCTGGGCACTTCCTCTTGCGTGAGGGCAGTGACTCCTTGCTGGGCTCAGCAGTGGGTTTCTTCTTTTTCCTTAAAATGAGTTTGGTAAGATACAGATATTCCACATCATATTCATCATCAGAGTTGGGCTCACATCTGTCCACTGACTTGGCAGAATTTACACTTACTGTTGCAACAGTGACACTACCTGACTTAGGATTCTCTGATGCCGGAACAACCTTATCCTTTACGGTCTTAACAGGGACAGGGAATGTCTTGCAACCTGTACTGGGCAAGACAGACTTTGGCTTTAAGTAAGCACCGTCAGCAGACAACAACTGTTCAGCAAAACTAATGTTAGGTGAGGCCTTAATGATACTATTTCTACCCCCAGACTTTGTGATATAATTCCCAAGGGGTCTGCTCTGGGTTTTGATGTGCTGAGCTCCAAGAGGCTGAGGAACAAAGTAGGGCTTGCTCTCTGGCTGATACTTGCTCATTTTCTCCTTCGGAAAGCGAGGCTTTGGCTGAGGTTTTGGCCTGAACGTGCGTGGCTTGCGTTTGCAGGGCTTGAGCTCAGGTTTTAGCTTTTGATGGACATTGGGTTTGGGGTAACTTGTTGTAGGCATGGCAGGAGTTTCAACATGGGCTATAGACTGGGGATGAGGAACTGGACTGGGTGGGTCAAGTTGGGGCAGAACACAGGAGAAGGCCTAATGGGCGATACAGTCATTGTATCATTTTTATGTTTCATGATCATGTAAGTATAAGTATATTTATCTTTTGAATCATGGTTTTGAGTTTTAAACTCATCCAAAAAAAAAAGAATACCCCTGCATACCTCTGGTCTCATCAGCTCCAGGTCTAGCACTGAACTGGGCAGGCTGACAGGCGGCTGGCTGACAGGTATCGTCTCCCTACGTCTACTGCAAGGTGATGGCTGGACTGCAGGAGTAAGGGGGATACCAGTCACAGATGGCTGAATTCCAGGCTGCAGGAGTTTTGGCTGTAAGTAACCAGCACCCAGGGAGAGGTTAACAGGATTACCAGCTGGTATCCAGATAGTCTTGTTGTCTACCAGACATCTGGTCCCATCTCCCATCACCACTGTCAGCAACCCAGAGGGCAAGCAGGTCACAGGCACTGTAACATGAATGGTTTACTAAACTGCCTACAAAATAATTCGTCATTTTGATAATAGTGAAGTCCAACATCTAACTGGAAACCGTTTATTAGATTTACGTTTTTTCAAAAAAAGTTTAGCATGTGAGCAGGAATTCTACTAAGTCGAAAATGTTGTGTATCATGTTCACTTTTTATGCTACAACTTAAATTCCCTAAAATGTTCAGGCTGCCAATCACCATCTTAAGTTATTGTGAAACACTACAATATAAGACACTGAGAATTCCGAAGACTGAATTTGTTTTTTGTGCAACTCTATAATGTAAGAACTACATACAGACAATGGCAATTTGAACTGATATATGGAAACATTAGCGTTTCATTGCTTGCATTGTAAACACATTAAAACAATTACATGTCCCTTTTTGTCACTGGTCAAAATACAAACTTTATATACCTGCCGTAGTAGGATTCATAGTTTTCTCCACCTCTTCAAGTCGTACACACTTTTAGAGTCGTATTTTGCACGATAAAACTGAGAACACTTCCAGTGATATCTCTCAAAATGGCTGACACACAGGAAGGGCTAACTGTTGTCATGACGCCGCTACTCTAGGCAAAACCACGCATGCGTCGACTTTATGCATAACTCAGCACTTCCGTCTGCCTTACATTGTAAATATATATAGATCTACATCAACACTTTGTTGTCATCAGTATGAGTTGAACTTGGAGAACAAACCTTGTGAAATACGAAGGTCATTCCAAGGGAAGCTACTCTAGTAGAGTTTGATATGTAAAAGTAGTTATCTTGCTTTGAATGAGGATTTTATGATCGCTTTAATTAATCTACTTGATAGTAGATAGTGAGTGAGTCAGTTCGAATTCGTTGTTAGTTGAGGGCCACGTGTGCCCCCTTTGCAATGTTAAATAAAATACACCAACACTTCATCTGTTAAGGTTTAGGCAGTGCCATTGTATTTAGTAATTAAAAAACAAATTACGTCAATGTATTACTTTCTATCAGATTAAGGGTGTGTTCAAGATTGGCAGTGCCACAATGGCCACTACATGAATCAAACACGAGTCATCTATATATCCCCGGAAATCCTAATCTAATGCAAAATAATCCAATAGAAGGGAAGCCAATTAAGTCACTGTAACTTAATATTCATTAACTCCTTCTGCTGGCAACAATGGTTGGTACATGAATAAAAATAGCGCCAAGGCACAGTTGCTCAACAGGAATATTCACAGTGAGGGCAGGTGGGGAAATGGAGGACATTGGAGGAGGGTTGGGGGGTGGGATGTGGAGGGATGTACACTCGTAGGCTGGAAGTAGGGGCAGGTGAGGAAATCGAAGACATGGGAGCAGGAGAGGGGAAATGACGTACTCTCGTGGGCCGGAGGAACGTCAGGTGGGAAAATGGGGGACATTTGAGGAAGACAGGTGAAGTACATTGTTAGGACTGAGGTAGGGGCAGGTGGGGAATTGGAGGACATTGGAGGCGGAGAAGGGAAGAGAAGAACACTGGTAGGACTGAGATAGGGGCAGATGGGGAATCGGAGGATATAGGAGCAGGAGAGGGGAAGGGAAGTTCACTGGTAGGACGGAGGTAGGGGCAGGTGGGGGGAATCGGAGGATATAGGAGCAGGAGAGGGGAAGGGAAGTACATTGTTAGGACGGAGGTAGGGGCAGGTGGAGAAAAGGAGGACATTTGAAAGGAGAGGGGAAGGGAAGTACATTGTTATTTCGGAGGTAGGGGCAGGTGGGGGGCATTGGAGGATATAGGAGCAGGAGAGGGGAGGGGAAGGGAAGTACATTGATAGGACGGAGGTAGGGGCAGGTGGGGAAATGGAGGACAATGGAGGAGGAGAGGGGAAGTAATTTGTGTGACGGATGTAGGAGCAGATAGAGGAAAGGGGGTACATGGGAGTATTTGTGGAGAAGGGAAGTGAGGTGGAAGGCCTGAAGTAGGTATAGACAGGGAAACGAAATGGAGATAGGACACAGAGAAAAGAAGGGAAGAACAGTTGCTGGATGGAGGTAGGAACAATTTGGGAAAGTAGGAGCTGGTTGATAAATAGGAATAAATAGGAGACAAGGGAGAAGGATAGAAGAAAAGAAAAGTGGTTGGGAAAACTGGGGACATGAGCGAACGGGACAGGGGGAGGGGATAATACAGAGGCGGCATGAAGGTGGGACACATGGAGAAATGGAAGATATAAAGGAGTAGGACAGGGGAAGGAAAGTATAATTAGAGAACGGAGGTCAGGGCTGGTGTGGAGATGGGGGGATTAGAGTAGGAGAGGTGAGTTGATCTATAAGGGTTCGAAACTGCAAGAAGAAACTGGTCGTGAATTTGATGACATGGGAGTAGCCGAGCTGAAGGGAACTATTGTGAAAGGTCGGAGGTATGGACTGGTGGGAAATTAGGGTCATGGTCTATGAGAGAGGATGGGAAGTAAAGTGGGAGGACGATGGTAAGGGAGAAAATATACTAAAATTGAAATTCAGAGGTCGTGTAGCATTGTCCTCAATGGAATAGTGCAATAAGTCCTTTGTTAAGCCTTGTTAACGTATTGAGACCATTTGTGAAAATTAATGTCAGATTAACAAGAGAAACCTGATATGAACAATAGGTCTGGCACACTGTAATCGGCCACGAACCATCTCTTGGGACTTGTACAACTAACGTTGAACACTGCCACACGTGTGCTACATATGATATTGCTAGGGTATTTCTAATTCACTTTTGGTTTCAACAAAGAAAGTAAATGCGCCATCATGTGCCTGGATTTCTGGTCCATCATTTGATTGTCTGGTTTGTTTACATGCTCCCGTGGCATGGCAGGAGTACTGCTGTGTTGTGCCAGGAAACAAAGATATACTTTCTTATGCAAATTATGCAGGAACTACCTGTAGGACAGGAAATGTTTACCATTTTCGTGAGCACCTGGTGTCATCACTGATTTTCAGGCAAAAGTATGTTCATGGCTATTTTGCCCTTTCGAGCAACTGAATTTGCTTATTTTATGACAAGGACGTTTAATAATTTACAGCAGTATAAAACCATACACAGTCCTCAGTTTCTATGTTGCTTTTAATTAAAGGAATAAAAAGGTAATTGAGCTTGGGAATGACATTATTTCCGTCATGTTATGTCATACATTGGTCATAAATAAACTGTTTCGGATTTCATATGTCAGAAAAGAAAGTTTTATAGTTTTTATGTTTTCATAAGAAACATTCTCTTAATAGTTGAGAGAATGGCTCTGCCAAATGTACGAGCTGACATTAAACTGTGAAAATGCCACAAGTACATCTAAATGAGACAAATCTGTGTCTCAACCGTGTATTGCTCAGGAAGAAGTATATGATGTGAAACAATATGTTCTTGATAAATCAATGCATGTGTCATCATTGCTCATCAGAGTGACCCACCTTTTGTGTCCAGATCATGAAACATTTACCGTTCACCAATGCTTCTCTTTAGAATGTGTTAGTGACAATTGCTGCTAGTTGTGAAAAGTGATCTATGGAGGACCAGCTGTGGCATGCATATTATATCAACTTATGATCAGTGCTCATCAGAGTAACACTTTTTGGTTTCCATATTAGAAAACTTTTACCTGTCACCCATTCTTGTCTTAAGAATGTGTAGGTCAAATCAGCTGCTGGCTGCGAATATTACTTGATGGAGGACCAGCTGTGACCTGGTTTGTTGTGTGTCATCGTGGTTTGTCTGGTCCAGACTGGATTACCTTACATGCCGCCACATTACAGCTGTAAAATTACCCATTACTTCAATCACTCACCCATTGACCTGTTAACCATAACATGTTCCATGTGTGTGTTGCTGCATTCAGAGAAACACCTGAGGCTATAGAAGTACAATACAGATGTATCTGTCTATTGGTTTGGAAAATGATACAGGTACTCACTCACATCTTACCAAGTATGTTCCACATTTGTTTTACTCACATCAGAGGTATCCATTCTCACCTTGACAGTCAAACAAAAATATTTCTGATTTTGTGTGAGAAAATACCTCAATGGACACATCATATGTTGTCTCTTGTCGCTATATTGCGACAATATTGCCAGTATGATGTAACGTTTAGCTGAAAGTCAGACACAGTAATTAAAACAACTGCTCACATGTTCTTTTAACATCTGGTGCTAAGTATCTGACAAATAATCAAAGTAAAATTAAAATTTGATACTCCCGAGAATATTTTTAGTCATGAGTGATGCACAAAAAATCTCAAAGTTACATTTGTGTGGGATTGATGAGGGTGCCAACCACCGTTTTGGAATACTGATGCCCATATTCCAATGTTGAAAATATTTTTCGTCTTTTTTTGTTTCTTGCAAGGAGTGACAATTCAGTAACACATTTTGCTCTAAGCTTACGAGCATGCTTAGCCATGCATTGTTTGTGAAATGCCAGTTTAATTACTTGAACACAGATATGGCTCAAGGACTTCTGACAACTTATTGTTGCAATTGGTTCAAGTTAAATTGTTCTCGTCAAGCAGTGTTTGTGTGACATTGAGGATTAAAATCACAGAACATAATGGTGGCTTTTCGTTGAAGACATATGCTGATAGTTCATGACCACTCACAGTCAGATACTGTGATACACATCTCCAAGATAATGCTGTTAACTATCTATTATTGTTTGTTGCTTATACCTTGCTTAGCAATATACTTTTATTCAAATTGTTTCACTACCTTTACTAACCACACAATTCAACTTCAGTTATTGAAATAAAACATAACTACTACTTAGACTGCAAAGTGATATTTTATTATGAAACCATTGTAGACATAAGTTAGAAACAAAAACATGTTTTTCAGTTACATACTAAATAAACGGCCTCCAACCTCCCCTCACAGCCGTCCCTTTCCACTCTTCACATACACTTACAAAACTGTACAGTGACATGTTTCCACAGTCTATTTTTTATCACTTGATAGTACAGACAACATTTAGATGGTTCATAGTGAAAAAAAAACAGGAAAGAGTAGAGACAACACAAATAGAGAGTATATAACAGGAAAGAGCAGGATAGTAGAGGGAACATTAAACAAATAGAGCGTACATAACAAGAAAGAGTAGGATAGTAGAGGCAACATTAAGAAAATAGATAGTACGAGACAGAAAAGAGTAGATTGTAGAGGGAAAATGAAGATTATATGAAAAATAGTAGAGAGGACATCAAGATAGTTAGTAGTACAAGGAAGGGAAGATGGTGATCGTAGAGAGAAGAAAACTAAATAACAGACAGTACAAGAGAGGAGTGAGTGGGATAGGAGAGACGTCAATAAGATAGTAGATAGTACAAGGCAAGAAAGTATGGTTTTACGCCGCTTTTAGCAATATTCCAGCAATATCAGGGCGGGGGACACCAGAAATGGGCTTCACACATTGTACCCATCTTGGGAATCGAACCCGGGTCTTCGGCCAGATGACCAAACGCTTAACCACTGGGCTACCCGAATGCCTAACAGAGTAGAGAGACAGCAGTAGGATGATATAGTAGGAAAATGGGATAGTACAGAGTGGTGCATCAATTATTGGTACTGAGAAATGTTTGAAGGGAAGAACAGGATAGCAGAGAATGGAGAAAAGAAGAAAATAACAAAGTACAGATGTGAAAGAAATTTCAAAGTAGAGTAGTGTAGGATAGTACATTGTACAGAAGTGTAGCACAGTAGGCAGTAGTACAGAGTAGGGTAGTGTATGGCAAAACATAGTAGAGTAGTGTAAGATAGTACATAGGACAGAAGTGTAGCACAGTAGATGGTAGTGTAGAGCACAACCGTACTGCAAAAACAAGGACTATAACCGAAAGACATGTTGAAGATAATGTATAAACATCAACCTAACTATACACTAATCTATACCTACCTGTCGCCTGCACCTTACAGTGTTTAGAAGAAGTCCCTGGTGCCACATAAGACACTGGAGCTGTACTCAGCCAGGAGAGCTCCCAGGTCCTCCAGAGTGTCCTGGGGCTCCTCCAGTCTTGCCTGCTTCACAGCTTGGGGCACCTCGCTGTTGTCATCTGGGCACTTCCTCTTGCGTGAGGGCAGTGACTCCTTGCTGGGCTCAGCAGTGGGTTTCTTCTTTTTCCTTAAAATGAGTTTGGTAAGATACAGATATTCCACATCATATTCATCATCAGAGTTGGGCTCACATCTGTCCACTGACTTGGCAGAATTTACACTTACTGTTGCAACAGTGACACCACCTGACTTAGGACTCTCTGATGCCGAAACAACCTTATCCTTTACGGTCTTAACAGGGACAGGGAATGTCTTGCAACCTGTACTGGGCAAGACAGACTTTGGCTTTAAGTAAGCACCGTCAGCAGACAACAACTGTTCAGTAAAACTAATGTTAGGTGAGGCCTTAATGATACTATTTCTACCCCCAGACTTTGTGATATGGTTCCCAAAGGATCTGCTCTGGGTTTTGATGTGCTGAGCTCCAAGAGGCTGAGGAACAAAGTAGGGCTTGCTCTCTGGCTGATACTTGCTCATTTTCTCCTTCGGAAAGCGAGGCTTTGGCTGAGGTTTTGGCCTGAACGTGCGTGGCTTGCGTTTGCAGGGCTTGAGCTCAGGTTTTAGCTTTTGATGGATATTGGGTTTGGGGTAACTTGTTGTAGGCATGGCAGGAGTTTCAACATGGGCTATAGACTGGGGATGAACTGGACTGGATGGGTCAAGTTGGGGCAGAACACAGGAGAAGGCCTAATGGGCGATACAGTCATTGTATCATTTTTATGTTTCATGATCACGTAAGTATAAGTATATTCATCTTTTGAATTATGGTTTTGAGATTTAAACTCATCAAAAAAAAAGAAAGAATACCCCTGCATACCTCTGGTCTCATCAGCTCCAGGTCTAGCACAAAACTGGGCAGGCTGACAGGCGGCTGACTGACAGGCATTATCTCCCTACGTCTACTGCAAGGTGATGGCAGGACTGGAAGAGTAAGGGGGATACCAGTCACAGATGACTGAACTCCAGGCTGCAGGAGTTTTGGCTGTTGGTAACCAGCACCCAGGGAGAGGTTAACAGGATTACCAGCTGGTATCCAGATAGTCTTGTTATCTATCAAACATCTGGTCCCATCTCCCATCACCACTGTTGGCAACCCAGAGGGCAAGCAGGTCACATGCACTGTAACATGAATAGTTTACTAAACTGCCTACAAAATAATTCGTCATTTTGATAATAGTGAAGACCAACATCTAACTGGAAACCGTTTATTAGATTTAAGTCTTTTCAAAACAAGTTTAGCATGTGTGCACGAATTCTACGAAGTCGAAAATGTTGTGTATCATGTTCACTTTTTATGCCAGTACAACTTAAATTCCCTAAAATGTTCAGGTTGCCAATCACCATCTTAAGTTATTGTGAAACACTACAATATAAGACACTGAGAATTCCGAAGATTGTTGTTGGTTTTTGTGCAACTCTATAACATAAGACCTACATACAGACAATGACAATTTGAACTGATATATGGAAACATCAGCGTTTCATTGTTTGCATTGTAAACACATTAAAACAATTACATGTCCCTTTGTCACTGGTCAAAATACAAACTTTATATACCTGCTGTAGTAGGATTCATAGTTTTCTCCACCTCTTCAAGTCGTACACACTTTTAGAGTCGTATTTTGCACGATAAAACTGAGAACACTTCCAGTGATATCTCTCAAAATGGCTGACACACAGGAAGGCCTAACTGTTGTCATGACGCCGCTACTCTAGGCAAAACCACGCATGCGTCGACTTTATGCATAACTCAGCACTTCCGTCTGCCTTACATTGTAAATATATATAGATCTACATCAACACTTTGTTGTCATCAGTATGAGTTGAACATGGAGAACAAACCTTGTGAAATACGAAGGTCATTCCAAGGGAAGCTACTCTAGTAGAGTTTGATATGTAAAAGGAGTTATCTTGCGTGAATGAGGATTTTATGATCGCTTTTATGAATCTACTTCATGTTTGCAATGATAGTGAGTGAGTCAGTTCGAATTCGTTGTTAGTTGTGGGCCACGTGTGCCCCCTTTGCAATGTTAAATAAAATACACCGACACTACATCTGTTAAGGTTTAGGCAGTGCCATTGTATCTAGAATTTAATAAACAAATTACGTCAATGTATTATTTTCTATCAGATTAAGGGTGTGTTCAAGATTGGCAGTGCCATAATGGCTACTACAGGAATCAAACACGAGTCATCTATATATATCCCCGGAAATCCTAATCTAATGCAAAATAATCCTATAGAAGGGAAGCCAATAAAGTCACTGTAAAATAATATTCATTAACTCCTTCCGCTGGCAATAATGGTTGGTGCATGAATAAAAATAGCGCCAAGGCACAGTTGCTCAACAGGAATATTCAAAGGGATAGTGAAATTCTTGCCATAAAGTAAGAAATGTGTGGCTGGGAACTGGTTGTGTATATATTTGTTCCATCAATGAGGACAGCGTGATATTCTTGAAAATTGTTTAATTGTTCTGTACTGCTCTTAACATGATAACAGATGATATGAAAAGAAGTATATTGGGAAGCCGGGGGTAGGGACAGGTGGGGAAATGGCTGACATAGAGTAGGTGAGGAAATGGGAACTATAGTGGTTGCGTGGAAGTAGGGCAGGTGGGGAAATGGAGGACATTGGAGGAGGGGTAGGGGGTAGGAGGCTGGAAGTAGGGGCAGGTGAGGAAATCGAAGACATGGGAGCAGGAGAGGGGAAATGACGTACTCTCGTGGGCCGGAGGTACGTCAGGTGGGAAAATGGGGGGCACTGGAGGAGGAGATGTGAAGTACGTTGTTAGGACTGAGGTAGGGGCAGGTGGGGAATTGGAGGACATTGGTGGCGGAGAGGGGAAGACAAGAACACTGGTAGGACGGGGGTAGAGCAGGTGGAGAAAAGGAGAACATTTGAGGTGGAGAGGGGAAGGTAAGAACACTAGTAGGACGGGGGTAGAGCAGGTGGAGAAAAGGAGGACATTTGAAAGGAGAGGGGAAGGGAAGTACATTGTTAGTACGGAGGTAGGGGCAGGTGGGGAATCGGAGGATATAGGAGCAGGAGAGGGGAAGGGAAGTACATTGTTAGGACGGAGGTAGGGGCAGGTGGGGAAATGGAGGACAATGGAGGAGGAGAGGGGAAGTAATTTGTGTGACGGATGTAGGAGCAGGTAGAGGAAAGGGGGTACATGGGAGTATTTGTGGAGAAGGGAAGTGAGGTGGAAGGCCTGAAGTAGGTACAGACAGGGAAACGAAATGGAGACAGGACACAGAGAGGAGGGAAAAACAGTGGATGGATGGAGGTAGGAACAAGTTTAGAAAGTAGGAGCTGGTTGATAAATAGGAGACAAGGGAGAAGGAGAGGGGAAAAGAAGAAAAGTGGTTGGGAAAACTGGGGACATGAGCGAACGGGACAGGGGGAGGAGGGGATAATACAGAGGCGGCATGAAGGTGGGACACATGGAGAAATGGAAGATATAAAGGAGTAGGACAGGGGAAGGAAAGTATAATTAGAGAACGGAGGTCAGGGCTGGTGTGGAGATGGGGAGATTAGAGTAGGAGAGGTGAGTTGATCTATAAGGGTTCGAAACTGCAAGTAGAAACTGGTCGTGAATTTGATGACATGGGAGTAGCCGAGCTGAAGGGAACTATTGTGAAAGGTCGGAGGTATGGACTGGTGGGAAATTAGGGTCATGGTCTATGAGAGAGGATGGGAAGTAAAGTGGGAGGACGATGGTAAGGGAGAAAATATACTAAAATTGAAATTCAGAGGTCGTGTAGCATTGTCCTCAATGGAATAGTGCAATAAGTCTTTTGTTAAGCCTTGTTAATGTATTGAGACCATTTGTGAAAATTAATGTCAGATTAACAAGAGAAACCTGATATGAACAATAGGTCTGGCACACTGTAATCGGCCACGAACCATCTCTTGGGACTTGTACAACTAACGTTGAACACTTCCACACGTGTCTCCAGCTACATATGATATGGCTAGGGTATTTCTAATTCACTTTTGGTTTCAACAAAGAAAGTAAATGCGCCATCATGTGCCTGGATTTCTGGTCCATCATTTGATTTTATCTGGTTTGTTTACATGCTCCCGTGGATGGCAGGAGTACTGCTGTGTTGTGCCAGGAAACAAAGATATACTTTCTTATGCAAATCATGCAGGCACTACCTGTAGGACAGGAAATGTTTACCATTTTCGTGAGCACCTGGTGTCATCACTGATTTTCAGGCAAAAATATGTTCATGGCTATTTTGCCCTTTCGAGCAACTGAATTTGCTTATTTTATGACAAGGACGTTTAATAATTTACAGCAGTATAAAACCATACACAGTCCTCAGTTTCTATGTTGCTTTTAATTAAAGGAATAAAAAGGTAATTGAGCTTGGGAATGACATTATTTCCGTCATGTTATGTCATACATTGGTCATAAATAAACTGTTTCGGATTTCATGTCAGAAAAGGAAGTTCTCTTAATAGTTGAGAGAACGGCTCTGCCAAATGTACGAGCTGACATTAAACTGTGAAAATGCCACAAGTACATCTATACGAGACAAATCTGTGTCTCAACCGTGTATTGCTCAGGAAGAAGTATATGATGTGAAACAATATATTCTTGATAAATCAATGCATGTGTCATCATTGCTCATCAGAGTGACCCACCTTTTGTGTCCAGATCATGAAACATTTACCGTTTACCCACGCTTCTCTTTAGAATGTGTTAGTGACAATTGCTGCTAGTTGTGAAAAGTGATCTATGGAGGACCAGCTGTGGCATGCATATTACATCAACTTATGATCAGTGCTCATCAGAGTAACACTTTTTGGTTTCCATATTAGAAAACTTTTACCTGTCACCCATTCTTGTCTTAAGAATGTGTAGGTCAAATCAGCTGCTGGCTGCGAATATTACTTGATGGAGGACCAGCTGTGACCTGGTTTGTTGTGTGTCATCGTGGTTTGTCTGGTCCAGACTGGATTACCTTACATGCCGCCACATTACAGCTGTAAAATTACCCATTACTTCAATCACTCACCCATTGACCTGTTAACCATAACATGTTCCATGTGTGTGTTGCTGCATTCAGAGAAACACCTGAGGCTATAGAAGTACAATACAGATGTATCTGTCTATTGGTTTGGAAAACGATAGAGGTACTCACTCACATCTTACCAAGTATGTTCCACATTTGTTTTACTCACATCAGAGGTATCCATTCTCACCTTGACAGTCAAACAAAAATATTTCTGATTTTTTGTGAGAAAATACCTCAATGGACACATCGTATGTTGTCTCTTGTCACTATATTGCGACAATATTGCCAGTATGATGTAACGTTTAGCTTAAAGTCAGACACAGTAATTAAAGCAACTGCAACATGTTCTCTTAATATCTGCTGCTAAGTATCTGACAAATAATCAAAGTGAACTTAAAATGTGATACTCCCGAGAATATATTTAGTCTCGAGTGATGCACAAAAATCTCAAAGTTATATATGTGTTGGATAAATGAGGGTGATGCCCATATTTCAATGTTGAAAATTATTTTTCGTCTTTTGTTTCATGCAAGGAGTGACAATTCAATGACACATTTTGCTCTAAGCTTACGAGCATGCTTACAACAAAACAATTCAATTTCAGTTATTAAAATAAAACATAACTACTACTTAGACTGCAAAGTGATATTTTATTATAAAACCATTGAAGACATAAGTTAGAAACAAAAACATGTTTTTTCAGTTACATACTAAATAAGCGGCCTCCAACCTCCCCTCACAGCCGTCCCTTTCCACTCTTCACATACACTTACAAAACTGTACAGTGACATGTTTCCACAGTCTATTTTTTAACACTTGATAGTACAGACAACATTTAGATGGTTCATAGTGAAAAAAAAACAAAAAAGAGTAGGATAGTAGAAACAGCATTAAGAAAATATAGATAGTACAAGACAGAAAAGAGTAGGTTGTAGAGGGAACATTAAAATAATAGATAGTACAAGACAGAAAAGAGTAGGTTGTAGAGGGAACATTAAAATAATAGATAGTACAAGACAGAAAAGAGTAGGTTGTAGAGGGAACATTAAAATAATAGATAGTACAAGACAGGAAAGAGTAGGTTGTAGAGGGAACATTTAGATAATAGATAGTACAAGACAGAAAAGAGTAGGTTGTAGAGGGAAGATTGAAATAATAGATAGTACAAGACAGGAAAGAGTAGGTTGTAGAGGGAACATTAAAATAATAGATAGTACAAGACAGAAAAGAGTAGGTTGTAGAGGGAACATTAAAATAATAGATAGTACAAGACAGGAAAGAGTAGGTTGTAGAGGGAACATTTAGATAATAGATAGTACAAGACAGGAAAGAGTAGGATAGTAGGGGGAAGATTGAAATAATAGATAGTACAAGACAGGAAAGAGTAGGATAGTAGAGGGAACTTTCAGATAATAGGTAGTACAAGACAGGAAAACAGTATAAAAGAGGGAAATTAAGAAAATAGATAGTATAAAACGGGAAAGAGCAGGATAGTAGAGGGAACATTAGATGGTAGATAGTACAAAGGTGGAGAAAATGTGATAGTAGAGAGGACATTAAGATCGTAGGTAGTACAAGGAAGGAAAGATGGTGATAGATGAGAGAAGAAAATTAAATAACAGACAGTACAAGACGGGAGTGAGTGGGATAGAAGAGACGACAATAAGATAGTAGATAGTACAAGACAGGAAAGAGGAAGATAGAGAGAAAAAAATAAAGACAGCAGACAGTACAAGACAGGAGAGAGTAGGATAGGAGAGGCAACACTTAGATAGTAGATAGTACAAAATACCAAAGAGTAACAGAGTAGAGAGACAGCACTAGGATGGAAGATAGTAGGAAAATGGGATAGTACAGAGTGGTGCATCAGCCATTGGTACTGAGAAATGTTTGAAGGGAAGAACAGGGTAGCAGAGAATGGAGAGAAGAAGAAAGTAACAAAGCATGGATGTGAAGGAAAGTACAAATAATGATTGAGTATGATAGTACATAGTAGTGCAGTGTAAGGGTAGTGTAGGGCAGTTCTAAATAGCATAGTGAATGACTGGTGAGTGCACAATACAGTAGTGTTTGGCAGTACACATGGGGGTAGTGTTGGACAGTACATGAGAGGATAGTGTCGGACAGTAGAGAGTAGGGAAGTGTAGGCCAATACAGTGCAGTGTAGGACAGTATGTGGACTGAAGAGATAGTTGGATAGATTAAGTAAGTATAGAATAGGGTAGTAGTGTATGACAGCAGAATAATGTAGTATAGAATAGGAATAGGATAGATAGGAGGTCAGAGTAGGTCAGTACATGGAAGGGTGGATTTGGTCAGTACAAAGTAAAGTAGTGTTTGACAGTGCAGAGGAGTGAGTGAGTGAGTGAGTATGGTTTTTATGCCGCTTTTAGCAATATTCCAGCAAAATCACAGCGGAGCAATTGCTTTAACCACTAGGCCTGCCCAGAGTAGTGTATCAGGTGTAGAAACTAACATATTTAGTCCACTAGTCCTTATAATGATAGCATATAGCAAAATCCTTAAAAATGGCAAATTTCTACAAGTCCTTAAGATACCTTAACTATTGGGCAGTTTGGCAAGGACTACAGGACTAGTGCCAGTTTCTAAAGCTGGTGTATGAAAGTACATAGTAGACTCAAGTAGTGTATCACATTACATGATAGTGTAGATTAGGCCAGTCCATGGTAGGGTGAGGCAGTACAGTACATAGTAGAGTAGTGTAGGATAGTACAGAGTAGGGTAGTGTATGACAAAACATAGCAGAGTAGTGTATGACAGTGCATGGTAGAGTAGTGTCAGATTGTACATAGCAGAGTTGTGTAGGATAGTACATATTACAGAAGTGTAGCACAGTAGATGGTAGTACATTGTAGGGTAGTGTATGGCAAAACATAGTAGTGTATGACAGTGCATGGTAGAGTAGTGTCAGATTGTACATAGCAGAGTAGTGTAGGATAGTACATAGTACAGAAGTATAGCACAGTACAAAGTACAGCAAAAACAAGGACTATAAGTGAAAGACATGTTGAAGATAATGTATAAACATCAACCTAACTATACACTAATCTATACCTACCTGTCGCCTGCACCTTACAGTGTTTAGAAGAAGTCCCTGGTGCCAGACGAGAGACTGGAGCTGTACTCAGCCAAGAGAGCTTCCAGGTCCTCCAGAGTGTCCTGGGGCTCCTCCAGTCGTGCCTGCTTCACAGCTTGGGGCACCTCGCTGTTGTCATCTGGGCACTTTCTCTTGCGTGAGGGCAGTGACTCCTTGATGGGCTCAGCAGTGGGTTTCTTCTTTTTCCTTAAAATGAGTTTGGTAAGATACAGATATTCCACATCATATTCATCATCAGAGTTGGGCTCACATCTGTCCACTGACTTGGCAGAATTTACACTTACTGTTGCAACAGTGACACTACCTGACTTAGGATTCTCTGATGCCGGAACAACCTTATCCTTTACATTCTTAACAGGGACAGGGAATGTCTTGCAACCTGTACTGGGCAAGACAGACTTTGGCTTTAAGTAAGCACCGTCAGCAGACAACAACTGTTCAGTAAAACTAATGTTAGGTGAGGCCTTAATGATACTATTTCTACCCCCAGACTTTGTGATATGGTTCCCAAAGGATCTGCTCTGGGTTTTGATGTGCTGAGCTCCAAGAGGCTGAGGAACAAAGTAGGGCTTGCTCTCTGGCTGATACTTGCTCATTTTCTCCTTCGGAAAGCGAGGCTTTGGCTGAGGTTTTGGCCTGAACGTGCGTGGCTTGCGTTTGCAGGGCTTGAGCTCAGGTTTTAGCTTTTGATGGACATTGGGTTTGGGGTAACTTGTTGTAGGCATGGCAGGAGTTTCAACATGGGCTATAGACTGGGGATGAGGAACTGGACTGGGTGGGTCAAGTTGGGGCAGAACACAGGAGAAGGCCTAATGGGCGATACAGTCATTGTATCATTTTTTATGTTTCATGATCATGTAAGTATAAGTATATTTATCTTTTGAATCATGGTTTTGAGTTTTAAACTCATCCAAAAAAAAAAGAATACCCCTGCATACCTCTGGTCTCATCAGCTCCAGGTCTAGCACTGAACTGGGCAGGCTGACAGGCGGCTGGCTGACAGGTATCATCTCCCTACGTCTACTGCAAGGTGATGGCTGGACTGCAGGAGTAAGGGGGATACCAGTCACAGATGGCTGAATTCCAGGCTGCAGGAGTTTTGGCTGTAGGTAACCAGCACCCAGGGAGAGGTTAACAGGATTACCAGCTGGTATCCAGATAGTCTTGTTGTCTACCAGACATCTGGTCCCATCTCCCATCACCACTGTCAGCAACCCAGAGGGCAAGCAGGTCACAGGCACTGTAACATGAATTGTTTACTAAACTGCCTACAAAATAATTCGTCATTTTGATAATAGTGAAGTCCAACATCTAACTGGAAACCGTTTATTAGATTTACGTTTTTTCAAAAAAAGTTTAGCATGTGAGCAGGAATTCTACTAAGTCGAAAATGTTGTGTATCATGTTCACTTTTTATGCTACAACTTAAATTCCCTAAAATGTTCAGGTTGCCAATCACCATCTTAAGTTATTGTGAAACACTACAATATAAGACACTGAGAATTCCGAAGACTGAATTTGTTTTTTGTGCAACTCTATAATGTAAGAACTACATACAGACAATGGCAATTTGAACTGATATATGGAAACATTAGCGTTTCATTGCTTGCATTGTAAACACATTAAAACAATTACATGTCCCTTTGTCACTGGTCAAAATACAAACTTTATATACCTGCCGTAGTAGGATTCATAGTTTTCTCCACCTCTTCAAGTCGTACACACTTTTAGAGTCGTATTTTGCACGATAAAACTGAGAACACTTCCAGTGATATCTCTCAAAATGGCTGACACACAGGAAGGCCTAACTGTTGTCATGACGCCGCTACTCTAGGCAAAACCACGCATGCGTCGACTTTATGCATAACTCAGCACTTCCGTCTGCCTTACATTGTAAATATATATAGATCTACATCAACACTTTGTTGTCATCAGTATGAGTTGAACATGGAGAACAAACCTTGTGAAATACGAAGGTCATTCCAAGGGAAGCTACTCTAGTAGAGTTTGATATGTAAAAGGAGTTATCTTGCGTGAATGAGGATTTTATGATCGCTTTTATGAATCTACTTCATGTTTGCAATGATAGTGAGTGAGTCAGTTCGAATTCGTTGTTAGTTGTGGGCCACGTGTGCCCCCTTTGCAATGTTAAATAAAATACACCGACACTACATCTGTTAAGGTTTAGGCAGTGCCATTGTATCTAGAATTTAATAAACAAATTACGTCAATGTATTATTTTCTATCAGATTAAGGGTATGTTCAAGATTGGCAGTGCCATAATGGCTACTACAGGAATCAAACACGAGTCATCTATATATATCCCCGGAAATCCTAATCTAATGCAAAATAATCCTATAGAAGGGAAGCCAATAAAGTCACTGTAAAATAATATTCATTAACTCCTTCCGCTGGCAATAATGGTTGGTGCATGAATAAAAATAGCGCCAAGGCACAGTTGCTCAACAGGAATATTCAAAGGGATAGTGAAATTCTTGCCATAAAGTAAGAAATGTGTGGCTGGGAACTGGTTGTGTATATATTTGTTCCATCAATGAGGACAGCGTGATATTCTTGAAAATTGTTTAATTGTTCTGTACTGCTCTTAACATGATAACAGATGATATGAAAAGAAGTATATTGGGAAGCCGGGGGTAGGGACAGGTGGGGAAATGGCTGACATAGAGTAGGTGAGGAAATGGGAACTATAGTGGTTGCGTGGAAGTAGGGCAGGTGGGGAAATGGAGGACATTGGAGGAGGGGTAGGGGGTAGGAGGCTGGAAGTAGGGGCAGGTGAGGAAATCGAAGACATGGGAGCAGGAGAGGGGAAATGACGTACTCTCGTGGGCCGGAGGTACGTCAGGTGGGAAAATGGGGGGCACTGGAGGAGGAGATGTGAAGTACGTTGTTAGGACTGAGGTAGGGGCAGGTGGGGAATTGGAGGACATTGGTGGCGGAGAGGGGAAGACAAGAACACTGGTAGGACGGGGGTAGAGCAGGTGGAGAAAAGGAGAACATTTGAGGTGGAGAGGGGAAGGTAAGAACACTAGTAGGACGGGGGTAGAGCAGGTGGAGAAAAGGAGGACATTTGAAAGGAGAGGGGAAGGGAAGTACATTGTTAGTACGGAGGTAGGGGCAGGTGGGGAATCGGAGGATATAGGAGCAGGAGAGGGGAAGGGAAGTACATTGTTAGGACGGAGGTAGGGGCAGGTGGGGAAATGGAGGACAATGGAGGAGGAGAGGGGAAGTAATTTGTGTGACGGATGTAGGAGCAGGTAGAGGAAAGGGGGTACATGGGAGTATTTGTGGAGAAGGGAAGTGAGGTGGAAGGCCTGAAGTAGGTACAGACAGGGAAACGAAATGGAGACAGGACACAGAGAGGAGGGAAAAACAGTGGATGGATGGAGGTAGGAACAAGTGTAGAAAGTAGGAGCTGGTTGATAAATAGGAGACAAGGGAGAAGGAGAGGGGAAAAGAAGAAAAGTGGTTGGGAAAACTGGGGACATGAGCGAACGAGACAGGGGAAGGAGGGGATAATACAGAGGCGGCATGAAGGTGGGACACATGGAGAAATGGAAGATATAAAGGAGTAGGACAGGGGAAGGAAAGTATAATTAGAGAACGGAGGTCAGGGCTGGTGTGGAGATGGGGAGATTAGAGTAGGAGAGGTGAGTTGATCTATAAGGGTTCGAAACTGCAAGTAGAAACTGGTCGTGAATTTGATGACATGGGAGTAGCCGAGCTGAAGGGAACTATTGTGAAAGGTCGGAGGTATGGACTGGTGGGAAATTAGGGTCATGGTCTATGAGAGAGGATGGGAAGTAAAGTGGGAGGACGATGGTAAGGGAGAAAATATACTAAAATTGAAATTCAGAGGTCGTGTAGCATTGTCCTCAATGGAATAGTGCAATAAGTCTTTTGTTAAGCCTTGTTAATGTATTCAGACCATTTGTGAAAATTAATGTCAGATTAACAAGAGAAACCTGATATGAACAATAGGTCTGGCACACTGTAATCGGCCACGAACCATCTCTTGGGACTTGTACAACTAACGTTGAACACTTCCACACGTGTCTCCAGCTACATATGATATGGCTAGGGTATTTCTAATTCACTTTTGGTTTCAACAAAGAAAGTAAATGCGCCATCATGTGCCTGGATTTCTGGTCCATCATTTGATTTTATCTGGTTTGTTTACATGCTCCCGTGGATGGCAGGAGTACTGCTGTGTTGTGCCAGGAAACAAAGATATACTTTCTTATGCAAATCATGCAGGCACTACCTGTAGGACAGGAAATGTTTACCATTTTCGTGAGCACCTGGTGTCATCACTGATTTTCAGGCAAAAATATGTTCATGGCTATTTTGCCCTTTCGAGCAACTGAATTTGCTTATTTTATGACAAGGACGTTTAATAATTTACAGCAGTATAAAACCATACACAGTCCTCAGTTTCTATGTTGCTTTTAATTAAAGGAATAAAAAGGTAATTGAGCTTGTGAATGACATTATTTCCGTCATGTTATGTCATACATTGGTCATAAATAAACTGTTTCGGATTTCATGTCAGAAAAGGAAGTTCTCTTAATAGTTGAGAGAACGGCTCTGCCAAATGTACGAGCTGACATTAAACTGTGAAAATGCCACAAGTACATCTATACGAGACAAATCTGTGTCTCAACCGTGTATTGCTCAGGAAGAAGTATATGATGTGAAACAATATATTCTTGATAAATCAATGCATGTGTCATCATTGCTCATCAGAGTGACCCACCTTTTGTGTCCAGATCATGAAACATTTACCATTTACCCACGCTTCTCTTTAGAATGTGTTAGTGACAATTGCTGCTAGTTGTGAAAAGTGATCTATGGAGGACCAGCTGTGGCATGCATATTACATCAACTTATGATCAGTGCTCATCAGAGTAACACTTTTTGGTTTCCATATTAGAAAACTTTTACCTGTCACCCATTCTTGTCTTAAGAATGTGTAGGTCAAATCAGCTGCTGGCTGCGAATATTACTTGATGGAGGACCAGCTGTGACCTGGTTTGTTGTGTGTCATCGTGGTTTGTCTGGTCCAGACTGGATTACCTTACATGCCGCCACATTACAGCTGTAAAATTACCCATTACTTCAATCACTCACCCACTGACCTGTTAACCATAACATGTTCCATGTGTGTGTTGCTGCATTCAGAGAAACACCTGAGGCTATAGAAGTACAATACAGATGTATCTGTCTATTGGTTTGGAAAACGATAGAGGTACTCACTCACATCTTACCAAGTATGTTCCACATTTGTTTTACTCACATCAGAGGTATCCATTCTCACCTTGACAGTCAAACAAAAATATTTCTGATTTTTTGTGAGAAAATACCTCAATGGACACATCGTATGTTGTCTCTTGTCACTATATTGCGACAATATTGCCAGTATGATGTAACGTTTAGCTTAAAGTCAGACACAGTAATTAAAGCAACTGCAACATGTTCTCTTAATATCTGCTGCTAAGTATCTGACAAATAATCAAAGTGAACTTAAAATGTGATACTCCCGAGAATATATTTAGTCTCGAGTGATGCACAAAAATCTCAAAGTTATATATGTGTTGGATAAATGAGGGTGATGCCCATATTTCAATGTTGAAAATTATTTTTCGTCTTTTGTTTCATGCAAGGAGTGACAATTCAATGACACATTTTGCTCTAAGCTTACGAGCATGCTTACAACAAAACAATTCAATTTCAGTTATTAAAATAAAACATAACTACTACTTAGACTGCAAAGTGATATTTTATTATAAAACCATTGAAGACATAAGTTAGAAACAAAAACATGTTTTTTCAGTTACATACTAAATAAGCGGCCTCCAACCTCCCCTCACAGCCGTCCCTTTCCACTCTTCACATACACTTACAAAACTGTACAGTGACATGTTTCCACAGTCTATTTTTTAACACTTGATAGTACAGACAACATTTAGATGGTTCATAGTGAAAAAAAACCAAAAAAGAGTAGGATAGTAGAAACAGCATTAAGAAAATATAGATAGTACAAGACAGAAAAGAGTAGGTTGTAGAGGGAACATTAAAATAATAGATAGTACAAGACAGAAAAGAGTAGGTTGTAGAGGGAACATTTAGATAATAGATAGTACAAGACAGAAAAGAGTAGGTTGTAGAGGGAACATTAAAATAATAGATAGTACAAGACAGGAAAGAGTAGGTTGTAGAGGGAACATTTAGATAATAGATAGTACAAGACAGGAAAGAGTAGGATAGTAGGGGGAAGATTGAAATAATAGATAGTACAAGACAGGAAAGAGTAGGATAGTAGAGGGAACTTTCAGATAATAGGTAGTACAAGACAGGAAAACAGTATAAAAGAGGGAACATTAAGAAAATAGATAGTATAAAACGGGAAAGAGCAGGATAGTAGAGGGAACATTAGATGGTAGATAGTACAAAGGTGGAGAAAATGTGATAGTAGAGAGGACATTAAGATCGTAGGTAGTACAAGGAAGGAAAGATGGTGATAGATGAGAGAAGAAAATTAAATAACAGACAGTACAAGACGGGAGTGAGTGGGATAGAAGAGACGACAATAAGATAGTAGATAGTACAAGACAGGAAAGAGGAAGATAGAGAGAAAAAAATAAAGACAGCAGACAGTACAAGACAGGAGAGAGTAGGATAGGAGAGACAACACTTAGATAGTAGATAGTACAAAATACCAAAGAGTAACAGAGTAGAGAGACAGCACTAGGATGGAAGATAGTAGGAAAATGGGATAGTACAGAGTGGTGCATCAGCCATTGGTACTGAGAAATGTTTGAAGGGAAGAACAGGGTAGCAGAGAATGGAGAGAAGAAGAAAGTAACAAAGTATGGATGTGAAGGAAAGTACAAATAATGATTGAGTATGATAGTACATAGTAGTGCAGTGTAAGGGTAGTGTAGGGCAGTTCTAAATAGCATAGTGAATGACTGGTGAGTGCACAATACAGTAGTGTTTGGCAGTACACATGGGGGTAGTGTTGGACAGTACATGAGAGGATAGTGTCGGACAGTAGAGAGTAGGGAAGTGTAGGCCAATACAGTGCAGTGTAGGACAGTATGTGGACTGAAGAGATAGTTGGATAGATTAAGTAAGTATAGAATAGGGTAGTAGTGTATGACAGCAGAATAATGTAGTATAGAATAGGAATAGGATAGATAGGAGGTCAGAGTAGGTCAGTACATGGAAGGGTGGATTTGGTCAGTACAAAGTAAAGTAGTGTTTGACAGTGCAGAGGAGTGAGTGAGTGAGTGAGTATGGTTTTTATGCCGCTTTTAGCAATATTCCAGCAAAATCACAGCGGAGCAATTGCTTTAACCACTAGGCCTGCCCAGAGTAGTGTATCAGGTGTAGAAACTAACATATTTAGTCCACTAGTCCTTATAATGATAGCATATAGCAAAATCCTTAAAAATGGCAAATTTCTACAAGTCCTTAAGATACCTTAACTATTGGGCAGTTTGGCAAGGACTACAGGACTAGTGCCAGTTTCTAAAGCTGGTGTATGAAAGTACATAGTAGACTCAAGTAGTGTATCACATTACATGATAGTGTAGATTAGGCCAGTCCATGGTAGGGTGAGGCAGTACAGTACATAGTAGAGTAGTGTAGGATAGTACAGAGTAGGGTAGTGTATGACAAAACATAGCAGAGTAGTGTATGACAGTGCATGGTAGAGTAGTGTCAGATTGTACATAGCAGAGTTGTGTAGGATAGTACATATTACAGAAGTGTAGCACAGTAGATGGTAGTACATTGTAGGGTAGTGTATGGCAAAACATAGTAGTGTATGACAGTGCATGGTAGAGTAGTGTCAGATTGTACATAGCAGAGTAGTGTAGGATAGTACATAGTACAGAAGTATAGCACAGTACAAAGTACAGCAAAAACAAGGACTATAAGTGAAAGACATGTTGAAGATAATGTATAAACATCAACCTAACTATACACTAATCTATACCTACCTGTCGCCTGCACCTTACAGTGTTTAGAAGAAGTCCCTGGTGCCAGACGAGAGACTGGAGCTGTACTCAGCCAAGAGAGCTTCCAGGTCCTCCAGAGTGTCCTGGGGCTCCTCCAGTCTTGCCTGCTTCACAGCTTGGGGCACCTCGCTGTTGTCATCTGGGCACTTCCTCTTGCGTGAGGGCAGTGACTCCTTGATGGGCTCAGCAGTGGGTTTCTTCTTTTTCCTTAAAATGAGTTTGGTAAGATACAGATATTCCACATCATATTCATCATCAGAGTTGGGCTCACATCTGTCCACTGACTTGGCAGAATTTACACTTACTGTTGCAACAGTGACACTACCTGACTTAGGATTCTCTGATGCCGGAACAACCTTATCCTTTACATTCTTAACAGGGACAGGGAATGTCTTGCAACCTGTACTGGGCAAGACAGACTTTGGCTTTAAGTAAGCACCGTCAGCAGACAACAACTGTTCAGCAAAACTAATGTTAGGTGAGGCCTTAATGATACTATTTCTACCCCCAGACTTTGTGATATAATTCCCAAGGGGTCTGCTCTGGGTTTTGATGTGCTGAGCTCCAAGAGGCTGAGGAACAAAGTAGGGCTTGCTCTCTGGCTGATACTTGCTCATTTTCTCCTTCGGAAAGCGAGGCTTTGGCTGAGGTTTTGGCCTGAACGTGCGTGGCTTGCGTTTGCAGGGCTTGAGCTCAGGTTTTAGCTTTTGATGGACATTGGGTTTGGGGTAACTTGTTGTAGGCATGGCAGGAGTTTCAACATGGGCTATAGACTGGGGATGAGGAACTGGACTGGGTGGGTCAAGTTGGGGCAGAACACAGGAGAAGGCCTAATGGGCGATACAGTCATTGTATCATTTTTTATGTTTCATGATCATGTAAGTATAAGTATATTTATCTTTTGAATCATGGTTTTGAGTTTTAAACTCATCCAAAAAAAAAAGAATACCCCTGCATACCTCTGGTCTCATCAGCTCCAGGTCTAGCACTGAACTGGGCAGGCTGACAGGCGGCTGGCTGACAGGTATCATCTCCCTACGTCTACTGCAAGGTGATGGCTGGACTGCAGGAGTAAGGGGGATACCAGTCACAGATGGCTGAATTCCAGGCTGCAGGAGTTTTGGCTGTAGGTAACCAGCACCCAGGGAGAGGTTAACAGGATTACCAGCTGGTATCCAGATAGTCTTGTTGTCTACCAGACATCTGGTCCCATCTCCCATCACCACTGTCAGCAACCCAGAGGGCAAGCAGGTCACAGGCACTGTAACATGAATTGTTTACTAAACTGCCTACAAAATAATTCGTCATTTTGATAATAGTGAAGTCCAACATCTAACTGGAAACCGTTTATTAGATTTACGTTTTTTCAAAAAAAGTTTAGCATGTGAGCAGGAATTCTACTAAGTCGAAAATGTTGTGTATCATGTTCACTTTTTATGCTACAACTTAAATTCCCTAAAATGTTCAGGCTGCCAATCACCATCTTAAGTTATTGTGAAACACTACAATATAAGACACTGAGAATTCCGAAGACTGAATTTGTTTTTTGTGCAACTCTATAATGTAAGAACTACATACAGACAATGGCAATTTGAACTGATATATGGAAACATTAGCGTTTCATTGCTTGCATTGTAAACACATTAAAACAATTACATGTCCCTTTGTCACTGGTCAAAATACAAACTTTATATACCTGCCGTAGAAGGATTCATAGTTTTCTCCACCTCTTCAAGTCGTACACACTTTTAGAGTCGTATTTTGCACGATAAAACTGAGAACACTTCCAGTGATATCTCTCAAAATGGCTGACACACAGGAAGGCCTAACTGTTGTCATGACGCCGCTACTCTAGGCAAAACCACGCATGCGTCGACTTTATGCATAACTCAGCACTTCCGTCTGCCTTACATTGTAAATATATATAGATCTACATCAACACTTTGTTGTCATCAGTATGAGTTGAACATGGAGAACAAACCTTGTGAAATACGAAGGTCATTCCAAGGGAAGCTACTCTAGTAGAGTTTGATATGTAAAAGGAGTTATCTTGCGTGAATGAGGATTTTATGATCGCTTTTATGAATCTACTTCATGTTTGCAATGATAGTGAGTGAGTCAGTTCGAATTCGTTGTTAGTTGTGGGCCACGTGTGCCCCCTTTGCAATGTTAAATAAAATACACCGACACTACATCTGTTAAGGTTTAGGCAGTGCCATTGTATCTAGAATTTAATAAACAAATTACGTCAATGTATTATTTTCTATCAGATTAAGGGTGTGTTCAAGATTGGCAGTGCCATAATGGCTACTACAGGAATCAAACACGAGTCATCTATATATATCCCCGGAAATCCTAATCTAATGCAAAATAATCCTATAGAAGGGAAGCCAATAAAGTCACTGTAAAATAATATTCATTAACTCCTTCCGCTGGCAATAATGGTTGGTGCATGAATAAAAATAGCGCCAAGGCACAGTTGCTCAACAGGAATATTCAAAGGGATAGTGAAATTCTTGCCATAAAGTAAGAAATGTGTGGCTGGGAACTGGTTGTGTATATATTTGTTCCATCAATGAGGACAGCGTGATATTCTTGAAAATTGTTTAATTGTTCTGTACTGCTCTTAACATGATAACAGATGATATGAAAAGAAGTATATTGGGAAGCCGGGGGTAGGGACAGGTGGGGAAATGGCTGACATAGAGTAGGTGAGGAAATGGGAACTATAGTGGTTGCGTGGAAGTAGGGCAGGTGGGGAAATGGAGGACATTGGAGGAGGGGTAGGGGGTAGGAGGCTGGAAGTAGGGGCAGGTGAGGAAATCGAAGACATGGGAGCAGGAGAGGGGAAATGACGTACTCTCGTGGGCCGGAGGTACGTCAGGTGGGAAAATGGGGGGCACTGGAGGAGGAGATGTGAAGTACGTTGTTAGGACTGAGGTAGGGGCAGGTGGGGAATTGGAGGACATTGGTGGCGGAGAGGGGAAGACAAGAACACTGGTAGGACGGGGGTAGAGCAGGTGGAGAAAAGGAGAACATTTGAGGTGGAGAGGGGAAGGTAAGAACACTAGTAGGACGGGGGTAGAGCAGGTGGAGAAAAGGAGGACATTTGAAAGGAGAGGGGAAGGGAAGTACATTGTTAGTACGGAGGTAGGGGCAGGTGGGGAATCGGAGGATATAGGAGCAGGAGAGGGGAAGGGAAGTACATTGTTAGGACGGAGGTAGGGGCAGGTGGGGAAATGGAGGACAATGGAGGAGGAGAGGGGAAGTAATTTGTGTGACGGATGTAGGAGCAGGTAGAGGAAAGGGGGTACATGGGAGTATTTGTGGAGAAGGGAAGTGAGGTGGAAGGCCTGAAGTAGGTACAGACAGGGAAACGAAATGGAGACAGGACACAGAGAGGAGGGAAAAACAGTGGATGGATGGAGGTAGGAACAAGTGTAGAAAGTAGGAGCTGGTTGATAAATAGGAGACAAGGGAGAAGGAGAGGGGAAAAGAAGAAAAGTGGTTGGGAAAACTGGGGACATGAGCGAACGGGACAGGGGAAGGAGGGGATAATACAGAGGCGGCATGAAGGTGGGACACATGGAGAAATGGAAGATATAAAGGAGTAGGACAGGGGAAGGAAAGTATAATTAGAGAACGGAGGTCAGGGCTGGTGTGGAGATGGGGAGATTAGAGTAGGAGAGGTGAGTTGATCTATAAGGGTTCGAAACTGCAAGTAGAAACTGGTCGTGAATTTGATGACATGGGAGTAGCCGAGCTGAAGGGAACTATTGTGAAAGGTCGGAGGTATGGACTGGTGGGAAATTAGGGTCATGGTCTATGAGAGAGGATGGGAAGTAAAGTGGGAGGACGATGGTAAGGGAGAAAATATACTAAAATTGAAATTCAGAGGTCGTGTAGCATTGTCCTCAATGGAATAGTGCAATAAGTCTTTTGTTAAGCCTTGTTAATGTATTCAGACCATTTGTGAAAATTAATGTCAGATTAACAAGAGAAACCTGATATGAACAATAGGTCTGGCACACTGTAATCGGCCACGAACCATCTCTTGGGACTTGTACAACTAACGTTGAACACTTCCACACGTGTCTCCAGCTACATATGATATGGCTAGGGTATTTCTAATTCACTTTTGGTTTCAACAAAGAAAGTAAATACGCCATCATGTGCCTGGATTTCTGGTCCATCATTTGATTTTATCTGGTTTGTTTACATGCTCCCGTGGATGGCAGGAGTACTGCTGTGTTGTGCCAGGAAACAAAGATATACTTTCTTATGCAAATCATGCAGGCACTACCTGTAGGACAGGAAATGTTTACCATTTTCGTGAGCACCTGGTGTCATCACTGATTTTCAGGCAAAAATATGTTCATGGCTATTTTGCCCTTTCGAGCAACTGAATTTGCTTATTTTATGACAAGGACGTTTAATAATTTACAGCAGTATAAAACCATACACAGTCCTCAGTTTCTATGTTGCTTTTAATTAAAGGAATAAAAAGGTAATTGAGCTTGTGAATGACATTATTTCTGTCATGTTATGTCATACATTGGTCATAAATAAACTGTTTCGGATTTCATGTCAGAAAAGGAAGTTCTCTTAATAGTTGAGAGAACGGCTCTGCCAAATGTACGAGCTGACATTAAACTGTGAAAATGCCACAAGTACATCTATACGAGACAAATCTGTGTCTCAACCGTGTATTGCTCAGGAAGAAGTATATGATGTGAAACAATATATTCTTGATAAATCAATGCATGTGTCATCATTGCTCATCAGAGTGACCCACCTTTTGTGTCCAGATCATGAAACATTTACCGTTTACCCACGCTTCTCTTTAGAATGTGTTAGTGACAATTGCTGCTAGTTGTGAAAAGTGATCTATGGAGGACCAGCTGTGGCATGCATATTACATCAACTTATGATCAGTGCTCATCAGAGTAACACTTTTTGGTTTCCATATTAGAAAACTTTTACCTGTCACCCATTCTTGTCTTAAGAATGTGTAGGTCAAATCAGCTGCTGGCTGCGAATATTACTTGATGGAGGACCAGCTGTGACCTGGTTTGTTGTGTGTCATCGTGGTTTGTCTGGTCCAGACTGGATTACCTTACATGCCGCCACATTACAGCTGTAAAATTACCCATTACTTCAATCACTCACCCACTGACCTGTTAACCATAACATGTACCATGTGTGTGTTGCTGCATTCAGAGAAACACCTGAGGCTATAGAAGTACAATACAGATGTATCTGTCTATTGGTTTGGAAAACGATAGAGGTACTCACTCACATCTTACCAAGTATGTTCCACATTTGTTTTACTCACATCAGAGGTATCCATTCTCACCTTGACAGTCAAACAAAAATATTTCTGATTTTTTGTGAGAAAATACCTCAATGGACACATCGTATGTTGTCTCTTGTCACTATATTGCGACAATATTGCCAGTATGATGTAACGTTTAGCTTAAAGTCAGACACAGTAATTAAAGCAACTGCAACATGTTCTCTTAATATCTGCTGCTAAGTATCTGACAAATAATCAAAGTGAACTTAAAATGTGATACTCCCGAGAATATATTTAGTCTCGAGTGATGCACAAAAATCTCAAAGTTATATATGTGTTGGATAAATGAGGGTGATGCCCATATTTCAATGTTGAAAATTATTTTTCGTCTTTTGTTTCATGCAAGGAGTGACAATTCAATGACACATTTTGCTCTAAGCTTACGAGCATGCTTACAACAAAACAATTCAATTTCAGTTATTAAAATAAAACATAACTACTACTTAGACTGCAAAGTGATATTTTATTATAAAACCATTGAAGACATAAGTTAGAAACAAAAACATGTTTTTTCAGTTACATACTAAATAAGCGGCCTCCAACCTCCCCTCACAGCCGTCCCTTTCCACTCTTCACATACACTTACAAAACTGTACAGTGACATGTTTCCACAGTCTATTTTTTAACACTTGATAGTACAGACAACATTTAGATGGTTCATAGTGAAAAAAAACCAAAAAAGAGTAGGATAGTAGAAACAGCATTAAGAAAATATAGATAGTACAAGACAGAAAAGAGTAGGTTGTAGAGGGAACATTAAAATAATAGATAGTACAAGACAGAAAAGAGTAGGTTGTAGAGGGAACATTTAGATAATAGATAGTACAAGACAGAAAAGAGTAGGTTGTAGAGGGAACATTAAAATAATAGATAGTACAAGACAGGAAAGAGTAGGTTGTAGAGGGAACATTTAGATAATAGATAGTACAAGACAGGAAAGAGTAGGATAGTAGGGGGAAGATTGAAATAATAGATAGTACAAGACAGGAAAGAGTAGGATAGTAGAGGGAACTTTCAGATAATAGGTAGTACAAGACAGGAAAACAGTATAAAAGAGGGAACATTAAGAAAATAGATAGTATAAAACGGGAAAGAGCAGGATAGTAGAGGGAACATTAGATGGTAGATAGTACAAAGGTGGAGAAAATGTGATAGTAGAGAGGACATTAAGATCGTAGGTAGTACAAGGAAGGAAAGATGGTGATAGATGAGAGAAGAAAATTAAATAACAGACAGTACAAGACGGGAGTGAGTGGGATAGAAGAGACGACAATAAGATAGTAGATAGTACAAGACAGGAAAGAGGAAGATAGAGAGAAAAAAATAAAGACAGCAGACAGTACAAGACAGGAGAGAGTAGGATAGGAGAGACAACACTTAGATAGTAGATAGTACAAAATACCAAAGAGTAACAGAGTAGAGAGACAGCACTAGGATGGAAGATAGTAGGAAAATGGGATAGTACAGAGTGGTGCATCAGCCATTGGTACTGAGAAATGTTTGAAGGGAAGAACAGGGTAGCAGAGAATGGAGAGAAGAAGAAAGTAACAAAGTATGGATGTGAAGGAAAGTACAAATAATGATTGAGTATGATAGTACATAGTAGTGCAGTGTAAGGGTAGTGTAGGGCAGTTCTAAATAGCATAGTGAATGACTGGTGAGTGCACAATACAGTAGTGTTTGGCAGTACACATGGGGGTAGTGTTGGACAGTACATGAGAGGATAGTGTCGGACAGTAGAGAGTAGGGAAGTGTAGGCCAATACAGTGCAGTGTAGGACAGTATGTGGACTGAAGAGATAGTTGGATAGATTAAGTAAGTATAGAATAGGGTAGTAGTGTATGACAGCAGAATAATGTAGTATAGAATAGGAATAGGATAGATAGGAGGTCAGAGTAGGTCAGTACATGGAAGGGTGGATTTGGTCAGTACAAAGTAAAGTAGTGTTTGACAGTGCAGAGGAGTGAGTGAGTGAGTGAGTATGGTTTTTATGCCGCTTTTAGCAATATTCCAGCAAAATCACAGCGGAGCAATTGCTTTAACCACTAGGCCTGCCCAGAGTAGTGTATCAGGTGTAGAAACTAACATATTTAGTCCACTAGTCCTTATAATGATAGCATATAGCAAAATCCTTAAAAATGGCAAATTTCTACAAGTCCTTAAGATACCTTAACTATTGGGCAGTTTGGCAAGGACTACAGGACTAGTGCCAGTTTCCAAACCTGGTGTATGAAAGTACATAGTAGACTCAAGTAGTGTATCACATTACATGATAGTGTAGATTAGGCCAGTCCATGGTAGGGTGAGGCAGTACAGTACATAGTAGAGTAGTGTAGGATAGTACAGAGTAGGGTAGTGTATGACAAAACATAGCAGAGTAGTGTATGACAGTGCATGGTAGAGTAGTGTCAGATTGTACATAGCAGAGTTGTGTAGGATAGTACATATTACAGAAGTGTAGCACAGTAGATGGTAGTACATTGTAGGGTAGTGTATGGCAAAACATAGTAGTGTATGACAGTGCATGGTAGAGTAGTGTCAGATTGTACATAGCAGAGTAGTGTAGGATAGTACATAGTACAGAAGTATAGCACAGTACAAAGTACAGCAAAAACAAGGACTATAAGTGAAAGACATGTTGAAGATAATGTATAAACATCAACCTAACTATACACTAATCTATACCTACCTGTCGCCTGCACCTTACAGTGTTTAGAAGAAGTCCCTGGTGCCAGACGAGAGACTGGAGCTGTACTCAGCCAAGAGAGCTTCCAGGTCCTCCAGAGTGTCCTGGGGCTCCTCCAGTCGTGCCTGCTTCACAGCTTGGGGCACCTCGCTGTTGTCATCTGGGCACTTTCTCTTGCGTGAGGGCAGTGACTCCTTGATGGGCTCAGCAGTGGGTTTCTTCTTTTTCCTTAAAATGAGTTTGGTAAGATACAGATATTCCACATCATATTCATCATCAGAGTTGGGCTCACATCTGTCCACTGACTTGGCAGAATTTACACTTACTGTTGCAACAGTGACACTACCTGACTTAGGATTCTCTGATGCCGGAACAACCTTATCCTTTACATTCTTAACAGGGACAGGGAATGTCTTGCAACCTGTACTGGGCAAGACAGACTTTGGCTTTAAGTAAGCACCGTCAGCAGACAACAACTGTTCAGTAAAACTAATGTTAGGTGAGGCCTTAATGATACTATTTCTACCCCCAGACTTTGTGATATGGTTCCCAAAGGATCTGCTCTGGGTTTTGATGTGCTGAGCTCCAAGAGGCTGAGGAACAAAGTAGGGCTTGCTCTCTGGCTGATACTTGCTCATTTTCTCCTTCGGAAAGCGAGGCTTTGGCTGAGGTTTTGGCCTGAACGTGCGTGGCTTGCGTTTGCAGGGCTTGAGCTCAGGTTTTAGCTTTTGATGGACATTGGGTTTGGGGTAACTTGTTGTAGGCATGGCAGGAGTTTCAACATGGGCTATAGACTGGGGATGAGGAACTGGACTGGGTGGGTCAAGTTGGGGCAGAACACAGGAGAAGGCCTAATGGGCGATACAGTCATTGTATCATTTTTTATGTTTCATGATCATGTAAGTATAAGTATATTTATCTTTTGAATCATGGTTTTGAGTTTTAAACTCATCCAAAAAAAAAAGAATACCCCTGCATACCTCTGGTCTCATCAGCTCCAGGTCTAGCACTGAACTGGGCAGGCTGACAGGCGGCTGGCTGACAGGTATCATCTCCCTACGTCTACTGCAAGGTGATGGCTGGACTGCAGGAGTAAGGGGGATACCAGTCACAGATGGCTGAATTCCAGGCTGCAGGAGTTTTGGCTGTAGGTAACCAGCACCCAGGGAGAGGTTAACAGGATTACCAGCTGGTATCCAGATAGTCTTGTTGTCTACCAGACATCTGGTCCCATCTCCCATCACCACTGTCAGCAACCCAGAGGGCAAGCAGGTCACAGGCACTGTAACATGAATTGTTTACTAAACTGCCTACAAAATAATTCGTCATTTTGATAATAGTGAAGTCCAACATCTAACTGGAAACCGTTTATTAGATTTACGTTTTTTCAAAAAAAGTTTAGCATGTGAGCAGGAATTCTACTAAGTCGAAAATGTTGTGTATCATGTTCACTTTTTATGCTACAACTTAAATTCCCTAAAATGTTCAGGTTGCCAATCACCATCTTAAGTTATTGTGAAACACTACAATATAAGACACTGAGAATTCCGAAGACTGAATTTGTTTTTTGTGCAACTCTATAATGTAAGAACTACATACAGACAATGGCAATTTGAACTGATATATGGAAACATTAGCGTTTCATTGCTTGCATTGTAAACACATTAAAACAATTACATGTCCCTTTGTCACTGGTCAAAATACAAACTTTATATACCTGCCGTAGTAGGATTCATAGTTTTCTCCACCTCTTCAAGTCGTACACACTTTTAGAGTCGTATTTTGCACGATAAAACTGAGAACACTTCCAGTGATATCTCTCAAAATGGCTGACACACAGGAAGGCCTAACTGTTGTCATGACGCCGCTACTCTAGGCAAAACCACGCATGCGTCGACTTTATGCATAACTCAGCACTTCCGTCTGCCTTACATTGTAAATATATATAGATCTACATCAACACTTTGTTGTCATCAGTATGAGTTGAACATGGAGAACAAACCTTGTGAAATACGAAGGTCATTCCAAGGGAAGCTACTCTAGTAGAGTTTGATATGTAAAAGGAGTTATCTTGCGTGAATGAGGATTTTATGATCGCTTTTATGAATCTACTTCATGTTTGCAATGATAGTGAGTGAGTCAGTTCGAATTCGTTGTTAGTTGTGGGCCACGTGTGCCCCCTTTGCAATGTTAAATAAAATACACCGACACTACATCTGTTAAGGTTTAGGCAGTGCCATTGTATCTAGAATTTAATAAACAAATTACGTCAATGTATTATTTTCTATCAGATTAAGGGTATGTTCAAGATTGGCAGTGCCATAATGGCTACTACAGGAATCAAACACGAGTCATCTATATATATCCCCGGAAATCCTAATCTAATGCAAAATAATCCTATAGAAGGGAAGCCAATAAAGTCACTGTAAAATAATATTCATTAACTCCTTCCGCTGGCAATAATGGTTGGTGCATGAATAAAAATAGCGCCAAGGCACAGTTGCTCAACAGGAATATTCAAAGGGATAGTGAAATTCTTGCCATAAAGTAAGAAATGTGTGGCTGGGAACTGGTTGTGTATATATTTGTTCCATCAATGAGGACAGCGTGATATTCTTGAAAATTGTTTAATTGTTCTGTACTGCTCTTAACATGATAACAGATGATATGAAAAGAAGTATATTGGGAAGCCGGGGGTAGGGACAGGTGGGGAAATGGCTGACATAGAGTAGGTGAGGAAATGGGAACTATAGTGGTTGCGTGGAAGTAGGGCAGGTGGGGAAATGGAGGACATTGGAGGAGGGGTAGGGGGTAGGAGGCTGGAAGTAGGGGCAGGTGAGGAAATCGAAGACATGGGAGCAGGAGAGGGGAAATGACGTACTCTCGTGGGCCGGAGGTACGTCAGGTGGGAAAATGGGGGGCACTGGAGGAGGAGATGTGAAGTACGTTGTTAGGACTGAGGTAGGGGCAGGTGGGGAATTGGAGGACATTGGTGGCGGAGAGGGGAAGACAAGAACACTGGTAGGACGGGGGTAGAGCAGGTGGAGAAAAGGAGAACATTTGAGGTGGAGAGGGGAAGGTAAGAACACTAGTAGGACGGGGGTAGAGCAGGTGGAGAAAAGGAGGACATTTGAAAGGAGAGGGGAAGGGAAGTACATTGTTAGTACGGAGGTAGGGGCAGGTGGGGAATCGGAGGATATAGGAGCAGGAGAGGGGAAGGGAAGTACATTGTTAGGACGGAGGTAGGGGCAGGTGGGGAAATGGAGGACAATGGAGGAGGAGAGGGGAAGTAATTTGTGTGACGGATGTAGGAGCAGGTAGAGGAAAGGGGGTACATGGGAGTATTTGTGGAGAAGGGAAGTGAGGTGGAAGGCCTGAAGTAGGTACAGACAGGGAAACGAAATGGAGACAGGACACAGAGAGGAGGGAAAAACAGTGGATGGATGGAGGTAGGAACAAGTTTAGAAAGTAGGAGCTGGTTGATAAATAGGAGACAAGGGAGAAGGAGAGGGGAAAAGAAGAAAAGTGGTTGGGAAAACTGGGGACATGAGCGAACGAGACAGGGGAAGGAGGGGATAATACAGAGGCGGCATGAAGGTGGGACACATGGAGAAATGGAAGATATAAAGGAGTAGGACAGGGGAAGGAAAGTATAATTAGAGAACGGAGGTCAGGGCTGGTGTGGAGATGGGGAGATTAGAGTAGGAGAGGTGAGTTGATCTATAAGGGTTCGAAACTGCAAGTAGAAACTGGTCGTGAATTTGATGACATGGGAGTAGCCGAGCTGAAGGGAACTATTGTGAAAGGTCGGAGGTATGGACTGGTGGGAAATTAGGGTCATGGTCTATGAGAGAGGATGGGAAGTAAAGTGGGAGGACGATGGTAAGGGAGAAAATATACTAAAATTGAAATTCAGAGGTCGTGTAGCATTGTCCTCAATGGAATAGTGCAATAAGTCTTTTGTTAAGCCTTGTTAATGTATTCAGACCATTTGTGAAAATTAATGTCAGATTAACAAGAGAAACCTGATATGAACAATAGGTCTGGCACACTGTAATCGGCCACGAACCATCTCTTGGGACTTGTACAACTAACGTTGAACACTTCCACACGTGTCTCCAGCTACATATGATATGGCTAGGGTATTTCTAATTCACTTTTGGTTTCAACAAAGAAAGTAAATGCGCCATCATGTGCCTGGATTTCTGGTCCATCATTTGATTTTATCTGGTTTGTTTACATGCTCCCGTGGATGGCAGGAGTACTGCTGTGTTGTGCCAGGAAACAAAGATATACTTTCTTATGCAAATCATGCAGGCACTACCTGTAGGACAGGAAATGTTTACCATTTTCGTGAGCACCTGGTGTCATCACTGATTTTCAGGCAAAAATATGTTCATGGCTATTTTGCCCTTTCGAGCAACTGAATTTGCTTATTTTATGACAAGGACGTTTAATAATTTACAGCAGTATAAAACCATACACAGTCCTCAGTTTCTATGTTGCTTTTAATTAAAGGAATAAAAAGGTAATTGAGCTTGTGAATGACATTATTTCCGTCATGTTATGTCATACATTGGTCATAAATAAACTGTTTCGGATTTCATGTCAGAAAAGGAAGTTCTCTTAATAGTTGAGAGAACGGCTCTGCCAAATGTACGAGCTGACATTAAACTGTGAAAATGCCACAAGTACATCTATACGAGACAAATCTGTGTCTCAACCGTGTATTGCTCAGGAAGAAGTATATGATGTGAAACAATATATTCTTGATAAATCAATGCATGTGTCATCATTGCTCATCAGAGTGACCCACCTTTTGTGTCCAGATCATGAAACATTTACCATTTACCCACGCTTCTCTTTAGAATGTGTTAGTGACAATTGCTGCTAGTTGTGAAAAGTGATCTATGGAGGACCAGCTGTGGCATGCATATTACATCAACTTATGATCAGTGCTCATCAGAGTAACACTTTTTGGTTTCCATATTAGAAAACTTTTACCTGTCACCCATTCTTGTCTTAAGAATGTGTAGGTCAAATCAGCTGCTGGCTGCGAATATTACTTGATGGAGGACCAGCTGTGACCTGGTTTGTTGTGTGTCATCGTGGTTTGTCTGGTCCAGACTGGATTACCTTACATGCCGCCACATTACAGCTGTAAAATTACCCATTACTTCAATCACTCACCCACTGACCTGTTAACCATAACATGTTCCATGTGTGTGTTGCTGCATTCAGAGAAACACCTGAGGCTATAGAAGTACAATACAGATGTATCTGTCTATTGGTTTGGAAAACGATAGAGGTACTCACTCACATCTTACCAAGTATGTTCCACATTTGTTTTACTCACATCAGAGGTATCCATTCTCACCTTGACAGTCAAACAAAAATATTTCTGATTTTTTGTGAGAAAATACCTCAATGGACACATCGTATGTTGTCTCTTGTCACTATATTGCGACAATATTGCCAGTATGATGTAACGTTTAGCTTAAAGTCAGACACAGTAATTAAAGCAACTGCAACATGTTCTCTTAATATCTGCTGCTAAGTATCTGACAAATAATCAAAGTGAACTTAAAATGTGATACTCCCGAGAATATATTTAGTCTCGAGTGATGCACAAAAATCTCAAAGTTATATATGTGTTGGATAAATGAGGGTGATGCCCATATTTCAATGTTGAAAATTATTTTTCGTCTTTTGTTTCATGCAAGGAGTGACAATTCAATGACACATTTTGCTCTAAGCTTACGAGCATGCTTACAACAAAACAATTCAATTTCAGTTATTAAAATAAAACATAACTACTACTTAGACTGCAAAGTGATATTTTATTATAAAACCATTGAAGACATAAGTTAGAAACAAAAACATGTTTTTTCAGTTACATACTAAATAAGCGGCCTCCAACCTCCCCTCACAGCCGTCCCTTTCCACTCTTCACATACACTTACAAAACTGTACAGTGACATGTTTCCACAGTCTATTTTTTAACACTTGATAGTACAGACAACATTTAGATGGTTCATAGTGAAAAAAAACCAAAAAAGAGTAGGATAGTAGAAACAGCATTAAGAAAATATAGATAGTACAAGACAGAAAAGAGTAGGTTGTAGAGGGAACATTAAAATAATAGATAGTACAAGACAGAAAAGAGTAGGTTGTAGAGGGAACATTTAGATAATAGATAGTACAAGACAGAAAAGAGTAGGTTGTAGAGGGAACATTAAAATAATAGATAGTACAAGACAGGAAAGAGTAGGTTGTAGAGGGAACATTTAGATAATAGATAGTACAAGACAGGAAAGAGTAGGATAGTAGGGGGAAGATTGAAATAATAGATAGTACAAGACAGGAAAGAGTAGGATAGTAGAGGGAACTTTCAGATAATAGGTAGTACAAGACAGGAAAACAGTATAAAAGAGGGAACATTAAGAAAATAGATAGTATAAAACGGGAAAGAGCAGGATAGTAGAGGGAACATTAGATGGTAGATAGTACAAAGGTGGAGAAAATGTGATAGTAGAGAGGACATTAAGATCGTAGGTAGTACAAGGAAGGAAAGATGGTGATAGATGAGAGAAGAAAATTAAATAACAGACAGTACAAGACGGGAGTGAGTGGGATAGAAGAGACGACAATAAGATAGTAGATAGTACAAGACAGGAAAGAGGAAGATAGAGAGAAAAAAATAAAGACAGCAGACAGTACAAGACAGGAGAGAGTAGGATAGGAGAGACAACACTTAGATAGTAGATAGTACAAAATACCAAAGAGTAACAGAGTAGAGAGACAGCACTAGGATGGAAGATAGTAGGAAAATGGGATAGTACAGAGTGGTGCATCAGCCATTGGTACTGAGAAATGTTTGAAGGGAAGAACAGGGTAGCAGAGAATGGAGAGAAGAAGAAAGTAACAAAGTATGGATGTGAAGGAAAGTACAAATAATGATTGAGTATGATAGTACATAGTAGTGCAGTGTAAGGGTAGTGTAGGGCAGTTCTAAATAGCATAGTGAATGACTGGTGAGTGCACAATACAGTAGTGTTTGGCAGTACACATGGGGGTAGTGTTGGACAGTACATGAGAGGATAGTGTCGGACAGTAGAGAGTAGGGAAGTGTAGGCCAATACAGTGCAGTGTAGGACAGTATGTGGACTGAAGAGATAGTTGGATAGATTAAGTAAGTATAGAATAGGGTAGTAGTGTATGACAGCAGAATAATGTAGTATAGAATAGGAATAGGATAGATAGGAGGTCAGAGTAGGTCAGTACATGGAAGGGTGGATTTGGTCAGTACAAAGTAAAGTAGTGTTTGACAGTGCAGAGGAGTGAGTGAGTGAGTGAGTATGGTTTTTATGCCGCTTTTAGCAATATTCCAGCAAAATCACAGCGGAGCAATTGCTTTAACCACTAGGCCTGCCCAGAGTAGTGTATCAGGTGTAGAAACTAACATATTTAGTCCACTAGTCCTTATAATGATAGCATATAGCAAAATCCTTAAAAATGGCAAATTTCTACAAGTCCTTAAGATACCTTAACTATTGGGCAGTTTGGCAAGGACTACAGGACTAGTGCCAGTTTCCAAACCTGGTGTATGAAAGTACATAGTAGACTCAAGTAGTGTATCACATTACATGATAGTGTAGATTAGGCCAGTCCATGGTAGGGTGAGGCAGTACAGTACATAGTAGAGTAGTGTAGGATAGTACAGAGTAGGGTAGTGTATGACAAAACATAGCAGAGTAGTGTATGACAGTGCATGGTAGAGTAGTGTCAGATTGTACATAGCAGAGTTGTGTAGGATAGTACATATTACAGAAGTGTAGCACAGTAGATGGTAGTACATTGTAGGGTAGTGTATGGCAAAACATAGTAGTGTATGACAGTGCATGGTAGAGTAGTGTCAGATTGTACATAGCAGAGTAGTGTAGGATAGTACATAGTACAGAAGTATAGCACAGTACAAAGTACAGCAAAAACAAGGACTATAAGTGAAAGACATGTTGAAGATAATGTATAAACATCAACCTAACTATACACTAATCTATACCTACCTGTCGCCTGCACCTTACAGTGTTTAGAAGAAGTCCCTGGTGCCAGACGAGAGACTGGAGCTGTACTCAGCCAAGAGAGCTTCCAGGTCCTCCAGAGTGTCCTGGGGCTCCTCCAGTCTTGCCTGCTTCACAGCTTGGGGCACCTCGCTGTTGTCATCTGGGCACTTCCTCTTGCGTGAGGGCAGTGACTCCTTGATGGGCTCAGCAGTGGGTTTCTTCTTTTTCCTTAAAATGAGTTTGGTAAGATACAGATATTCCACATCATATTCATCATCAGAGTTGGGCTCACATCTGTCCACTGACTTGGCAGAATTTACACTTACTGTTGCAACAGTGACACTACCTGACTTAGGATTCTCTGATGCCGGAACAACCTTATCCTTTACATTCTTAACAGGGACAGGGAATGTCTTGCAACCTGTACTGGGCAAGACAGACTTTGGCTTTAAGTAAGCACCGTCAGCAGACAACAACTGTTCAGCAAAACTAATGTTAGGTGAGGCCTTAATGATACTATTTCTACCCCCAGACTTTGTGATATAATTCCCAAGGGGTCTGCTCTGGGTTTTGATGTGCTGAGCTCCAAGAGGCTGAGGAACAAAGTAGGGCTTGCTCTCTGGCTGATACTTGCTCATTTTCTCCTTCGGAAAGCGAGGCTTTGGCTGAGGTTTTGGCCTGAACGTGCGTGGCTTGCGTTTGCAGGGCTTGAGCTCAGGTTTTAGCTTTTGATGGACATTGGGTTTGGGGTAACTTGTTGTAGGCATGGCAGGAGTTTCAACATGGGCTATAGACTGGGGATGAGGAACTGGACTGGGTGGGTCAAGTTGGGGCAGAACACAGGAGAAGGCCTAATGGGCGATACAGTCATTGTATCATTTTTATGTTTCATGATCATGTAAGTATAAGTATATTTATCTTTTGAATCATGGTTTGAGTTTTAAACTCATCCAAAAAAAAAAGAATACCCCTGCATACCTCTGGTCTCATCAGCTCCAGGTCTAGCACTGAACTGGGCAGGCTGACAGGCGGCTGGCTGACAGGTATCATCTCCCTACGTCTACTGCAAGGTGATGGCTGGACTGCAGGAGTAAGGGGGATACCAGTCACAGATGGCTGAATTCCAGGCTGCAGGAGTTTTGGCTGTAGGTAACCAGCACCCAGGGAGAGGTTAACAGGATTACCAGCTGGTATCCAGATAGTCTTGTTGTCTACCAGACATCTGGTCTCATCTCCCATCACCACTGTCAGCAACCCAGAGGGCAAGCAGGTCACAGGCACTGTAACATGAATTGTTTACTAAACTGCCTACAAAATAATTCGTCATTTTGATAATAGTGAAGTCCAACATCTAACTGGAAACCGTTTATTAGATTTACGTTTTTTCAAAAAAAGTTTAGCATGTGAGCAGGAATTCTACTAAGTCGAAAATGTTGTGTATCATGTTCACTTTTTATGCTACAACTTAAATTCCCTAAAATGTTCAGGCTGCCAATCACCATCTTAAGTTATTGTGAAACACTACAATATAAGACACTGAGAATTCCGAAGACTGAATTTGTTTTTTGTGCAACTCTATAATGTAAGAACTACATACAGACAATGGCAATTTGAACTGATATATGGAAACATTAGCGTTTCATTGCTTGCATTGTAAACACATTAAAACAATTACATGTCCCTTTGTCACTGGTCAAAATACAAACTTTATATACCTGCCGTAGTAGGATTCATAGTTTTCTCCACCTCTTCAAGTCGTACACACTTTTAGAGTCGTATTTTGCACGATAAAACTGAGAACACTTCCAGTGATATCTCTCAAAATGGCTGACACACAGGAAGGGCTAACTGTTGTCATGACGCCACTACGGGCAAAAAACCACGCATGCGTCGACTTTATGCATAACTCAGCACTTCCGTCTGCCGTACATTGTAAATATATATAGATCTTCATCAACAATTGGTTGTCATCAGTATGAGTTGAACATGGAGAACAAACCTTGTGAAATACGAAGGTAATTCCAAGGGAAGCTACTCTAGTAGAGTTTGATATGTAAAAGGAGTTATCTTGCGTGAATGAGGATTTTATGATCGCTTTAATGAATCTACTTCATGTTTGCAACATGATAAGGAGTGAGTCAGTTCGAATTCGTTGTTAGTTGTGGGCCACGTGTGCCCCCTTTGCAATGTTAAATAAAATACACCGACACTAAATATGTTAAGATTTAGGAAGTGCCATTGTATTTAGAATTTAATAAACAAATTACGTCAATGTATTATTTTCTATCAGATTTAGGGTGTGTTCAAGATTGGCAGTGCCACAATGGCTACTACAGGAATCAAACACGAGTCATCTATATATATCCCCGGAAATCCTAATCTAATGCAAAATAATCATATAGAAGGGAAGCCAATAAAGTCACTGTAAAATAATATTCATTAACTCCTTCCGCTGGCAATAATGGTTGGTTCATGATTCAAAATAGCGCCAAGGCACAGTTGCTCAACAGGAATATTCACAGTGAGGCAGGTGGGGAAATGGAGGACATTGGAGGAGGGGTGGGGGGTGGAGGGATGTACACTCGTAGGCTGGAAGTAGGGGAAGGTGAGGAAATCGAAGACATGGGAGCAGGAGATGGGAAATGACGTACTCTCGTGGGCCGGAGGAACGTCAGGTGGGAAAATGGGGGACATTGGAGGAAGAGAGGTGAAGTACGTTGTTAGGACTGAGGTAGGGGCAGGTGGGGAATTGGAGGACATTGGAGGCGGAGAAGGGAAGAGAAGAACACTGGTAGGACGGAGGTAGAGCAGGTGGGGAATGGAGGACATTGGAGGAGGGGTGGGGGGTGTGAGGTTGAGGGATGTACACTCGTAGGCTGGAAGTAGGGGCAGGTGAGGAAATCGAAGACACGAGAGCAGGAGATGGGAAATGTGGGGAAATGCAGGACATTGGAGGAGGGGTGAAGGAAAGTATATTGATAGGAAGTAGGTACGGGCAGGTGGGGAAAAGGAGGATATAGGAGGAGAGGTGAAGGGAAGTATATTCATAGGAAGTAGGTACGGGCAGGTGGGGAAAAGGAGGACACTGGAGGGGGGTGGGGGAGGGAAGGGAAGTACATTGGTAGGTCGGAGGTATGGACAGGTGGGAAATTCGGGTCATGGGTTGTGAGAGAGCATGGAAAGTAAAGTGGGAGGACGAAGGTAAGGGAAAAATATAAACTGAAATTGAAATTCAGGGGTAGTTTTAACAACACAATTTACGAGTAATATAACGGGCATCCTTTGACAACATACATCCATGTTGCATAAGATTTCTCGCATATACAGGTACTGTTGGTATAACCAGAGGTGTGGGAGGACCTAGGGTCATGCATGCAGCAACCATGTTTGACACACATTATGTCCTTGTTATGTGATGTCAAATCATCTGTTCGTAGGGCCATGTCAGCGGTCACAAAATTACACGATAACTATGAAAAAGAATTATTCGGACACGAAATTTTAAAAAACTTGTATTTTTAGTTAGGTCAATGTATATTATTCGATAATAAGCAACTTTCGTCACTTGATTGTGGGTTTAATGGAAAATAATTGTGAAACACCAGGTGCCAGAATGATGGACTATAGTAGCACAATGTACTTGATTATGTATATATGGTCAAGTGTTTTATAAATGTAAGCTTCTGTTTCAATTCCGAAGCCAAAGTTCAAGCTCTCAGTCTCATCTGATCGCACGGTCACCATTGCGCTTGCTTGCACTATTGTTTCTCTTCGTTTCTATTGTCATGTCCCAAGTCCTTATATTCAATGACAGAGTGCCTCATCTGACTCGTCAGCTTACGTTCACACTTTCATTGGAGGAGTCTCTCTTGGGTGCAAGTCAGTTTTATCATCGCTGGATATATTTTCATTTATCACAGGTCAGTTAGTGTGTGAATTGTATATTTATGTGTTCATATTTAGTGTTGTGGTATTATAGCTGTTTATCTTTAAATTAATTAAAGTCCTGCACCTGACAATGCATGGATGATTGAATGAAGGTATGAGGTGGGTGATAAGAATATTAGGTATTTTCGAGTTATTGTATATACATAAGAATGTGAACATATTTATACAATATGTTACATTGTATTGATCATTCGTTCATTCATTCATTCATTCATTCATTCGTCTTTATTCAGCTCGGAGTGAGGGTTATTTCCTATATTTCATTGTAATTATTTATTCGTGTTATTATACCCTCAAATAGTGTGCTACGGATAAATGTAATTATCAGCACTATATATAACTTAGGTTTCTCAGCACACATCATGATAAGTCATCGTCACAACCTGGTTCAGCTTTTTGTCGAGACACAGCTATCGCACCATTTGTCAGTTGCCTGTCTGCCATAGTGTATAGTGATGTGTCTGGTATTTAAACCTGCAACGCCAATGTGTTCTGGGTGGATTTTATATATGTCAGCTCACCTAATTTTCAAACAAGAATCCAAACCAAAGGGTAATGGAGGCCCAGCGGTAATTAGTGACCCGGTTCATATTGGAGCACGGCCCTATTAGATAATTGTGTCTTACAAGAAAGCCTCGATGCTCCAGATGAAATTCAATCTCACACTTTGCTGAAGGAAATAAATGACTATTTATATAACATTGCCAATCTGAACCCAATCTCCAGTCAGAGTACAAAACGCCGAGTCTAAATCCATGCAGGCTTGGATCATGACTGGGGTAATCGATTTTATCACCCTTTATGTTTTTTAACGGACTTTGTAAAATACACAACCAGGCAAAAGAAAGCAACACTTGAAAATTGTATTTGACTAAAAAATTACAACCGTTATCAATAAGTAACTCGGCTGAAAGCAGTCGCCGAAATACTGCAAACTTAAGGTCCAGACCACAACCCGTTGGTTGCACAGAGGCTATATACGGATGGTCTCTGGTTGGAAGATGCCAGTGCAGCATTGAAAAATCGCTACACGCCTTTTTCGGGTGCCCGTATAAATGCACGTTCTGAAATGGTATAAAATGAAATGGATGGTTCCCAAACCATCACGGGTCTTGAAAAGCACAAACAATATGCTACGTCAAATTCACAACTGGGAAGGGGGTTGTGGGAATGAGGCAAATTGGTGCCAACGACTCCCACATTGCAAGAAACTTCAACACTACAAATGTACCATCGTGAGATTGTTTGAAAGTTACACTCTTCAATTTTGTTTTTCATAAATACAGATATTGATATGGCTGAGACCTTTTTTTGAATAGGATGTTGTAGAAAATGAACCTCCTTGACCGAGTCCCATTCGTTCTGCAGAGTTGGGTCCTTATGACTTCCAGAACCCGAACTTGGGTCAAAACTTGCCCCGATTTCATTTCTAGGTTTGTCAGCACCATACCTGTACATGTGAGTTTCTCTACACATTTAGATGACAGCTGACCAGTGAAGAACCGGGTACAGAATAGGTCTTCAGCAAACCCATGCTTATCGTTAGAGGCGACAAACGGGATCGAGTGAGACTCGCTGACTTGGTTGATGCATGTCATCGTATACCAATTGCGTAGATCAATGACGAGTGGGAGTTGTTTATCGTACAATAAAACACTGCACTGATAATATCTTTTCTCCCTGCAGTGTTTTATTTACGATAAACAACAACCTTCTTATATGAGATATCAATATTTTGTACACTTTTGAAGGATCTTAAAAAATGTACAAGCTTTAAACATATTTACCCCTTCTTTGACAGAGAGCGGTTATTTTTAGCAGTGACCTTGGTAAATGGCGTTTTAAAACTACATCTGCCCATTTCTTTTCATTCAGTTCGTGCTGGTATGTACGTACGCTGCTCACGCTGCTAAAAATGGATGCTTAATTCATGATATTAAATAACAATTTGATTTCATGAAATGTGTCAAAGGTATCAATTATAAGTGTGCGAGCGTGTGCGTCTGCATGTACACTAACGTAGAAAATAACTGTGCTTCGTATAAAGTCTTGTTAAATTTATGTTATTGAAAATAACAACATAATATTTGGTCATTCAACATTATCCTGATGCAACGTAACGTTGCATTCCTGCTTTTACACAAAGGCTAGGATATTATCTCCAACGTATCCCATAACGTACTCCATTCCAACTGAAATTAACAATGCGTTGTGATGACACACCCCATACCATTACACTTCCAGCCTCAAACTGTCGACGTTGAGTAAATCAGAGACCCTTAAAGATCTTATCTTATGGTCTGGGAGTAAAGCAAGCGTTGCTGAAACGTTTTCCCGTACGCTCGTAGACCCCTGAGTGACCATCAGAGTTGCCCGTGACACCTGTAAACAGTATACTGTCCCAGTCTTGTCTTCTAAACCTTAGATTCCGCCTCCACCAAGCCACAGCTGCCGGACTGACGCGGGCGTATTGCTGGACGTTGGGGCCGGATGTTGTGCTGCCTTACCCAGGTTCGTACTGTTCTGGCACTAATTGGTCTCAACCCAGGAGTTGTCCATGCTGTTTATGTGGCAGTTTGGTATCGATTACATGGATGCACAATACGAATATGGTTGTCCTGTTGACGCGACGTCACATATGGACGACCGACCTGTGGCAAGTCATGAGTGTTGCCCTGTCCAAAGAAATGATATTGTGTGTTTACAGCATACCCACGGCACATAGACGGTGATTTTCATCAAGCCATGGCATTGCTAAGGGTTATTTATGGATAAACAAAAAAGTTTTATGAGAACCTGATAGCTAAACAATCATTGTGTTCGCTGTTCATAGCAGGGTCTTTATTTTTCAATGTATTCTCCCATGGGAAAGGTGATGAAGCGTTTGATCCTTACAAGATGTTCATGTATTGATATGATGTGAGCCACGTGTGATCTTATTAAACTCTCAAGGACTGTCAGAAGAACCTGCAGCCAGGTGAAGGGAAATAAATAACCTGGTGACTTAATGAGAAGATGTCAGCTTGTATAATAGTGTTTTGCTAAGCAAGATCCTTATAGTGCCACAAGGTTAAGGTGGTCGTATGAGCCTTGATGACAAAGGTGTCAAGATAGTGGAGACTTAGTGGTAACCTGTGGGCTTGCATAACAGTGTTCTGCTGAGCCAGTCCCTTGCGCCACAGCATATGTGTGAACATACATAATGGTGTTCTGCTGAGCCAGGCCCTTGCACCACAGCATATGTGAACATACATAATGGTGTTCTGCTGAGCCAGGCCCTTGCACCACAGCATATGTGAACATACATAATCGTGTTCTGCTGAGCCAGGCCCTTGCACCACAGCATATGTGAACATACATAATGGTGTTCTGCTGAGCCAGGCCCTTGCACCACAGCATATGTGAACATACATAATCGTGTTCTGCTGAGCCAGGCCCTTGCGTCACTGCATATGTGAACATACACAATAGTGTTCTGCTCAGCCAGGCCCTTGCGTCACTGCATATGTGAACATACACAATAGTGTTCTGCTCAGCCAGGACCTTGCGTCACTGCATACGTGAACATACACAACAGTGTTCTGCTCAGCCAGGCCCTTGCGTCACTGCATATTTGAACATACATAATAGTGTTCTGCTGAGCCAGGACATTGCGTCACTGCATATGTGAACATACACAATAGTGTTCTGCTGAGCCAGGACCTTGCGTCACTGCATATGTGAACATACACAATAGTGTTCTGCTCAGCCAGGCCCTTGCGCCACAGCATATGTGAACATAACGCAATTTGAACTCAATATTTCACATGGTGGAAAATCTATGATCATCATGTTTTAGTACAGTAATATGCACATAAAAAACATTCATGCATACCTTTGATATCCGAAATGATACAAAACGGTAACTTTCAAATGTTTCCTTGCCCAAGGACATGCTCACATTTCGAACACTTTGAAATCTATTCAGACATTTTTTAACCTTTGACAATCAGAAAAAAGGTCCCATAAAAAAACCATCAAAATCCCCTGGAGTCAAGCTGCTGAACTCTGTCACCCATCCAACTACTTAACTTCGTCTGATTTGTTACCTGTGTGCTGTACATGACACCATAATCCACCATATTTTGATTTCAAATAAACAAGAAGGCTCATAAATATCACCAATTTTATTCATTTGTAAAATCTAATGGACACTAAAATGTATCAAACAATAAAATAGTATAACCATATATCAGTTACAGTCAATAGGACTAGTTTCTAGGACAAACATATATAGCATAGGATATGTTGGCAGGAATACAGCATCATTCACTCTCATCAAACCTGTAGTCTGTTTTGTTGTAATAATGCTCAACAACAGTATGGTCAAACCAAAGAATTCAGGAAGTAAATAATTCTGAATTTCTTCTCCAACAACAAAAGCTCTACGCACTGATAGGCCAGAATATGAAATCTATGGGATATGATGATAAATATTCTGGACGGATTGATGCTATATGTTCATAAACTGAGTGTGATTTAGCTATTTCAAATATAATAACAAACAACGCATAACATAAAAAAAATGTATGTTAACGGCTCATTACTGCACGAGAAATGTCTGACTAGATCTCCACTAGATACATGTATGATATTAACATTCAACTTCAAAACTCAATAAAATATGTATGTAGGTTTGGAAACAGTGTTGAATATAAATGTTTTGCATAGCTTGTAAACAAGACTGTCTAGTCACAACATAAATATTTTGTCACAAATCTTTGCATAGATCACAAAAGTAACATGAATAGTCACAAAAATATTTCTGTGAATTTGACTATAAGTATGCATATAAATAATCCTTGTAAAACATTCTCAAGAAATTTCAATTCTGACTGTCAAAATATTGTTCCCCAAATATTAAAGGTAAACTTTAAACTGCTTTCTACCATTTCTTTGTTTCCTTAATTCCAGATACCATATTTACTGTATTGAAGTATAATTTACCATTATTTGTATAAAACATTTCCAATCGCTTCACATCTTAATTAACAGTGTGACAAAGGTTTAATCATCAGAGTGGTGTGCAATGGCATAGTGTCGTGTTGGGCCAATGACACCTGCATCTGATTAATGTGTCCCAAGTTTGGACAATGCATGCTGCTTTCCCCACCACAAAACTCCACAAGAAATAGAAATTGAAACGAAGATAACAGTTTTAAATATTTGGCACAACATGGACTGAACAATAACAATTATTTTGTACATATTTGATCATGAAGCTCGCTCACTACATTATGATGAATAATAAAATGAGACAAATATAAGGATGTACATATGAAAGTTCTTGATTGTACACAACACTTGTGCAGTTGATTTTATGACCTCATACATAACACAGTTTATGTATTCAAAGTCAAAACAGTATCCTATCAAAACTTTGATCAAGAAAATACAAAGTAATATAAAAAACATTTCCTCCAAACATAAAAGGTTTTGAATAGGACAATCTATCAGTGTTTTTCCGTTAAGTTCTTACTTAAGAAATCAATTCAGTATGTTCTTATGCTAGTTCATATTTCGGAAAAACTCCTGCTCCAGTTGAGAGACACAGCATGGAGACTGTACTGACCAGAGTAACAGGTCCTGTTTCAGTAAGCTGTGGTTTCCTTGAAGGCTTGCTGCAGGGGTGGGAACGAACGTAGAGTGACGGGCCCTGTTTCAGTAAGCTGTGGTTTCCTTGCAGGCTTGCTGCAGGGGTGGGAACGAACGTAGAGTAACGGGCCCTGTTTCAGTAAGCTGTGGTTTCCTTGCAGGCTTGCTGCAGGGGTGGGAACGAACGTAGAGTAACGGGCCCTGTTTCAGTAAGCTGTGGTTTCCTTGCAGGCTTGCTGCAGGGGTGGGAACGAACGTAGAGTAACGGGCCCTGTTTCAGTAAGCTGTGGTTTCCTTGCAGGCTTGCTGCAGGGGTGGGAACGAACGTAGAGTAACAGGCCCTGTTTCAGTAAGCTGTGGTTTCCTTGCAGGCTTGCTGCAGGGGTGGGAACGAACGTAGAGTAACGGGCCCTGTTTCAGTAAGCTGTGGTTTCCTTGCAGGCTTGCTGCAGGGGTGGGAACGAACGTAGAGTAACGGGCCCTGTTTCAGTAAGCTGTGGTTTCCTTGCAGGCTTGCTGCAGGGGTGGGAACGAACGTAGAGTAACGGGCCCTGTTTCAGTAAGCTGTGGTTTCCTTGCAGGCTTGCTGCAGGGGTGGGAACGAACGTAGAGTAACGGGCCCTGTTTCAGTAAGCTGTGGTTTCCTTGCAGGCTTGCTGCAGGGGTGGGAACGAACGTAGAGTAACGGGCCCTTTTCAGTAAGCTGTGGTTTCCTTGCAGGCTTGCTGCAGGGGTGGGAACGAACGTAGAGTAACGGGCCCTGTTTCAGTAAGCTGTGGTTTCCTTGCAGGCTTGCTGCAGGGGTGGGAACGAACGTAGAGTAACGGGCCCTGTTTCAGTAAGCTGTGGTTTCCTTGCAGGCTTGCTGCAGGGGTGGGAACGAACGTAGAGTAACAGGCCCTGTTTCAGTAAGCTGTGGTTTCCTTGCAGGCTTGCTGCAGGGGTGGGAACGAACGTAGAGTGACAGGCCCTGTTTCAGTAAGCTGTGGTTTCCTTGCAGGCTTGCTGCAGGGGTGGGAACGAACGTAGAGTAACGGGCCCTGTTTCAGTAAGCTGTGGTTTCCTTGCAGGCTTGCTGCAGGGGTGGGAACGAACGTAGAGTAACGGGCCCTTTTCAGTAAGCTGTGGTTTCCTTGCAGGCTTGCTGCAGGGGTGGGAACGAACGTAGAGTAACAGGCCCTGTTTCAGTAAGCTGTGGTTTCCTTGCAGGCTTGCTGCAGGGGTGGGAACGAACGTAGAGTAACAGGCCCTGTTTCAGTAAGCTGTGGTTTCCTTGCAGGCTTGCTGCAGGGGTGGGAACGAACGTAGAGTAACGGGCCCTGTTTCAGTAAGCTGTGGTTTCCTTGCAGGCTTGCTGCAAGGGTGGGAACGAACGTAGAGTAACAGGCCCTGTTTCAGTAAGCTGTGGTTTCCTTGCAGGCTTGCTGCAGGGGTGGGAACGAACGTAGAGTAACGGGCCCTGTTTCAGTAAGCTGTGGTTTCCTTGCAGGCTTGCTGCAGGGGTGGGAACGAACGTAGAGTAACGGGCCCTGTTTCAGTAAGCTGTGGTTTCCTTGCAGGCTTGCTGCAGGGGTGGGAACTACATAGGATTGATTTACCTCGATTAATGCTTCAGCTTTATGACAAACATTTGATGTATGATGCTGACATTCTCACCAGGAATAATCAGACCCAGTCACGCCTAAAAAATACATTTTTGAAAATGAAATCTCAGCATCTTCTTAGGCCACTGTGCCCATGTCCTTTTTCCTGGTCTACATGACAAGTGATTCCATGTCAATGATACTGCCATGTCATGAATGGTAATGAACTGTATTTGAGCACTTGTATCACAATTCCTGTTCCTGGATCACGTTCTCCAACATGCCCGCCTGCTCCAGGTCCTCTATCTCCGGGTTATCCAGAGTCAAATCCTCTAGCATCAAGGCAGGAGACAAACCACCAGATCCCTTCCCCTTCCCTCGGGACTTGGTTTTCCGGAGATTCCGCTTCCCAGATGGACGTCGACCAAAGTGAGCAGCATCCTGCTCCGAACCGGAACTGGATTCTGCTGCAATATTTCCACACAGGTCCCCTCTCTGAAGGACTCTCTCTGGTGGAAGTTTAAACTGTCTTTGTTTCTGGCTGCCCACAGACAAGGATTTATTGGAGTCAAAGTGAGCATGTTCATCTAAAGTTGTTTGTATGAATGTGGGTTTAGGAGGGAGTTCTGGTTTGATTGTTGGTTGTTTCACACTTCCAGTCCTCTCTATGCTGCCAGACTGGCCAGATGACGAGTCTGTTCTCCTGTGAACCTTCTCGCTTTCTGAGCTCTGGGGACTGGCATTCTCTGATGATGAAGATGGTTTACCTGATTTCCCCACCCTACTGGATGGGCTTTTGCTGAGCAGAAGATTACTGACAGGTTTAGGCGGCACAGGAGGTCCGACCTTCACCTTTGGTCTTGTGTCCCCTGACCTCTTGTTATGAGGTGACTCTGGACTTGACGACCCTGCTTCTGGATGTATCCCCGATGGCGAGGCCAGACTTGGTGGGCTCCTCACATCTGACCTTGACCTTTCAGGACATATTGGTGAAGCTCCAGATTTAGGCTTTGGTTTTGTTAGACTGGCAACTGATGAAAGAAACATATGTCCAATTAGTTCCAGGTCATCAAGATAATTAGAATACCAAGGCACACACGAAGGTAGGACACTATGATAAGTAAGAATTTAATGCAATGTAGGTAAGGGTCACAATTGCTTATCATTGCATCTAAAGCTTTGTAAGCTTCTTAATCAAATAACCATGACATAGACCTACCTAAATCCTTAGTTTTTGGCAACTCAAGGTGTGGCAGCTTATGACTTCCATTAGAGGCTGATGATGGTGAACGCTCCACGCTTCTACCATGCAGTGCTGCAGTGATACCAGGATTCTGGTTGCTAAGCAGCTGGGTTGTGCCACCATGCTCCTGTCTCTGCAGTTGCAGCTGTCTGAAGATCTCCAGTTCAAGGTGAGACCTGCAACACAGAAAAAGTTTTGTTTGGGACAAACCATATTTTACTATATAAAACCTATAATTTTATTCTTATTATATCTTCTGATCTGAATAAGTTAGTTGTGTTTAATGTCCCTTTGAACGGTATTTCAGATTAGGCATGGCGTGTCAGCTTCATGTTGGCGAAAATCTTTAAGTGCAGGTCTTAGATGTTTACCACTTTCATGAGACCACAGAGCATGGCTATTGGTCTGAAAAACCAAAAGTCATAAAACGGGCAAAACTGTAGGATTCTACCTTGCCTGAGGGATGCAACTCTGCCCCAAGAGAGTTGGTGCCATTGACAATTTGGCTATGCATGATACATATTTTCTAAGTTGGTAGACCAATAAAGTTAAAGGAAGAAGTATCTTAAAAGACCAGGCTATAGGTAACCAATTAGATTCTCCAGAACTAAGGTAAATGCAATCAATATTCTTCAATTTCTCGATTTTTCTCTCTTCATCAACAGAAACAAATGTATTTGATTTCTGAAAATCGGAATCTGGACACAGATCTCAGAGTGATCACAGAGACTTACAATGATAGCACTGAACACTTCAAGCACAAAGGCATCCCAACTACCACCCTTTGATATATAAGAACATGTTACTCAGTTACTTTGGCCTTTGAATATACCTGATGATTTCAGCAACGTCTGACTCACCTGAGCTGTTTCTCCTTCTCCTGGGACAACACATCCGCACCAATGCTGTCTAGTTTGAGCAGCTGTGCCAGGTATGGCTCGTTAGCATACAGCTTGTCTTCAATCTTCTGTACCCTCAGCTCCAGTCTGTCTGTCCCCACACCTGCTTGATCCTGGAATATAACAATGGCTTTCTGTTGAAGCATGAAATAGAACAGGAAATGAAAGCAGTGTTTTCACTTAATGCTAAAAATACATAAAACCTGTTATTTCATGGAATTGTATCCTGCACTCAGCAATATTCAGCTGTACCATGGTAATCAATCTCTTGCACGTCTATGTATGGCTGCTGCATACAATAAACTGTACCAAACAGAGCTCATGATATTCAAGTGAGCGATTAAAATTTACTTTTTATGTGAAGTCTCCACAGGGAGACAAGTATAGGGTTCTGGTGATCACTTGGCCACACAATCTCCACAGGGAGACATGTATAGGGTTCTGGTGATCACTCGGCCACACAATCTCCACAGGGAGACATGTATAGGGTTCTGGTGATCACTCGGCCACACAATCTCCACAGGGAGACAAGTATAGGGTTCTGGTGATCACTCGGCCACACAATCTCCACAGGGAGACAAGTATAGGGTTCTGGTGATCACTCGGCCACACAATCTCCACAGAGAGACAAGTATAGTGTTCTGGTGATCACTTGGCCACACAATCTCCACAAGGAGACAAGTATAGTGTTCTGGTGATCACTCGGCCACACAATCTCCACAGAGAGACAAGTATAGTGTTCTAGTGATCACTCGGCCACACAATCCACAGAGAGACAAGTATAGTGTTCTGGTGATCACTCGGCCACACAATCTCCACAGGGAGACAAGTATAGGGTTCTGGTGACCACCACACTGCCTCACAATCGCCAAGGGGAGACAGGCATGTGCTACTGGGGACCAAGTCTTCCCTGGAATTCCAATGAGGACAATATTGGAGACCGATTCTGCCCTTATACCTATAGAAGGAAGGGGTTTTGACAAACATACACTTAGGACCAATTCTGCTAAACCAATGAAATCGGTATATTCCATGTGTATTCCTCACCTCTGATCCCCCGCCGCTAGATATTCCATCATCCCCTGCTCCGTGACTGGCGTCAGTGGAATCTGTGAGGTAACCCTGTGGTTTCTCTGGTAGGCTGCTGGAGCCAGCCAGGTTGTTCATCCTGAACAGCAGCTCATCAACCTGGTACTCAATCTCTGCCATGGTGAACTCCTGCAACCACACATGCAAGGTAAGTCACATACTCAGACATCTATTGTTTAACTACTTTACAGATCTGCCAACCGAAAATTTCACATATCATGAATAAAATGCAAATGTTAAGTTTCCATTCTTGCCTTGTTCACCCATTTCAATATTAAAAAGACAAAAGGTAAATGTTGGAAGGCAGGTAACCCTTTGAAACTGAAACCCTTGGTCATTAAAACTAATTTTTCTTCTATTAAAAACAACTTTTTTTAAATGAAAAATTATTTATAGTTTTTTAACCACCAACTCAAACAAAAAAAATATCGTTCAGGCAAAATTAGTCCAATTGCCACTTTGGAATCTATTATGATAATAATCAGGACTGGGATGAATCCAAATTAACGACCCAGGTACCCGACCCCCTATTACCCGACCCTAACTGGGTACTCGCTGTCAGTCTCAAGTGTTGAGTTTTACAGGAGCCATGGCAAAAACTATTTAAATACATGTGTAAAACATTCTGATCATACATGCACTGAACTTGACTAAATCTTTATCATTATTTTAACATAAAATTGTCAGAATGAATGTGTGCATAGTCAGAAAAAAACTTGACTAAATCTTTATCATTATTTTAACATAAAATTGTCAGAATGAATGTGTGCATAGTCAGAAAAAAATGTAGAGTCACCATGTAGTCACATTCAATTTTTGTCATTAAACAATATATCACCTACTCAGGACCCACCTGACCTGAGTACCCCAGCCCTGTCTCAGCCCTAATAATTATCAACATAACTTATGCATATGAAGATGAAGAAGCTGTGAATAAAGGGAGACAACTTACAGGAGGCAGGACATTCTCTGGCTCCTCGATGGGCTGCACTCTCTGGATGCCAGAACACAGCAGCAGCCTCTGGTACAGACACTTGATGCTGTCCACAATCCCCATCATGGCAATGTCCCCTTGCTTGTACACCTTCAGCCGGCGAGACATCACTGCAACCATCTGACAACATCAGAAGAAAAACAGTTCAGCTTAACATTAAGGGGTCTGAGATCAGTCAAATTCTGAGTGAGTAAAAGAATATGGTTTTATACAATTAATAGTAATATCCCACCTGTATTAGAGCAGGGGACACCAAGAATGGGCATCGTTGTAACCATGTGGGGAACTGAGCCTATGTTTACTGCATGACAAGCAAGCACTTTAACCACTAGGCTACCCTGCAGGGATGTCATGATTCACCGATTGTACCAATGCATTGGTAGATAATTCTCACGATACGATACGAGATGTAAATTTATATCGATACAAAACTTGATTGAAATTGGTATCCATTTGTTCCCGTATCGATTGATTTTTTATTTGAATCAAAATGTCATCATATTTTCTGAATTTGACACATACAAAAACTTGTTAGTTTCTGACACTTGGAATACACAGAATCAACCTTTTCTAAGTATTTTTATTTTACAAAATAATCTACTGATAGTGATTAGAACACATAATTGTGAAAGTGATATGTAATTAAAAAGTTTGCTTCTAAATTTACACATAAAAGGTCGGTATTGCTGGGACATAAGGTAGCAAAATATCAAAATTACAATCACAAATTTGATGAATTGCAGATGTCCATTCAAAACTTTCCCTCCACTTACATAGCTTGTGAGCAGTCCAACACCAAAGACAAGATAGCTGAATACAAATATCAGCCACCAGGGGGAGCTGTTGACCTCCAGGTCAGGTGGAGCGTGTATCCTCACCATCAATGCCGTCATTGACCACAATCCAAACCAGGCGTTCCTCAGCCCAAGAGAGACAGAGCCAAACAGAACCACTCCCAAACCCGTGAAGGCACACAGGATAAAGACATACAGGGCCTGGAAAACAGATCTCTATCGTAACTCAACATACCAACAGGACATCATGCATTCCCAATATTACTTTCTTAAATAATAGGTTAAATGACCTGTTGACCCATTAGTGGACATTGAAGTAATAAAAATTTCATATATTTCTACACTAGTTTCTCCTCATAGTGTCTGTCAGGAAAAGAATTAATTCTTTTTTTGTGCATGTTTTTTTTCTATCCAACAAAAATTACACTTTTCAGGGGAATTACAGTTAAAGGTTGACAGTTCTGATCATCACATTTTCACTCTGTATGAGGACAACATCTACATCTTCTTGAGTAAAAAATCTGTCAACTTAAGACACTCAACAGCTCTGCTCCAAGTAAGGGTTGTTTCTCAAGAACATCTCTTTGAGGATGTCCTCATGTCCTGTTTTTTCACAGATTGGGGATGGAATTAACCTGTTCATTCTCATTAAACTTATGTATGTCAGCTGTCAGAACTGTGACCCTTGTTCATACCATGAAGAGGATGATCTCCTTCCGTGCTCGTCTGTAGATGTTGCTGAACTTGGCACACACTGTGATGTATCTCAGGAGTGGCACAAACTTCACAATGACGAAGAACAACAGCAGTCCCACTTCAGCTCTCAGGATCTACAGGCAAATCAGGCACTGGTAAGCTTCTGCCATTCAACACTATACACATCAACATGTGAAGTAAAATAATATCTGTCAATGGTAAAACGTGTTCGGGTGTAAGGATCTTTCTTGTATAGCTGATATGGCTGAGTACTGATGGAACTTAAACTACTAAATAGTCTTATGACAGTTAAAAACACCAAAAAGCATCTCTACCAACAATGCTATCAACTAGCTTTATTTGAAATGGTGATAGGGTGAACACGTTCACCATAAGGTGCAGTAGATTGTTGGGAACTTGGAGATCTAAGGGAGATAACTCTTCTAGTCAGGTGTAGATGTAAACTTAGAACGTGTTCTGACTCAAAAACTTTATGGCACTAACAAGTGCTGGAGATTATGGATATGTTTTGTATTGTCTTACAAATATCAAAAAAGTCCAAGCATGGTATCAATGTCAATTATCAATCTCTTAGCTTTTCAATCATACATAATTTGCCACTGTCATAATACATCAATAGTTGGATCAACTGTTTCACCCCTAATAGCTACAAGCATAATAAAATTTTCTTGTGTTTATTACTCAGGAAAATGTTTCAGGAAAAAAGCATCTTGTGCAAGGAATGAAATTGTCAATGTCCACGCACCTCATCCCAGAGTGCCAGGAAGGAGACATTGATGAACTCCTCGTAAAAGGTGTTCCGGAGGTCCTCCACAATGTCGGCCACCAACACAAAGCGGAACATGTAGCACACAACATAGGTCAAGGACAGCAGGCCAAAGGTGAACTAGAATAGATAAAATATTCAAGAGACTAAATTAAAGTTACTTTCCCAAGACATTGAATATTCCATCAAAGCAGCATCATAATGGTATACTCCTGGTTTTAACGTAAGGATGGGCTAGTATGTTTTCATGAACATTTAGCAACACTCCTGGCATATGACAGTGGGGGACGACTGGAATGGCTATCCATGTAGAGAGGGAACTCTTTGATCACTTGCTGTGTACCCAACAGCCTATTTGGACCTCAACGTCTGATGAACACGAACCTGGGCCCATAACACACATGACATGAAAGTTATTGCCATTATTCCCATAATTTCACTGTGTAGACTTACGATAGAGAACATTTATTCACATTGTTGAATACCTGGGCCAGTCAGTCTTAATGTGAACCTGAACATACTTCGGAATGTTGTCAGTGGTTAAGAATATTAACTGCTACTAATCTGTGCAGAAAACACTCCTCACCTCCAAGTAGTTCCACAGGTTGTTGAAGTATTTTGCTTGATTTCGGACAATCTCACAAAGTTCACATCTTATCTTCATCAGCGTCAGAACCACAAACACCAACTGAAAACAGCATACAAACACTGATCAATTCCACATGTATGCTGTGCACAGAGGAAGAATTTATTTAAAATCTTACATCTGATTCAATACCTCTCTTCTGTCCATACACTATTCATGATAAAGCAGCTATTTGGTTCAAGTATGATCAAACAGTCTTACTGTTAGTATGTGGACCTACTCTGCCCCTATGAATTTCAATAGGGTATCTGTTGAAATAGCTCACATTTAGCGTGTAGGCCTACGCTGTACAGGAACTGCAATGTGTATTGGAAATAACAAATTGCCAAAATTCTGACAAAACAGCACTCCTGATTATGTCGCCACTTTCTGAATAAGATGAACTCTATGTCTCACCTCACAGGCCAATACACAGTTGTCCCAGACACTGATGTAGCAGAATACCCGTGTCGCCATGACAATGGGATACGGGTCAGCTCCCCCTGTTGGTGGAAACTCGAGGAGTAGTGTGACTGAACTGAAGAGGTTTGTGGGAACATTGAAGAGGGTGAGCTCCACGATGACCGCTCGAGTCTGGACATCCAGCCAGCTGGACTCCTCCAACTCACGCAGTTGTCTGTAAGCCTCGGACCTGCAGCAGTAACATTCCCGTCAACAAGTCGTCAAATTTCAATTCCAGTGTTTGTCAGTCAACAAATAATCAGAAATTCACACTGCATGTCGTCCTAAAATGTCCCCTATACCATCTTTCGCTTCTAATGGCATAAACAGATACTGATTTATTTAGAAAATTTGTAAAATAAAATTTTAAAAATTCCATGTATTCTCATTGTCATGAATTTTGTGTTTTACAACTGGAATAAAATCATTAATAACTATGACCTATAATATCAGAAATTTTCAAAACATATTTTGAAATTTGAATAAGGCTAAAGAATTATGTTTTGTGCCTTAATGTGAGTCTAATGGGAGAGATCCAAATATTCCGAGCCATGCTCCCTACCTGTTTCGTGACAGCTGGATAGTGGAGCCGGTTGGGTCATAGGTGCCATGTTGTCCCCACAACAAAAAGCTGTAGGCGGTGGGATCCGTCCAGGAGGAGTTGACTCCCACGATGCTGTTGTCACGCCTGCTGCTGCTGTACTGATACCGACACGGTGATGTTTTGGTGACGTATCTGATGCTGCTGCAGTCTTCCTGGCCCACTCGTAACTGTCGGACATGCACGTCACCGATCAGGTAACTGTTGAGGTGACCGATGGCCATCTGTGGATGGAGAGTAAGGTGATTTATCTCGTAAAATTAATGAGGAATATACACAGCAATGCAGTGGTAGATATGTTTTACAGCTTATAACAAGTATTGGGTATTTGTGGACCACCACAGGGGCATCATACAGAAGATAGCAAGAGTGTCTGTGAAGGAGTTGGTACTTTCTGATATTAGAGTTGACGTGTGTTTGTGCATACCTGTTTGTGTGGTTGAGAGGGTGTGACGGACACACTCTGACTGTACACACCGTCCAACAGCGTCATCCGACTCCACTCAAACCATTCCCGACGAGTCTGGATCTGGGAGAAGGGTAGCTGACCGGAACTGCAGCACAAATTTCACAATATTCATCTGAGGTATATCGGTGTCTCCATTAGAAGTGGAGTGGTACGTGATATGCACCTACATTTCCACCATTACTGTTTGAAAGTCAACAAAACCAAATCCTTAACTATTTTTACCGCAGATTTGAATCATCAAAATGTGTTTAGCAATAACTTGATTTTACCTTTTGTTACTATTCCAGAAGCATTGCTCTGTTAATGTTAATTGCATTGAACTATTCAGTGTTACAAGTATTGAGTACTGAGTGCAAGTAGCTTCATACTGCAGCCAGCAATATCCCAGACACATAACAGGAAGCAGTAATCGTGCCCAGGACAGGCAGATCGGTGGTTGATAGCAAGAGCAATGATGAATGTGTTGGGGTACGACGTACCAATGGGACCAGACCCTCATACAACAAACAAGGGTCCTGCTTCCCTACTCGGCCCCAGAATCTCCAGGTTACATCTTTCACAGAAATGACAAAGATGGCTATCAAATATTTATAAATATAATGTATCATCAACACCTTTTTTCAGTACCGGACTACTAGATATACTTACTTTACAAAAGCATCCTTGATGGCCTGGTTGCAGTAGAACGGCGATGCTGTGTCTCTCCCGTACGCCATGATAGTCAACAGCGGGAACATCACTGAGAACACCACACTATCACTGGAACACATGGCAGCCATAACTACATGTGCTATCAGCCAACATTACAACTGTCATTCCAGTCATCATGTGCAATTTGATGTATACATTTTACTGTCCTGCATACTACTAAGTGGCAATGATTTCATGTTAGACAATAACTGTATGCATGACTTCATTGCAAAATAGAGCTATTATTTCAAGGCTCATTTTCTCAAACCTGACCAGGAGAAATCTGATATTGCCATATCAATACAGTAAAACATCTCGATAATTGGAAGCACTTGTTGCAATAATTCTGGACAGGAAAATCGAATGATCAATGATGAAATGGGTGTTTAATTTGAAAATGTACAGGCAATCAAGTATTACCAAAAGAAATAAACCCAAAATATAAAGTCAAGGTAAGTGAATGCGAAGCATTTAGGTCAGTTTTAGTAATATTTCAGCCATTCCACAAGGGACTACAGCAAAAGGGTTCATCATATGTAACCACATGGAATTCAACCTTGATCTTCAGTGTGATGAGCAAATGCTTATACCTCAGGGCTACCCTGCTATCTGTTAATCATGATAATGTTCTGACACCATGGTGTCTGACGCTCTGTAGCTTTAACACGCCAGTGAAAGCTATCTACCTGAAGAGGCCCAGTGTCTTTTTCTCTCTGATGATCTTCTTCCTTGCTTCAATCAACGTCTTTTCCTGAGGGGGCCGGGCAAACCTCAGGTAGCGGCACCTCTGTCTAGCTGCCACGCCCTGAAAGTAAGCAATGACACATTGATATATACTTCATGTATCGATAGGTGCTTCAAATGCTCACATACTCTTCATGACATCAGGGTTTTGAATACAGAAGTCATGTTTGCAGATCAGAGCTTTCAAGGAATGAGTTTCTTTTTTCGCCCTTACAGCTCTATACAGCAGCTTGTTTCTACTGGGAACTAGACCAGACAGCCCTGTTGGAATAGTATGGCTGAAATAATGTTAAGTTAACTTTTAACTCACTCACTCACCCAGTGACATGCAATTGCCCTGGAATCAAGGGGAAACAAGAATGGCATATTAGCAACTATATGAATATCTTACCCTCTCAAGTTCTTCCCACTCCTCACACTCCACCTCCCGCTGTTTGCGGCGGCGGGCCAACTCATTGTCCATGCCGTAGAAGCCGTCATCATAGTGATCGAGGACACATGGATCCTGGCGATGCTTCATGGCCGTGTACACTACTGTCAGCAGGATCTGCAGCAGCAACATCAGTTCACAAACAGCCACACATTTGTTCGAAACAATGAAAGCAAACTGACACACTAGTAAATTTCCCTTCACTGAAAGTGTTATAATCCTTGAGAAATATGAGTATTCTTGTATCAATGAAAGTTCATGGTTAGGAGTCTCTGTACCGAAAGAATACAAGAACATGTACACACTGGATGAGTTCACAAGGACGTATGAAGTCTGACAATGCTGGGGAAGTCAGGAATTCTTGTGCAGGCCCCATGTCTTGGATGCCTCGCAGAAAAATTGATTCAAGACATGGGAAGTAACGAGACTGTGTTTTTACAATAGTTTCAATGAAGTTTGTGCTAAGATTATCTGCAGCATTGGAATGCACAATATTTTCTACAATATCATTTTCAAGGTTTCCACTGAGAGAGAGCATGTTGAGCATATGTGGGAATTGTATGCCAGACACCGAGGTGAGACAACTACTAGACACTGTGAGCTACACAGCAGGACTCACCAGGAATGGCTGTGCTATGCAGATGCACATCATGCCAGACACCGAGGTGAGACAACTACTAGACACTGTGAGCTACACAGCAGGACTCACCAGGAATGGCTGTGCTATGCAGATGCACATCATGCCAGACACCGAGGTGAGACAACTACTAGACACTGTGAGCTACACAGCAGGACTCACCAGGAATGGCTGTGCTATTCAGATGCACATAATGCCAGACACCGAGGTGAGACAACTACTAGACACTGTGAGCTACACAGCAGGACTCACCAGGAATGGCTGTGCTATGCAGATGCACATCATACAAGACACCGAGGTTAGACAACTACTAGACAATGTGAGATACACAACTGGACTCACCAGGAATGGCTGTGCTATGAAGATGCACATCATGAAGCTGAAGTACAGGGACTGAAGCCACATGGTGCTCTTGGTCTTCCCGAACCTACAACAGACAATACCACATTAAATCACTGGTGGAACATTGTGTTGGCTTTAGCCCATCATGTATCAGGATTTCAAGCATAAATTCACACGGACTGATTTTATCTAATTAACATAATATTTCTGTTTTAATGTTATAAGACAATGTTCTATGAAAACATAAGACTCATGCAAATATGTTTGAATTCCTAACATCATGGATCTAGCAGCAGTACCTAGCAGCAGTCTAGCAGGTCTAGATACACCCCTGGAACTCGTGTCACCAAGTGTGGAACAAACAGATGATGCAGACACAAGCGAACTCACCTGAAGCCATATAGTACTGTGATGCCAGCACAGCCAACTGAGATAACGGCACATAGTGTCCATGCAATATAGCGGCACCAAAATGGCAGGAAGACTCGCCGACTTGAATGGAGTCGGTGCTGATCTGAAAGTAAATCCAATGTACTGCATTAAGAATTGATATTCATTTTTCAGTATTCATGGTAAATATGTTATGAGTACAATGTGTTACAAAATAAATTATCAAGTGAACCCAGTCCTCGGCATGACAGGCGAACGCTTTAACCACTTGGCTACCCGACCACCCCGTCAAACCAAAAGACGCTAAAAGGTGTTACTTGTTGTTTCCCTGCCTGGCACTCGGCATTAAGGGAATTAAACAAGGACTGGAGTGGGTCTGGCACTATACAACAGACATTAGTCTTGAACTAGTACAAACAGCCACACGCACATGCATGCACGTCACAATGAAAGTGCAATAATCTTGAACGAGATGTTAAACCCCACTTCAACTCACTGGTATCCAAGCACTAACTCACTTATGCTGCATGAATTGCCCTGTGAATCAGATACTACAGTTTTGCTACTAATTCCATGATAGTGAGGACATACCTCTGTGGTAGGTGTCCTGACACCTCGGTGGTGGGCTGGGGGAAGGTGCGCTTGGTATGGGCTGCACCCGGTTCTTGTCTGCTACACCCTGGGAGTAAGCCTGGCTTGTTGAGTCCTCAAACCCACTTGATGCTACATCAGTTTCCTCCTCTGTCCAAAAAAAATCAATACAGACTCACAGGAAAAATAATCATTTTAGCTATGTCTGTTACATGGAAACTTTCTAAATAGCAAAGTTGCCATTTACAACCATTTTGGAATATCATAATCAGTAGCTTACTTGCGTTTCACATAAGTATATTTAATGACAAAAATATGCCTAGAAACAACATTATTAGGAAGGGATTCTTTGACGAAAGTGCATTATGATTGGTTTGCCTTTTATTTTCACTTAAGACTGACGCCATCTCCCATCACTCACCTTTCCTGAGTGTGAGCAGGACGGGTGGTGCCGGGGTCTGGGGGCTGCTGGGGTGGCTGGTCTTCACTCTGTTGGAGCCGGAGTGCACGGCCTGCTCTCTCTTGATCCACTGCTTCTGGGCCCAGTCCTGGATGCTCTGCCAGTTGAGGATGGACTGGTCCAGCAGGGAGTACGTCATGATGGGCTGGACAGTCTCCTCCTCATGCTCCCTCGACACCTCCTCGCTTGGCTTCCCACTCACGTACTCGGGCTTGTCTGGCTCCGAGCCTGGGTAACGCACCTGAAAGTCACATCCATGTTTACATGTGCAGATACCATCATATTCACCACAAACATTCATTATTTTGGTGAACCAGTGTCACTGTCACATGAGTGGGATACCGAGTGGAATGATGGGGAATAGACTGTTTCAGTGATACTGAGTGGTATTATGTCAAATTGAGTGTTGAGTATGGGTGGCCGTTCAGTCCAAAAATACAAAGTTGAAATACAGGACAAAAGTATGCGATAACAGTCAAATGTTAAGTCTAAAGTATTAAATGTTACTTATAAAGGTCTAAATACAAAACAAACAGATGCCAGGTTAAAAAATACGAAGTTGAAAGAAAGGTCAAAAGTATGCAATATAATAGTCAAAAGTTACGAAAAGACATCATATAAAAAGAAAGAACAATGTGTACTAAAGAACATCAGTGTGCACGAAGGACACTAAACTGCTGAAGGACGTTGACAAAAAAACGCCAGATTGGTATGGTATACACTCTTCAGATGGTATGAAAATGTGCATCTGAAACATAACTCGGCATCATAACACCCTCGTGTTGCAACAAGCAAAAAGGTCCTTTCCCGGTGATGATGCATAAATGCAACATGTATATACACAATGTGTACATTATACAGTATAAATATTTAACGTCAGACGGTGGGTGCACGAGGAATGACATAATACTTGTATAGTCGTCATGCAGTTATCACATTCACAGCGGAACAAGCTGATTAAACTCGGATATAAATGCTCTATAAATGTTCGTACCATCTAGCGTTTATTGTCAACATCCTTTAGCAGTTTAGTGTTCTTTTGTGCGCACTGACGTTCTTTAGTACACATTTTTCTTTCTTTTCATATGATGTCTCTCCAAAACATTTGACTATTATTGCATACTTTTGATCTTTATTTCAACTTTGTATTTTTTAACCGGCGTCCGTTTGCTTTGTATTTTGACCTTTATTAGTAACACTTTATTTGTTAAATCTGCCTATTATTGTGTACTTTTGTCCTTTATTTCAACTTTGATTTGTTGACCAAATGGCTGTCAATAGTTGAGGCAATGAATGGTACAGCATTATAGAGAGGTATAGAGTGCTGCAGTGTTGTAGAAGCACTATAGAGAGGTATAGAGTGCTGCAGTGTTGTACAGAAGGACAGACTGATAGTACTGTACAGAGGAAAGGAGTGGTACAGCACTATAGAGAGGTATAGAGTGCTGCAGTGTTGTACAGAAGGACAGACTGATAGTACTGTACAGAGGAAAGGAGTGGTACAGCACTATAGAGAGGTATAGAGTGCTGCAGTGTTGTAGAAGCACTATAGAGAGGTATAGAGTGCTGCAGTGTTGTAGAAGCACTATAGAGAGGTATAGAGTGCTGCAGTGTTGTACAGGAGGACAGACTGATAGTACTGTTTAGAGGAAAGGAGTGGTACAGCACTATAGTGAGGTATAGAGTGCTGCAGTGTTGTAGAAGCACTATAGAGAGGTATAGAGTGCTGCAGTGTTGTACAGGAGGACAGACTGATAGTACTGTTTAGAGGAAAGGAGTAGTACAGTGGTAAGGAAGTCTGCGGTAGCACAGCGTCCTGCTCACCCTACTTCTCCTGAACAGGAAGCCCAGCAGGAGGTTGAGGGGGATGATGAGGCTGCAGATGATGGCTCCGGTGCTCACATTCTGCCAGGATGCGTCCAGCAACCCAAACTCTCCTCGCACCTGCTGGAATAACAAGATATCCATTAATTCAGGGTCACCTTTGCATACAGAGAACTTCACTGTCAGGTAAGCATGTGTTAATAAACTTCAAGTAATCATTATTTCTCCATGAGAACCAATTCTATATCATCATTAAAATGAATACAATCATGATTCATCATATAATATTATCCAAAGTCTTTACTGTAATAACACAATCTAATAGTCGCTCATCAATATTCTCTAGTCAAAAAGTAATATTCTTATGTAAAATGATGACAGAGTGCTGAAGTCTGAGTTTGAGTCTCACCTCTGTCAGGGTCTGTTTGTACCACATTGCATTCAGACACATGTAGGACATGAGCAGGGTAAGGCAGCAGGTGAGGCGCTGGGTGCGGGTGAAGCGGCTGTGAGCCGGGCGTGTCATCAGCGACGTCCAAAGATGGAAGTCTGCCATGTACTGCGTGCCCTTAGCCCAGAATACCTACAACATCAACACCCTTAACTTAAAAGTTTACTGAAGCTCCAATAAAATCTCGTTTCATTATTACAATGCATTTTGAGCATCCATCACACACCATTAAGTTGTGCAATGTCACTGAACATATATTTGGATTATTTTCAAGGCAAAATTTCCCACACCATTCCCAAACATCAAACTGTGCTTGATTTTGCTCACTAGTTTCAGTCACACACAATCACTCCTGCATGGTGCAAGTGTTAAATGGAATTTTTGTGGTTATATTCATTTTTTCTTTCTTTGAAGAGAGAAATTTGCAAATATGAACTGAGGTGTTACTTACCGTTGAGAATCCGATATCTCCGTCCAACGCCATTACTTCTCTTTCCACCTTCCCATCATCCTCCTCCACAGCAAACCATCTCTCACACAGGAAGTAGTACACGTGTCCTGCAACCATGACCATCTTACACGTGACAAGTGTTGCTTTTTCTCCATTAACATTATACCTGAATCTTACTAGTCACATATATACAGAAGCCTCGATCATAAAACGAGGAATTTCATCTAGCCTGGAGGCTACCCAAGCAGTGCGTTAATGGGTTTAACACCAATAAAGCGGTCTTTGTCTTGCCATGACTTGTGAGTTTGATATAGGAGGAAATCCTAAAGTGATGAAGATCTCAGATGTTCTACAACTTTGCTGAAACCTGTGCGTACGGTTATAGTGCTCTCACAGCAAGGTTCCCAATCAGGACAAATCTGGAATTTGAACATGATCAGCGAATTCTGCCACAGCTGTGAGACCCAATTCTGCACTGTTTATTGTTGCAATCTAAGCCACACATCTTGTTTATCAGTCATTATCAGGATGTATAACTTTAATCCAGACAAATTTGAAATTATTAGAGATGAAATAATGTGTGACATTTTGTTCACCAAATTGTCAGGAATTGTCAAGGAATGTCCCTCACCTGTAACAAGATCTCGAACCAGGACTCGACTCAGGTACCAGCTGGGGGAGGGGCCAGAATTGTTGTGCCACAGCTGCACTTTCCAGATCTTGCCCAGACTATCAGGATGACTATCAAAAACATCAGAATACAAAATAAGCCATCAACAGTTTTGAATTAAATATCTTCATTTGCTGTGATGTGTTGTTCTGAACAAACATCCTGATCTAACACAATTTGGATAATTAACCATGGTGGACTAGTGAGAATAAAGGATAAAAATCTCAAGATAGAATTACTGTCAATCACATCATATCCATCAAAAAATATTCTGACCATACCAATTACTAGCCCTTCAACCCAGGTCACAGCTATTACAAGAAAACTTGTCTCTCTATTAATGTCGTGGGCTTCTAAAGAGGCTGTTTACAACATTTTCCGCTTACCGGGACAATTACAGGGAGAAGTATCTACTAAGCAAAGATGAGTGTGCTGGTAACTCACGTCATGACAAACTTGTCCCTGGAGTTGCGCTCGAACAGTGGACGGTTGTCGTCACTGATGAGCTCCCTCGTCTCTGACATCCCTTCCTCACCATGAATGATCATGCTGATCTGAAACGTACAGGCTCAATATTATTCAATATTTTGGCATTATGTTGATTGGTTAGTTCATGCAAATTGTTGCACTGTTTTTATTACTTGCAAAGTGGCCCAAAGCAACATGTTGTCATATCAACACATTGCCACAAAATTAATAAAATCCTCCATATGACGACACAGAAGATATTGGGCATTATGTGTCAATATTCCAACAATAGTGACTGTGCTGATGTCTCGACTTGTGATCGTGAAACCCACATTTTTCTCCATTTTCTCAGAAGAAAAGACAGGGTAATACACTACTGCCTAAAAGTTCATTCCCCTAACACGCATGTGACAAGGGTGCTCAACGGGTTGCACACGGGTGTGCAACGGGTGTGCAGCGCGTGTGCCACCCGTGTAACACGGGACCGGGTTCCAGTTGAAGTTGACAAAATTATCAAATGAATATTGAGATAAAACAAAACAGTGAGATGTGAAATTTGAGTTAATGAGCGGCCATTGAGCTGTGTTCACCAGACCGTAAATACAAGGTCGGCCTGTCTTAATTAGTGTTCGGTTGTTAGACTTTTATGGCATGAACCATTCCACTAGGGTCCCGTCTAGCCATTGTGGCTAGCCGACAGTAGAACAGTAGTGAATTTAGATGCGAGTTTATTGCTAGGGGAACCCCCGTGTTGACACGATTGTCGCGGGTTGGTAAATGTTCGCCATTAATAAAAAGATTGCTTGTGGATTGCGAACATATTCATTTGCCCACACCAGTCATTCCATTTGATTGCAAATATAACGTTTTTCGTTCGCCAAATTTATGCTTTAGACAGTACAATTATGATATAGCCATCACCACTACTAATGTCTCATTATTTCACGTAGGAATATGTCCCATTTCCCCACACTCCACTTTCTGTTTTGTACTTTGAAAGAATAAATAAAAGAAGGTTTTGTGTGGGACACTTTTATACTAATTATAAGAGGATGTTGTAAATGAATATGAACAGCCATGCTGTCTGACTGTTGATAGAATTTGAGATCTTCACAATCACCGGGTGTGACCATGTAGACAGAATCTCGTTAAGGTTTGTGATTTTTACATTTGCCCAATGACCATAGTGAGTATTGCTGGGGATACCAAACGTAACAGTTTATTATTAGAGGTTGTGAGTACCTATACCACGTAGATAGGATATATTTAGGATTTTAATCCTTCTTTGAGAGGCATTTAGAAGTTGGAGTACTACGTTAGGATAAGATTTATGGGTGACTTTAATCCATTCTTTCTCTGTGGGTAATCCTTTCACGTTGATTGGAGGAAGTCACTCAACCAGGTCATGACAGGTCTTGAGTTTACTCACTAACTGCTGTGAGCGTTTTTGGCATAACATCTTTTCTTGTATAAACATAGAAACAATGCTAACTCACTCACTGTTAATCTTCTGCAGTTTGCTGGCAAACTGGGGATAAACCTCAGAGTCAAAGACGATCAAACTTAGTTCGAATCCTTGTTTATATGTGACATCTCCCAAATGGGGACATGTTCATAAACTTGGCAAGTGATGATGAATTTTAATATTAATATTATTATAGTTTATGAAATTGTTAAGGGACAATTGCTTTTGACTGTTTAAAAATAAACTCACCTCAAGGTGATTGGCAAGTCAAAACTGACCTCCCTGAATATGTTTTTTAGGTTTGACAGCAACTATGCTTGTGGATTTCAGAGATAGACATGATTTGTTAGAAAGCATGGGAAGGCACGGCGTCGACTGGCGAGCATGTGTGGCTAGAAGTCTAGCGGCGGTATCCTTCTAGTAGTCTCTTGGTCAGCTTCTCATCCTGGGGGTTGGGATTCTGGTAGAGACTCTTGGCAAGGAGGGCGGCGGTATTGGCGACGAAGTGGTTTGAGGTCGGTATGCCACTACTCTGGAAGAAGTGGTACAAGTCTGTGTAGTTTGTGATGTCGTACTCGATGTCCTGTCCCCCCTTCTTGTGCGCCATGACGAAAGGGACTCCTTGTTTGACGTAGAGATGTTCCTTTGGGGTGTTGAGCTGGTCAACCTTGAGATCCGGCCGGGCCTTGTAGTGGTTGATCGGAATGTCTGACCTTTCCACTAGTAATTAAAGTTCTTTGGTATGACCTCTTTTATCCCTGCTGACGTTATCCTAATGTTCAATTTCAGTCTGCCTCACCAAGCGTAAGAAAGCATTGTACATGTTCTGATAAACCACACTGATGCAATTAAGCAAATGAATATTTGCTGTGGGCAAATATCTATTTTCTATATATATATTTGTGGATATGAAGCATTCTAGTTAATTTTGGATACACTGGGCGGACAGAATTGTGTTTATTTCCAGGCCATCCTGATCGTCGTTTACTTCTATAAGGTGTATGTTTTGAGGCAAGATCAAAGGCGCCGCACAGCATTTATTAGATAACAGAAGAGGTCGTCCGTTTCGCTTTAAACAACCACCCCACCCTGTCTGTAGGAGTTATATAATCGGTGCGCAAATAACTGTGTCAAGTCCCCTGGCGGGCTGATGCGGTGTCAGTGATGAACATGAATGCTCAAATTTTAGACCTGTAGCACTCACAAGTTGCTCAGCCAAAATATTGAAAAGTGTATATTCAATTCTCTGATAACAGCAAATATAACCTTAGAAATAGATTCAACATACAAACAATCAAATGTAGAACACAGACCTATGCTTAATAATAATTTCTTTTGGATATGATCAACCTGCGGAACCCTCTATCCGATGAAGTAACTAATGCTCGCTCATTAAAAGAAAACAAATCATTAATTAATCGTTCTGATGCAATTACTAATAAATTTGACTTCAAATATTTTCATAGATCATGCCAAATTGTCCACTGTCGCCATAGGCTCGGATGCAGTGACATAAACGCTGATAAGTTTAGACGACATGTATCAGACATACCAGACTGCACTTGTGGATATCACCTTAAAGATGCAATTCACTTTTTCTATAACTGTCAAAAAATACGATAATATCAGAAACACTGAGTATTTCTACACACATGGGTATGGTCTAAAAATGATATTACGTGGCAGTAGTTAATCAGTTCTACAAACATGACTCTTTTTAAATCAGTTCACGACATCATTGTCAAAAGCAAAAGGTTTGAGTAGCTTAATTTTATGCATGTAGTAAAGGAAAACTGCATTACCTTATTTCACAGACACCACTTGCTTCAGTGTATTGGTTTGTGTATTTCATTTGTGCATTTTGTATGTTTAAGTTCATCACTCTCTTATATATATCCAGCTGTTGTTAAAGGGGCACTGATCTAACGCAATTCCCCAGGACTGGTTGTTGCCTTTGTTATTGTTTTTTCCCAGTGAGTACCCGGATGTAGAGCAGAAATCTAGACTAGCTCGCGACCTCTGTTGCGCCATTCGTAAGCGCATTAGTCACTTTTATGGATACCGGTAGTAATAAGAGCGTATGGTCACATTGATCAACAAAATGAAATACAGTTTTCGAGATAATAAGGAAATGTAGGCATCTTTGTGGGTAGCATCGGTAATGGTGACGAAGTTTTGATAAGTCACTTGCTTGGTAATTTTGCGATTTTCGTTTTTACACTATTTTGACTTGCAACACAAAGTAAATATTTCACCTGAGCATTGCTTTTTTTATAGTGTGTATATTTTTTTACTGTCAAAATGTGTAACATATTTATTAAACGTCTAAATATTCAGTTATTTTACAAAGTGACTGAAAAACATTTCCATCTGTATTATTATGATAACGAATTCCAAACATTTTGATGTTTAATGTCATCACCAATAGACTGAAAATGTTAAGTTGAAAAGTACATTTCTATGTTGTTTGGCTTCTAATCCAACATAATAATCTGTTGTGATGTTTGTAGGCCCTTTTGATCGTCTTAATCAATCTGGACAGATTTTTTAGTCAAAATGACTGAAATATTTACACATTTTAAAAATTGCCTGAGAGAATCACATTTTACAAATTGACGGTAATCTATACACGCTTACAAAGGAAATGGCCTGTGAAAACAACGTCTATCGCGCATTGAAGAATTTCCAAACCAAGACGTAGAAAAACAAGAACGAATCGGTTCAAATGAAGGAAAACAAAATGCAAATACCATAATTACAACTTACCAAATTTATGTGTATAAATAGGCAGCTTCCTTATTCGAGGAATGTATCCGTGAATATCCACACAAAGGAATAATATCCCACTCGTCTGCAGCTATACAAAATAACTTATTCGATGTCACGTGTCTCTGTAACTATCAAATATTCTAAAAGATATATATCGTTTCGAGGTGTCAAGTCTCAAGGGTCGGCTGAGAAAGGCCACGTGACAACTATTTTCATTACGTCGACGGTTCCTAAAAAAGCCATTGAGTTTGATAACAATGAGCAACCAATCAACGTATTATCAGTTAACCCTTTGAACAAATTGTATGTTGTTTTTACATCGGCACTTCACGCCATGATATGAGTGTATTCCCTTTGTTTTAGTAAACCTAGACATGTAAACACTCACTTTTGACATATCCACTGTGCAAGATAACAGTGATTAATCAATCAACGTATTTTCTGTTAATCCTTTGATGACTAGGAACGATCCCTTGATTTACAAAAAAAGTAAATCAACTGATCATTCATCTCTTGCTGGGCTGCCACGTGCATATTACATAACCTCACTTCAAACCTGGATTTAGATTGAATAATTACCCCAGACACAATAAATGCCAAATGAGAACCTTTGTCAGGTAATCTTAGTGGTGCTACCACTAATTGTACCTGTAATAAATTCATTAACTGAGCATCAAGTGAATGACGACAAATACACAAGTGTAGGGTTATACGAGAAAACGTGGATGACAACAAGGGAGTAGTAATCGTATTACACAATCCGAAATCCGAAAATGCTTTCACTGCATGGATACTTTTTTTAGTATTAAACTATAACCATCTGGGGTATTTCCAAATGACGACTTCCGATGAGCTCCGCCGTTCTTTTTGTCTGTTTGTTTAGGCTGAAGAAATTATTTAACATGCGCCCTTTGTCGAATCTTTATAGATCACAGTTAACCAATCAGTGTTTATGCAAAAATGCGTAAAACAAGTATTGCCTCCAGCCTCCAAGTTTATTTAGCTGTCCTTGCAGACGGTAGCCCAGTCTCTGGTCACGCTCATTTGGGTACTCACGGGGGAAAAAACAATACCAAAGGCAACAACCAGTCCGGGGAATGGCGTTAGATCAGTGCCCCTTTAAGGAATTTAGATAGGCCTTTTAGATTTCTTACACTGTTAGTGGTCATAATGTTCTTAAATGTTTGGAAACTTAAGGTATTGCTTATTTAAGAGTTCATATCACCGTTGGTGAAAAGCTTCACATTGGAATAAATAATGCAATTCATCTCCCACAGCGATAGATTCACAGAGTGGACACTGGCTGTCTTCCCTGGGAATGTTCAGCCACCGACCTGTTTCAACTGGTAATCCTTGGTTAGAAAGTACTGACTTCAATTTTGAGAGCAGTAGATATTTCGCAAATGAAGGTTGATTCTTCAGGTAATACGACCTTTGGATTTCCGCTTGGGCTTTCTAGCTGCCGTGAGTCAATTTGCTCGTGAACGCAACCGAGCGTGACAAGAGACTGGGCTACCAGTCTGCAAGGACAGCTAAATAAGCTTACGCATTTTTGAAAACTGATTGGTTACCCGTGATCTATGAAGAATTCAACAATGGGCGCATGGTAATTAATTTCTTCACCCTAAACAAACAGACAAATAACGGCGAAAGCTCATCGGATGTCGTTATTTGGAAATACCCCTGATGGTTACAGTTTAATAATAAAAAAGTATCCCTGAGTGAAAGCATTTGCGGATTTCGGATTGCGTGGATGATACAATTACTACTCACTTGTTGTCATCCACATTTTCTGGTATAACCCTACACTTGTGTATTTGTCGTAATTCACTTGCTGCTCAGTTAATGAATTTATAACATGTATACTTAGTTGAAGCACCACTCAGATTATAAAGGTTCAAATTTGGTCTTTCTTGTACCTGGGGTAATTATTCAATCTAAATCCAGGTTTGAAGTGAGGTGGAATGTGAGTTATGTGATATGCACGTGGGGTCAGTTGCTTTACTTTTTTTGTAAATCAACTGATCATTCCCAGACATCAAAGGATCAACAGGAAATACGTTGATTGATTAATTACTGTTATCTTGCACAGTGGATATGTCAAAAGTAAGTGTTTACATGTGAATGTAGGTTTACTAAACCTAGGCAATACACTCATATCATGGCGTGAAGTACAGATGTAAAAACAACATACTTTGTTCAAAGGGTAACTGATAATACATTGACTGGTTGTTCATTGTTATCTAACTCAATGTATGTTTTTAAGAACCGTGGACATTATAAAAATAGTTGTCACGTGGGCTTTCTCAGCTAACTTGGCACCTATGTGAAACAATTGAAACAAACTAAGTGATCAGTTAAGAAACAAACACGGGTTATAATATTCGATACATTTAAATAACGTTTAAAAACGATATATTTAAATATTTTAATATATTTCATATATTCCAAATATTGTTTCCAAATAATTATTATTAAAGTATTTGATTCTCACATAGACACTTGACATCGAATAAGTATTTTTGTACAGCTGCAGACGCAATGGATATTGTTCCTTTATGTTGATATTCCCGGATACATTATAACTTTGGTAGGTCGTAATAATGATATTTGCATTTTGTTTTCATTCATTCGCTGCAACTTTGAACAGAATCATTCTTGTTCCTTTCCGTTTGGTTGGGAAGTTTTTCGATGCGCGATTGACGTTGTTTTCACAAGTATTTTCTTTTGTAAGCGTGTATATGTTACAGTCAATGTGTAAAATATGATTCACTCAGGCAATTTATTAAATATCTAAAGATTTCAGTCATTTTACAAATTGACTGAATAATCCATTCATTTATTTAACCGACTGACTAAAAATGATAAAGACGATCAAAAGAGCTTACACACATCACAATATATTAATTATGCTAAGAAAAGAAGCCAAACAATACAGAACTGTACTTGGTGATGATATTAAACATAAACAAATATTTGGAATTCGTTATCATATTAATAAAGATGGACATATATTTCAGTTAATTTGTAAAATAAACTGAATATTTAGGCGTTTAATAAATTTCCTTAGTGAAATCTGTTTACATTTTGAATGTAAACATATACACACGGTAAAATAAGCAATGTTCAGATGAAATATTTACTTTGTGTTGCAAGTCAAAATAGTGTACACAAAGATCGCACAATTACCAAGCAAGTGACTTACCAAAACTGCATCACCATTACCGATGCTCCCCACAAATATACCTACATTTCCAAAACTGTATTTCATTTTTGTTGATCAATGTGACCATACGTCCTTCTACTTTCAATAAAAATGCGCTTACGAATGGCGAGCACAGGTCGCGAACAAGTCTAGATTTCTGCTATATCAACCGGGTACTCACTGGGAAAATACAGTAATGCACAGGTAACAACTACTCCCACGGAATTGCTTTAGATCAGTGCTCCTTTGTACGTTGAAATACTATATAGTGAATGCCGAAATGATGTATCAAGGATCAAGTAGAAGATACATTGACCGTAGTGCTGGGAGTTTATTCAACAGACACGTGAAAATAACACTGCTGTATCTTATTATTTTTTATTTTAGATGACACAGTCAGGGTCCAATTAAAACAATGCGCCGCCAAACCTTATACATATTATCACTGAAAGTCGTACTACAGACGGTTAATGTCAAATCACAATAAAAGCATTTCAATTGCAATAACATGTTCCAGGACCATGTATTCTCTTAACACCATCGGATTTAGAAGCAATGGTCGTATAAAACAAGACAGATCTATTTAAACACATCAGTATTCATGTTATTCCCACAAAATCACATAAAGAAAGGAGACATTAGCAAATACATGTGTATTATCATTTTTCGTCAGGATAACAAAATTTTCTCTCCTTGTTACCACCTCCAGGTTCAGCTTAAGACGGGTCCTCCTTTGGTCAAAAGTCACGCATTGCACACGAGCAGCGGACAGGGTGCACACCCGTGTGCAACGCGTTGCACACGGGTATCACACGCGTGACCAACCCGATGCACACTGGTTGCGTAACGCGTTGCCCATGCGTGTAAGGGGAATGAACTTCTAGGCAGTAGTGTACATGTATAAAATAATGGTGTGGAACACATGTACAATATTATTCCTGACAACCCATGTTGTCAGGTCACACATTGTACCCATCAAATCCCAATTTGTTCATTCTTCTGGCAAGAATGAGACACCAGGGAACCAGGGAATTATACATTTTGTATAGGGTACATATATTTGCATATTTGGACCTTATACCTTTGCAGTGCTGCCAGCTCCCATTCGGAATCCTGTTTCCACGGTAACCTCATATTGTTGTTTATCACTTCCTCCATTGTCTGTAAGGTAGACAACTCTGCCTTTCTTCTCATCATGTATGTCTGCCTGACGGCAAAGTGCCAACAGTATGAAGTATGTGCAAAACACAAGACAGACAAGCACAATCGTCACTGGGTTCTCATGAAGACTGAAATACAATCAAAATATATCATTCCAAATGGCAACATATCAAAATCCCACATAAGCTTGGTTGGTTTGTTGTTTAATGCTGCACTCAGCAATATTCCAGCTATATGACGATGGTCTGTAAATAATCAAGTCTCAACCAGACAATCCAGTGATTAATATCATGAGCATCGATCCACGCATTTGTTATCGATGACATGCATCAACCAAGTCAGACAATCCAGTGATTAATATCATGAGCATCGATCCACGCAATTGGGATCCATAGTCCTACTTATTTATTATAACTAAATTTGTTTTTGAATTTGGATTTATCTACTACACACCTGAAGAAGCTGTCAACATCTATGAAATTCAAATCATTTGCGACAAGGTCAATGTGCCCTCCAAATGCAGTCAAATGGTTACACCTGCGAAAACAACAGGACATCATTATTTAATAGCTTAATTTGTCAAAGGAAACATTATCGTAAAATGCCTTAAAAAAAACAAGGACACATTATGACATTATGTTTTAAGTAAACAGCATAGACTTAACAATTCACATTCATAGTTAACATCCCTCAGATAGAAATGGACTCCACTAACCTGCAACGCATTTGCTCGGCAGTGGAATCTTCCATCACCTGGCAACCTTTGTCACTCCATGCGGCTTGCTTCTCATCCCAGAAGAGGCAATTATCTAGCCACAGTGAGAAGGTGTAGTTCCGAGTCAACACCTGGCCCTCTCGATGGCGGCCCGCGTTGTAGTGGGAGTCAACGATTCCAAGGTAATACATCCCGCTGTCTGCAACATCATCAGCATTTCATAAAGAGAGCAGAATCCTACAACTAGAAGTATGCCAATTTACTACTGCTACACATGTCAAATTATTACATATTATCTCTGAAAAGCATTTTCCTTGCTCGGAAAAGATCCTTGTTCTCCATACTGCTTGGTGAAAGAGGGGACCCTTGTATACCATACTGCTGGGTGTAAGAGGGGACCCTTGTACTCCATACTGCTGGGTGAAAGAGGGGACCCTTGTATACCATACTCCTGGGTGTAAGAGGGGACCCTTGTATACCATACTGCTGGGTGAAAGAGTTGACCCTTGTATACCATACTGCTGGGTGTAAGAGGGGACCCTTGTATACCATACTGCTGGGTGAAAGAGGGGACCCTTGTATACCATACTGCTGGGTGAAAGAGGGGACCCTTGTATACCATACTGCTGGGTGAAAGAGTTGACCCTTGTATACCATACTGCTGGGTGTAAGAGGGGACCCTTGTATACCATACTGCTGGGTGAAAGAGGGGACCCTTGTATACCATACTGCTGGGTGAAAGAGGGGACCCTTGTATACCATACTGCTGGGTGTAAGTGGGGACCCTTGTATACCATACTGCTGGGTGAAAGAGGGGACCCTTGTATACCATACTGCTGGGTGTGAGAGGGGAATAAATTGTATTGGGTGTAGCTGGAATAGTCCTATAGCAAAAAGCTGCTGAGTGGTAAAAATGGAATGTAACAATACGCACTCACTCATAATTCTTCTACTCAAAACATACAAAGCATGATACTTCTATTTGATTCGTTCATGCGTTTGAGAAATGATGACAATCACAAAATAGCCAGCCCAAGTTTGCAAGGATAAAACTTAGGAGGCTTTTTCAGGATCTTTGATCACTGCATTGTGTCACTTATTGACCTAGTTAGGGTGATACTGACCATTGAAAGTTCCAGCGGGCAGGAATATTGTGATGTTGTCTTGTCCAGTCGGGAAGTTCTGTCTTAGGTAGTACCGTTGGGGGGTGGGGTGGTGGAATTGGCTGAAACAGGGAACACAAGCTGCTAACAGACAAACAAAATCTTCTACCTTTTCAGTAGATGTGCATGGGACTTTTGTAGTAAGAATTAATAAGGTTTTCAGATGCAATTCTTCGCTGCCTCACAAACATAACTGGGTAGGTTGGCTCTACACACAGCGGCTTGAAATAAATGCTTTCATAATGATAAGTATACCAATGTTGAGGAAAAATACTTTCGTGAAATGTGGCCCCTACAGATTATGGAACTTCTATTATTACCGTATTTTCTTGAGTATAGTGCGCACTTTTTTTCGGAAAAACACAGCTGTGTAGAAGGGGGTGCGCATTATACACGAATTATGAGTTTGGATGTTTTTTCCTCCCATGGAAAGACATTACGTACCGTGAGCACGAAACACCGGAAATACCATGTCAACAAATCCATACTGAAGTACGCAAAATAATTATGTAATTACACTGTCTGTCTATAAAAAGTGTTCTTTGTATTTCTGGACTTATGTTTGTAACTTACTTCATTAATTTTATTCAAAATTCCTTATAATATTGTTTTTATTAATTTCGGCGAAATCGTGTGTGAAGCGATCGGAAGATCGCACAACTCACCGTTATTAACAGCAACCACGGTCAGAATACCGCTATTGACGCCTTGAAACGAACTTTAGTTGACAGAGAATGGATACATATATCATAAATGACATACTCGTTAAAAGTCATATTTGTTTTTGTTTGACGATTCCATGTCAACATGAAATTATCTCGCTCACGTGCTCACGTGCGCGTGAGCCTTGACGGTGACTGGTCAGACATGTTCCATGTAAAAAATAATACCCGGGAATAGCGATCAGCTGCTTCGCTTAGGGTTATTATTATTTTAAATATGTTTAGTAAAGGCTGCATATAATTAAGAAAATAATGGAATATATTATTCCTGATAAATAAAATAGTTTCAGATACAATTGTTGCCGATCCTTGCATTAAAAATCCTATAAAGTTATATCACTGGGTGTGTCTTGACCGAATCACCGGTCGATTCCAAGAAAACGTGTGTACAGCTGATTGCTGTTTCCGGCTTAGTTTACGAGAAAATACACAAGGTAATCTTAATCCCTAGATATAAAACAATGCCTAGCAGAACAATAAATACTATTTAAACGGTAAATAAACATGTCTGGTGATTTTTTATCTCAAATTTCGAATTTGTACTGACGAAGTTTCTCAGCACCCGTTCGTTTGCCGGACTTCGCTGAAAGGGTACGGTGTAATTTTTTTCTGCGCATAATATTCAAATTTCTTTTTTTCCAAAATATTGAACCCGCTAGAGGGGGGTGCGCATTATACATGGGTGCGCACTATACTCAAGAAAATACGGTATCTATTTTTTTATGCTTATGTCCATTTTCGATGTAAATAAATTGCTTTGATATTTCATTTTGAGGCTTGATCATTTTAAAACCATACAAATGCAAGCAATTTATGATCCTTACTTTGAGCTTTATTGCCATATTTTTCAAGTAATAACTGTGTCAGGGCAGCAGCTGTATAATAGCACCAAACTGATGGCAGATAGATCAGCAATAAGTAGTATGTCTACATTTTGTGCAGAAATATTTGTGGAGGAGACATGAGAGAACTTGAAATTTGGTGCTTTTCCATAGCCAACTGTGACGATGTGACATAATAATAGTGAAATGTGTCGTAGTGCGATTATTGTTTTGTTCAGTTCCAACTTTAATTTAGCTTGGCTAAAGCCATAGGTAACCTAGCTCTCAATTGAAAACACAGTACATCTATCTCCTTATTATGATGTTTTCTACAGGTAAGGTTTCCTCCATATGTGGTAGACACATAGAAAAGAAACCCTTATATACTAATAAATGATAATATACTAATAACAAAAATATTGCGTGTTTGTAGTTTGACAACATACACATCAATATTCCAGCTATATAACAGAGGCCTGTAAATAATTGGGTCTGGGCCAAATAATCCAGTGATTGATATTATGGACAATGATCCACCCTGTTGGGGTATAATAATGGCACTCTATCAACCAAGACACCAAGCCTGACCAGCCATTAAGGATGATAGGGACCAATTCCGGAATCCCCATGTGGTTCCAAAAAAGAATAATGGCACAGTGTGTTATTTCTTTACATGTATATAAAGTAAAGTATGAATACAGCATGTGAATTTACAAGTAATGTAAACAGGCTACCTATAGTTTTGGACAGTTTGGATAAATTCAGCAGCAGACTTTCAAGATAAGGTCATCATGCCTTATCTTTCCCTCTGAAGACAAGTCACTCATCAGATACACCTGAAACTTTGCTCACCTTGAAATATCAGGTTTGAGTCAAAATTTCAGGCACATCCAACAAACACATCAGGGGAGGTTACTCTTCCTTCAACAGCACATAACCCCAATCTTGGTACTTGAAGCTTCATTGCTACATTCCATCCATTTGTCCTCAATCTAATAAGCACTTACAAACTCACCCTATAAGCAGGGCGATTGGGAAACTTCGACCAGGCACTGGGTCAAGTTGAATAGAGATGTGGAAGGGCTGGTCTAGATTCTGCCTTGTGAGATTGAACTGATGGACATTCATGTACTTCTTGTCAAGCACATGTGTACTGTAAGTGGCTCCCTGGAAAGAAAGAGTAATTATTTGTAAGAAGCAATTATTTTTTTTCTAATTGTTGAACCTAATTCGGAGATATATCTCAAGCAGAGCTGTCAGTATTTTGAAGGGTGACTATGAGTGAATCATTAGAGCAGGATACCTGATACAAACTCACAACACTCACCACATGATAGATCTGTCTGATGTTAGTATATCTGTTAAATGCACCTGAAACTTTGCTCACCTTGTTATCTGCAGGTTTGAGCCAAAATCTTAGGCACAGCCAACAAACACTAAACAGGGGAGATAACTCCCGATTTCACTGAAGGGAAATAACCCCACTGTGACACGCATACCACAAGAAATTGTGAGTGAATATGTGGGTCCGTCATCCCTTTAACAATACTCATACCTTGGCATAGTGTCACAAACCAAAACATGAGCGCATCCAATATAATGTAGGACTAAATGAATCAAATATATAGATGAGTGAGTTAAATTTTATGTTGCTGTGACAATATTTTGGCCATATACCTTATTTGCCATAATAAGTGCCCTGGGAGCTCAGAAAATTGGTAAAGGGAATGTTTATTAAAACCATACACAAAGACTTACATCTGTTTTCTGAGATGAAGTGGTCTTAAACATACTTAGCTTAAATGTTGACGAAACTGACGATAATAGTTAGAAGGCAATCATATAACCCATCTGAGCTGCTGTTTTCTGTACAAATTGAGTACAGGGCGTAAAGCACTTAGTACAGCAAATATGGTAGGAACAATAATGAGAGATAAAGTCATGAACAAAACTTTGAGGATAACAGCACAATATTATCTGATGAATGACCATTTGGCAGTTTCGGTCTTTACTGCAAAGCTGGAAAGTTTTGCGAGAAGGAAAGTACTGCAAAACCTGTGAGTGACACACTCTCTCATTAGTTTCAGGATGCAGTTATTTTTACAGGCCAACAACAAACAAAATATGTAAGGAGCCTTTATTTGCTATTCACCTCCATTTGTCACACCAACCAGTGCATTATTTAACATGTAATCCCTCATAAACCGTTTCCTTGACTATACATTGTCACTCAAAGTCAATAGTCCAGACAAGAAGGTTCACATCTCATCAAGTTGCCAGTCTCTACTGTTAGTTAAACACGCTACTCCAATCTTCCTGGTCAACTTCAACAACATAGGAATCTATGGTTATAAATCACAGAGTTATTCCTAAAAACGTAGCTTTGATATTTGATAATCCTAACAGGATGTCACAAAACTCGCGAGATGCAGTCAAGGCTATTGTTAGGCACCTGCAATAATTCATGGTACAAAACAATACAGATTTACAGTACTTACGTCCCGTTCTTGCTGGGGAATCTGTATAAACACTTCAGCATCTGAAGGTAGGTGTTTGACAGAAATGTTTTGCCCATCACAGGAATACAGGTTGAGGGCCAACACCTCGGCTTGCACCTGGAGACAACAATGATATTCCACTTAGAAACCAGGGGGGTCACATGATTTACATAACGCAACTTAATCCTTGACGATCATTCAACCATTTAATGTGATTTAACTGTCACACCAAACTGTCAATCAAAGTTACTTTATATTCATAAGGAACCATGGACTAAAAAATAACTCAATCAATATTTGAAAAGATTAAAGTCTCACTGCAACAATATTCTGTGAATATAAATAAATCATCTTAGCAAAATTCTCTAATTTACTAACTATAAGAAAAACTAACAAAGTTTTAAGGCTTTTCAAAGTCTAAAAAAGATATTCCTCCTAAGAGCAGATCAATTTGGTCTGATTTAAGAGATTATGATGAAAACACAATTATGTGTTTATATCCAATGACCAGGTTCCAATAGAAATATCTCGTATTTCATTCTACAAAAAAGCTTAAAACTATTGAAAGATTGCAGAAAATAGTCAGCAGACAAAACGTGATTTTGCTTGAAGAGAACCAATCTAAATTTTCAGTTATAATCTTGCTGAAGCCATAACAAATGAATTGGGCCCTCGACAGAATTTGATAAGATCTTATTGAACGTTAAAAATTTAAACAGCTAAATACTGAAATGCAAGTTTCTTTTTCTGCCTGCCGACATGGTATTTGATCAACTTCACTGCCTTAACAATATTGAGTATTGATATAGCATCAGGGCCCCTCAACTTGCAGCATAGTATGTTTTTACTCACAACAAAAACTTCAAATTGCTAGGAAATTATTTGAGGATATAGCTGCCAAAACGGCAAACTCCTGCATGAGACTAGCGTATTAATCACCCTGTCAGCACAAAATCAATTCTCAATATCCTTCAGTTTGTCGGAGTCAAGTCGTTACTTACTTTCCAAATTTGGTCACCAAGATGGGAAAATGGATTTTTCTTGAAAGAAGTCATATGAGCCTGAAAGCACTCAGCATTCATTGAACTTGACTTCTGATTTGGGCTGACTTTTCTGGCTGTTTGAGTAATGGCGGCCATATTGGATGGCAGTTTAAACTGAGCATCATTGATGCTGATGATGGTGGCCAACCTCGGTGTGTATCGGGACCCCAGCACTGACACAAACTCAGCTGATCGCTGGATGGGGGCCTCGCCGATTGAGTGATGATTAAGCTCCACCTGAAGAAGAGGCAGGGAAAGGCTTCAGATAAAAATGTTAACTTAAATGGTGACTTGTCAGGAAAACAAACGTCACTGAGCTAATAACTTCTTTGTAAGTTGGACGTAAAATAACACTGACATGAGATTTGACAATTTCCAGCCAATGAATGTAGGACTTTCATGCATGAAGTCCACAGCTGGCATTTGTGTAACTCTGCCATGGCACGAGAGGCAGCAAGGACTGTCCGTAGTAATTATTCTAATTTTCTTTTTCAATCAGTGAAGACAGGACTGACTTATGGACATCGACTTCTTTAAGAATTTAAATGCAACGTTTCATTTAAGTACCAAAACAATAGAAATTGACATCCATCAGTGGATCTTGTCTTCATCAACACTACATCAATAACTAACATCGCACATACATCTGGTACACGCTCACTGGCTGACTTCGGCATATAGTCTGCCGTACATGTCTGTTAAACTTCCCAAATTGTAATCAAAGAATTCCCACTTCATGTTGATCTTGTAATAATTTACACTCAGCTTTGTAGAGGTGACCTCTATTCCACTATTAAGTAACTGACAGGACCATGTATTAAACAGGATGAGACTCAGAAGTTTAGTTTTACACTGCAGCATTGAATGTTTTGTTAAAATACAATGTTTAAATAACTCTGAAAACATATCAACTTAAATATCCCAATTTTGAACAATATGTAAGGTAATAAATGTTTTGCCAATTTGCCTGCCTCGATATGTCCTTGATATGGTAGACAGACCTTTCAATCCTAAACTACATGTATAACCTAGTGTGATAAACTTTCAAGAAAGACCTACTTTTTCTGACTTTTAAAAAGAATGAATTAATAACAGATGAACAATTTGAATTCTTATGGTATTAATTTCAAATATATATTCATATTGTCAGATTTATTATCTTTGTAAGTAGCCAAGTCATTCAATCCATCTTGTTCTTGTTGTATTGTTTCTAGACATACTGGCCATACACTCTTTTTATATTACATTGATCGATTCTTATTACCAGACTGGCGCTTTATAGAAAACCTAAATATCCCCTTTTAGCCTATTTAAGAGTTTCGAAGATCGGAGAAAATCAGTGATAAATTCAACTACTTCCTTTGGGGTGAAGACACAACAATATTTCCCCCAAACTAAACTCCTGTTCTTCCTCTATATTGGGCTGCACTTGCCATACATGTTTAAAATTTCCAAATCAGTAAAAAATCAACACTTGATGACAGAAACTCACACCAAATGAAAATTAAAAGTCCAAAATGGAAAAACTTAGCTTATCAGTTATACATGGCTTCTACCACATCCATGAAAAAATGTCAATAAAATGCCCAAAAGGAGCGATTAAGTCTTTCAGCAAACTCCTTCATGCAAAATAAAATTGAAATGAAAGGTCATTGACAGAAAAAAATCTGTTCTTGTTGAAAGATAGCTTGGCACAGTCAATGAAGCAGAATGAATTTTGACACTTATAGGCAGTCTGTAGAAAGGATCTTAACAACACCAGCTCGATGAAGGAGAGAAAAAATACTTCACAGTCAATAGGACTGGAGAATCACATAAAAACCTCTGTAAGGCAATCGGTCAAATTTCCAAACAAGCGCATACATATGTCAGTAGGCATTGGCTGAGATTTTGTCAGAAACATTCACTATGCACATAAGAACCCAAATCTTCAATGTGGAAATAGATTCAATCATATTGATTCCCATTTTGGTACCAAGTGTCATGAATTTTGATAAGTCTATTTCATGCTTCTTGCCATTTGTTTTCTCTTTTTCTGTTGAAAGTGTATACACCATAAATTTGGCTTCCATCATCATCATCATCATCATCATCATCATCATCATCATTAATTAATTAATTACATTACATTACCAAAGATTAAACTATAATTTTGGTTTCTATCATCATCATCATTGATTAATTAATTAATTACATTACCAAAGATTAAACTATAATTTTGGTTTCTATCATCATCATCATCATCATCATCATCATCACGATCTAACCCTCCTGATCAGGCACAGCACTTAACACACAAGTCTTTCACACAAGTTTGAAGGAAGCGAAGGATAATGCAGTGTCCATGCTGAACCACGTGACAGGGATCTTGTTTTGGACCAACAGGCTTCAAGAGGCAGTTTCTCTCTCATCTCAGACACCTCTTACACAATCACGAACAACGGCCTGTCTGACTAGAAGCAAAACCATTCCCAGAAAAGACCAGTCAATGTTCACCTCTGATCAGGTATTTATCTCCTACAATCCATCTTATGATTTTAAAGCACCGGGACTATCTTGAGCCTAGTGGTCCATCAACAACTCGTGGCCCTGGACTTTGTCAGCTCCCAGACATCCTAGCTCCAGAAACAACTCAGACACACAGCAGCTATTACAAACAGTTATGTTTTCACTAGCCCCTACAACACAGACAGTGGACAGACGGTTGCTCCTGGTGATGGACAAGGAGAGAAGTAGCTTTCACTGGAATAGTGTTTGTGGTATCTTAAGACATACGATGAAAATGTAGGTCCCCACAATGAAATAATCACTTTATTACACATTCATTTAATAAGAAAATTATGCCTTCATATTGGTGTATTTCAAGCCTCAAACTGATGTTTATCACGAAATCATTATTTATTCTTTTTTTCCATATTAACATCATTCAATACATCTAATTATTCAATTTATACAATCTTGTATTTTCATGATTCTCTTAAACGGGTAGGGAACAAAACTAATAAAACGTACAAATTATATCTAATGTTCAAATAAGTAAGAGGACCGTATCACTTGGAATATTTATGACATATGGACTTTAACACATCGTGGTAGCATAAGCTTATGATGATTCAGGATGATATTTAGTTCATTATACATCCTTCTCAATAAAAAACCCATTAAGAAGATGATTCAGTGGTCTTGTTCTTAGCCAAGTTTACAAGAGCTACAGAGGCAAACAATGTGTCTATAGCCCCTATCTTCCCCATATATCATGGCTGTTAATACACTGCTCTGAACGTAACCAGAATCCATAAAGATAAATTATCTTCTGTATGTTTTTCTTTCACTTTGTCGATTACACCTTATTGATGTCAATGCATGTCCTATACCCACTTCCTCAACAAGCAACAAACTTTCCTCAATATTTGCAACTAACTTATTTACCATAAATCAATTTTTGAGCACCAAGGAAAAGATGATTTAACAAAGCTCACTATCAGGATTTGATGGTCTCTGTGGACGAAAGTTCCTGAAAATATCAGGGCCTGCTACAGACATGATTTCTTGCCAAGTTAAACTATTCAATCATGGTATCCTATCTTTGTCAGGATAAGAAAAGATGATAAATTGTTAGTCAGCTTTTTCAGACATTTAGTAGTTTTCGACAGATTAATAAACAAATCAATACTAACATTTCACCACAGCAATGTAACATCTATGTCCTTAGGAACACATAAATCAATAGATACACAAGATCCCACCTCTGCTACAAATGGTATAAGTGGTCATCCAATGTTTAATCAATAATGGCAAATCCCATAGAAGCATTCGTCTCACACTTCCAGCTCACATTGAAAGAGGTTCTTCCTTGAAGCAGGACAAATTGTCTACAGATAGCTATCAACTACAATTACAACATCCCACAGAGGAATACCTGCAGCAGCTTGTCCAGGACGGTCATCGCTCGGACGGTCAGGGTCCGAGGACCCTGCTTATCAGCCTGCTCCACTGATGCCCCGATAATGCTGGACACAGCCTGGATGGCCAAAGTTAGGATGTCTTCGCCTGGATCGGCAATATCCGCGTAGAGAACCTCTGTCCGTGTTTGTATCGATTCCAGGAGTCGGAGAGCCAGCTCCAAGGAACAAGTACAGAGCTGCAAGGAAGAAAAGAACTCTTTATGTCAAGTGGTCGATTAAGTTGACCCCCTCATACAAGTTGCCAGCAATTTGTAAGAGGATTGTTTGCGACTTATCATTTGGCAGTTTTGTCCCGTCAACCCACAACAGTTGAGAATGAAAAGGAGGAGAGTGCTGGTACATAATACCCACTGCTCACGATGACCATTGTCTATTGCACAAATCAGGGACATCGATACAGAGCTGTCAAGGAGAAAACAATTCACACATCGTATCAAAGTTAGAAACTAATGCACACTGCAATATCCACCCAAGGGGAAAATTAGACATGAAACTGCTATCATGAAAACAACTTCTGTGTGTAACCTACTTGCACCATGAAAAACAGAAACAGTTGTATGACTGAGCTAATAAAAATGTGATAGCAGAGGGAAGGCCTTATTTTCTGCAATAAAAAGCAATCAATTTCTTGCCATGATCCATTGCACTCTGCCTAATGAATACAAAGTTTATTACTGATTAATCAATTATTTCCATGACCATGTTGGGCTCTTATCCATATTTGCCTCTACTTGAAACACAGAATAGATTTATCATGATCCCGAAGAAAGCAAGTCCACTGACACTCTGTATTGACAGTGTACACTAGTCAGCCAGCTAGCTAATGGAAAAACAGCAGCCTCAGGTGTGGATCCTATGTCTGAATACAGTTGTCAGGATATCGCTATCTCCAGCTTATTACGGTTTCTTCATCACATATCTAAACAGTTACTTTGCAGGTCATATAGTTATTATTAAATTATTGAACACTTATTGAAATATAATACCATCAGCTTGGTATGTTTATATTTTACAAGTAATAAACGATAATATTTTATATGTGACATTTTATTTCAAACCAAATAAACGTATTGTCAACATTCTTGGTATTTAAATGAAAATCACACAATGATATATTAAAAATTACCATGATGATCAATAATTTGATAAAAAACAAAACACAGAAACTAAATATACAACATTGTATCATAAAGTCGATTTGAGCGTAAAAACAGAAAATGTCCCACAAAATAAGAGAGATCAAACAGGTGCATTTTAAAAGCCTGTCATTTTATTTTTAATGAAAAATGAAACAGTATTATTAAGTGCAATTTTCCCCACGTGAAATCAACTTGTAATTTTATAATGTTCCATCATTCTCCAAACTTAATATAGCTTTCAGTTATAGCCTAACAATGAACCTCAGATTCTGCATAGCAACATGCTAACAAATAAAATCTTTACGAGATCGTCATATTTCACTGAATCATTAGAGGGCATTCATGTCTTCTAAGCAGAAATCTATACACAAGATTTGGCCTAAGCTATCAAACCTTTCTGTTACAAGTACGAACATGGCAATAAATAGCAGCCCAACCCAATAAACTCTATTTCAGATAATCATAAATCGAGGCTGAAAGCATGGGTGGGTAGTGAAATATTACATCTTTAGAGTCAATGTTTATCAACAAACACTCGTCCCAGAGACTTCGAAGGCAAGACACTGCTAAGTTCTTTATCTGTAATAAGTGCACAAGTACAATCACTTAATTGGTGTTGGCAACACAGGACCTATTTTAGGAGGTTTATCAATATTTGTGGCCAGATACTACCCACTGACAGCCATTTCATCAACTCGATTTCATATTGATTTGGACAAACGCGACAAAACCCCTTTCAAGGCATGATGAAGGCAATTAGACGGCAGACTTTTGTTCCTGTCCCAAGTCTTTTTACATGAGCGATTTGTGCCCAGAAAATACCAACTTAAGCTTGATGGCCTGACGGTAGTAGTTCGTGAAAGGAACAACAGTCATAATATTCCTTGTCGAAATCCAGGGAATTTACTTCGGGAAGTATCCAAGGGGTTTTATCGTATTCGCGGAGAAGGCAACATCTGCATTGTTCACATGGAGACTGTTTGATAAAATCTGCTTGCTTGCCAACCATTATATTCCCCAAATACTGCTATCGATTTGCCTATGAAGGGAGTAATACAATAAGTATTATCTGTCCATAAACAGATTAAGGGCCCGCTCTGGATGTGCCCCTTCCACATCAAAGAAGATTCCACTCCCAAATTATTCATATGGCACATGTAGGCGAGTCTACAAGAACCTTACTTTGTACACATCTCTTAACCAAATCTAGTGACAAGAAATCGCTACAAGCATAAAGGAGGGTGAGATGGTTTCAGGATCTTGTCTTTGTTACTCGTTTCCTCATCTTCTATCCCATGTCCTTTCATCTTCCCTGGACTCTTGTGTGCAGAGTAATATATCCTTCTATAACAACCAGCTTTAAAGGCCAACTAAGCTTGGGACAATTACCAGCCCTAGCAATTTTTATTCATAACTTTGAGGCAACTAGGAATATCTGAACAATCAGGGTCGAAAATAAATTATTCTCAGAATAAATTACCAATCACTGACTGTTTTACATTGAAATAAAAAAAAACAACTTTTACATGGCATTGTATAACCCAAACTCTAAAAGTTGTGAACAAGGTAGAACATGTGACTATTAACTGAATTGGTTGTATTTGTGTCAGTGTCTGAATCGAGGTCAGTAAGTTGACATCTTTGCTTCTGTCTACAGTTTTAAGATATATATAAATGTAGGCAATGCCCCACTCTCACACACTGTCCAACGTATGATGTATATACCTACACACCAAACCATGGAGCAGTCTCCCTTAGAATTCACTTTCTCTTTACCATACTAATACCGGTTATCAATTCATTTATTTTGCTGAAGAAAAAAAAAAAAATAAACAAATTAATGCATCAATTTGAGGATCTTAATTAAACTGTAAATGCAAAAAATATACTTATTGTATGTTCTCAAGTGACACTGAAAACAAGCTAGGTAACTCTGATTTCATTATAAGCGATACAGATACTGTAGGAACTACATTCAATAGTCTCGTGCCGATGAAATATCTCCACTTGACACAAAACAAATTAAAATGTCCATTACAAAAGCTTTCCTCTGTGTGTAGAAAGTATCACACTCCATCAAACTCAGTCAAATATTTTTTTCTCATTTTTCATGAACAAACACTGAAATTGATAAATATACTGCAAGAGCACAAAAAAGCATCTCAATCTATTTGACACAACTGCAAGCCTGACTCTTATTTGACAAAATGATCAAACAACACAAATTGCTGTCCATGGTTCATAAGCAAACTTTATTATCTTTTTCTCGTACTAACCAAACAAGCCTCTTGACTTTGGCAGTAATTTGATTGGATTCTGTGAAATTATAGACTTGCTCGCTATAGCTGTATACAGGGTGAACACCACACACGAGTCGCCCGGTACAAAGTCATCTAAAGGCAATCGTGATCATTAGACATTAGCATGAGTGTCTCCAGTATCCAACAGAATATACCTCAATGGACATCGATGTGATTAATGTGGGAAAGTTCTCACCAGTGAACAGGCCACCGCTCTTCTCAAACTATGATCTTTTTCAAAAAAGGTTTTCTTTTGCAGCGAACTGATTTCACAGATTTCTAAATTATGTTATTTCAAAGCATTTTATGTGGTGTGAAGGACAGTTACATGGACCAGATATTCAATTAATCTTGAAGTATTTTATCTGAATGGACTCCTATCAATGGCATCTGGAGGTTAGATGGTCTGGGATGGAATTAGTTTCCATTTTTAAAATCTTTTCTAGGAATTTTGTGAATGCTCTTGATTCTGAAGAGCTAGCTGAGGGTAGATTGAAGTAGAAAGGCAGAAATGAGTATTTAGAGATTCTTAAATGTATTTACATTGAATAGGTTAAAGCCTGCATTTAGGTTCAAGTTTTACAGTTTATGTACAGGAGAAAACTGAAAGGATGGATGATGAATAAAAATCAACAAAATTCCAAAATGACACCCAAATCCCTAAACCAACGATGAAATAGTCCCAGACTTTACACATGATTAAAATAAAGACCTAAACTCCCAAATAGAACTGAATAAATTCATTATGTAAGTCCCATCCCACATTCTTCGTTCTATTTCTCTGTGGTAAGCCAGGCGGTGGATATTATGTGTACCCAAGGAGATTTCGATGACTATGTCTTTCAGAAGCAGCAGCCAGTTGGTTACCTCTGGTACCATTGACTTTGAAAACAGAATGGTAATACACTCAGCCCCACCCCAGATGGTAGATCACCCTCCCCAAAGCTTGACAACTGAACAGCCTCCCCCCACCCCAGATGGTTGAACACCCTACCCCAAGCTTGACAACAGAACAGTCTCCCCCCACCCCAGATGCTAGAACAGACTCTCCCACCCCAGATGGTAGAACACCCTCCCCCAAGCTTGACAACAGAACAGCCTTCCCCCACCCCAGATGCTAGAACAGACTCTCCCACCCCAGATGGTAGAACAGACTCCTCAAGCTTGGTAACAGAACAATGGTAGAATGGCCTTCCCTACCCCCCGATGGTAGAAAACCTTCTCCCCCACCCCAAATCCCTTGATGACAGACCAGCCTGCTCCAGAACAAGTTCAACTGTGTTTGCTGTACACCAGCTTGCACTAGAGGTTCATAGAACTATCAATAAACTTGCTTGAACAAACATTACTTTCTGCTTTTACAAGTTATGGTTATTGATATCTAATACATTCTGTGGAATTTATGGATGCATGCATAAACAAAAAGCAGACTGAAAGACGTTGTTGTTTAACTGCTATGTGTAAGATCAGTGTTATAAGGCATATTGATATGAACCGCTTTCAAAACACTTTGCCAGATGCTTTTTCTGTGAAATATTCCAGAGGCAACTGATCACAAATCTATGACTAGTTCCCTTTAAACCACAATAAACATGATGATAAAACCTATTCCTAAAAAATAATATCACAAAGTTCATTATTTATTTCAACAAATTATTTTTTTAATCAAATTTAAAAAAGAATAACAATATAAAAACATGTTTTTATTCCTCATCTGTTTCATCCAAATTGAAATTTTATTCCATCCTCTTGTCCACCTGCAATCGCAGTGAAACAGACCTACATGGAAAGATCCTACTTCCTAATGATAGAGCATTTTATCAAATTAGAACCAAATCATCCAATACCAAATTCACACGAAACAAATCCACCGTTGACGGAGTACACAAAACTGCACATGCTCACTCACACTGATAACTCGGCAATGTTTGCCCATCAAGCCTTAAAAACGATGGAATATTCATAGGCACATCTTTGCCAAACATCACTAAATTAGTCTCAAAGGCTATGTGGACATCCCTCACACCACCTCTCACCTCCCAGAAACACTCAGTTAATTGACATAAACCCAAATTGGTCATAGTTTTATACCGGGATCCTATGGCAGACTCAAGCTCTGGAATATTCAAATAATGCATAAAATATATACACTCCTGGGGAGTATACAGGAACTTCTGGACACAGGAATTGTAAATGTTGGCACTGTTTTGATCATGTTTCTGAACCAACTTGTATAGGTTTTTAGCATGAGAGACCAAGCATCTGTCATATCCACATCAGGACAAACTTTATGTATTGATTGTGTTTAGGTTCCAATCTGTTATCAATAAAATATTTGAGAGTTCTCATCTGGGAAGGATCAGACTACAGCCAGCAGAAAGACATTCTGACTCCAGGAAACACAACCACCAGACTGACTCTCCTCCAGACAATAGGCCACATCACAGGACCATATACTACAGCCAGTAGAAAGACATTCTGACTCCAGGAAACACAACCCTCAGACTGACTCTCCTCCAGACAATAGGCCACATCACAGGACCATATACTACAGCCAGCAGAAAGACATTCTGACTCCAGGAAACACAACCCTCAGACTGACTCTCCTCCAGACAATAGGCCACATCACAGGACCATATACTACAGCCAGCAGAAAGACATTCTGACTCCAGGAAACACAACCACCAGACTGACTCTCCTCCAGACAATAGGCCACATCACAGGACCATATACTACAGCCAGCAGAAAGACATGCTGACTCCAGGAAACACAACCACCACCCTTACTTGTATTTGCTTTGAAAGGAGTGCTGTTGATTCCAAGGTTGTATAGCATGTACAACAGTGTTGACCTCATGCAAAACAAGATGATACTGTGCCTTGTTGTCAGGGGCACTAGGCATATCAAAGAGTTAGGTGATTTCCAACCTTTCCAAAATGCCTAGCGGGATGTTTCATCCACATACTTTTCAGAAGCTGGTGAAGCTGGTGAGTTGCCACTTGATCGGAGTGAATGTTACAATGGCTGCAGTACCTACCTCTTGGGGTACAGCTGTGGTGGCGGCCAGTGACTGGGCAATCTGTATAACCTCAACCTGCACAACACAAGAAAACATAGTCAGTCTCCTGGCAACACAAATGTGTCACTTAGCAACACAAATGTGTCACTTGGCAACACAAATGTGTCACTTGGCAACACAAATGTACCACCTTGCAACACATTTGTGTCCCTGGCAACAAAAATATCTGTCCCCTGGAACACAAACATGTCACATACCAGTGGGTGAGTAAACATGTTAAGTGACATCGGCAGTATTTCAGCCATACTGCTACAAGTGAATACATAACATGACAACATTAAAAAGACATGACTATCAGGGATTATCATGGAATTTATCACATATGAGAGAAAATCTCCCCTGGTCCAAAAGCAATGAGATTTTTTGGTGTGTGATGAGATAAAACTATTGAAAGATGTACGCGATTTTCAATCGTGCTGACTGAATGTTGATGTGATATCTACGTCAACCATGCGAGAATATTGCGGAATCGGGGCCTAAGTCAATCCCTGGACTATTACATGACAACACAATATGAAAACAGGGCTATAGATCACCAGCAACCAAAGTTGGGTCACCATACTAGAGACTATCAGGACTTACAGTACCTCTACTTGCATGGTACCCCAGCAGGACTAATCTAATCTTCAAGTTGATGATGATTGGCTGCAAGTTGGCCATACATCTCAGAGTGCTACAGAGGACTACAATGGATATGAAGAAGGTACTGTACCTCATCTCGGAGCGGCAGCTTGAGCAGGTCGTCAAGGAGCCTGTACCGCGTCTTCTGTCTCTTCAACCATTCCGGAGAGGACATGTTCACCTTTGGGGATCTGTTCATCCAGGTGGCCATGTTGCCGATGAGTGTACATGTCGCTCTGTCATCACCATAATTCTTGGCTTTTTGATACGGTTTGTAAAACAACTCCAGAGGAAAGCTGCCATTGCCTTTTCTGGAATAAAAAAAATAAACAATGAACGTCCCACTTGACACACCATATCAGAGGGTAAGAAGCTGACACTCAAACATGAACTCTTCGCTCCAAATGTAGTTCCAGCTGGTACAACACACTGTATTGATGATGAAGTATAATTACATATTAAGTAAGGTTTCGGGTATCAGCTACATCTCATGACTGGTAATATAAACTGACAAATCTGAACAAATGAGTTTATGCAGAAGAAGTCTGTGAATATATAATGAGACAGATACATAATGGTCAGCTACATAGGAATGTCTAGCAAAAGTATAATTAGTGATGCTGACATAACTAGTTTTACTGTACCGTAGTCAGCTGACTTGGACCTGTATGTCCTAGGATTCACAATACATTAATTCAGTAGGATGGTGCCTGTTTAGTCAGCAGTATTCCAGCCATATCACAGCCGCATGTTAATAATAGAATCTGGACAGGGCACATCAGTTATGCATATTATTTGATCAACATCCCATGCCATCATGATACAAATACACACAATCGCCAAAGGTTGATCATCCAATCCAGTTTTGAATTCTTACAACCCCCATAAGTTATTTGGGGACTAACCCAGCATCCCCACTGGGCCTACCATGGCAACAGTTCAGTTGTATAATGTTCCTGGTAATATGCATGCTACCATGGCAACAGTTCAGTGGTATAATGTTCTTGGTGATGTGCATGCTACCATGGCAACAGTTCAGTGGTATAGTGATCCAATCTATCAACAGTTCAGTAGAATGGTGATCCTGGCTATGTGCATGCTACCATGGCAACAGTTCAGTAGTGTATTGTTCCTGGCTACGTGCATGCTAGCATGGCAACAGCTGAGTGGTATAGTGATCCTGGTTATGTGCATGACACATGGTTCATAGTTCCTGCATTCAGTGAGCCACAGCTTATAACACTGTCTCCCAGAAAAGAAATTTCAAATTCCTTTAATCTTAACATTGTGTTCGCTGGGAAAGATAGATTCATATAATATTAAACACAGACATAAATAGCCAACATGTCAGTCCAAATTAAATACACGAACATGTCCTTTTCAAACAAAAATCTAATTTCCGTCTGCTGATGAAATTGACTCATATACGTAACAAAATTAATTTCCTCCCCAGCCTGTTTTCGTTCGCTTGCAGTAGGAAACTACCCACACGTATTTCATTCCAATCTGAAATTTATCAGAAACATCTCACATACTTTTACTGCCATGTAGCAGTGCATAACAGGATTACAAGATAATCTAGTGGCAGGCTGCTTCATCAAGTAACTGGCCATGCAAGTTCAGTGGAGAGAAAACATGATTAGCTCGCACCATACACAGGTACAAAAGTCTGCTCCTTCTATTTCTCTTTCCATCTCTCATTCTGTCTGTCTTTCATTCACTATTTCTGTCTCTTTTTCTCTTCCATTCATACTTCAAAGTGGATATTCTGGGGAAGAATGGTTGCACATTACCCCATGCTTGTCTGACGGGACACCAAAATGGATTAGGTGGCCACAATGGCAGCAAAAAGTGACAACTGAGGACCTGAGTACACATGCCTGTTACACGGAGTAAAAATCTGTGAACTAGTTAAATATTGATAACTATGACGTGAAACCCTGTCACAGAAAGTAGGCTTATACGGGCTGTCTTTAGCAATATTCCAGCAATTTCAAGATGTGGGGCACCGAAAAGGGCTTCACACATTGTACCAATGTGGGCGGTCAAATCCAGGCCTTCAACACGACAAACAAACACCAGGTTACCCAACCGCCCCTAAATCCCTTCACAGCGATCCGTTGGGTGACGGTGCAAGTTGACAACCTGGAGGGCCCTTGGGTGATGGTGCAAGTTGCCAACCTGGAGGGCCCTTGGGTAACAGTGCAAGTTGACAACCTGGAGGGCCCTTAGGTGACGGTGCAAGTTGACAACCTGGAGGGCCCTTGAGTGACGGTGCAAGTTGACAACTTGGAGGGCCCTTGGGTGATGGTGCAAGTTGCCAACCTGGAGGGCCCTTGGGTAACAGTGCAAGTTGACAACCTGGAGGGCCCTTAGGTGACGGTGCAAGTTGACAACCTGGAGGGCCCTTGAGTGACGGTGCAAGTTGACAACTTGGAGGGCCCTTGGGTGATGGTGCAAGTTGACAACCTGGAGAGCCCTTGGGTGATGGTGCAAGTTGACAACTTGGAGGGCCCTTGGGTGACGGTGCAAGTTGACAACTTGGTGGGCCCTTGGGTGACGGTGCAAGTTGACAACTTGGAGGGCCCTTGGGTGACGGTGCAAGTTGACAACCTGGAGGGCCCTTGGGTGACGGTGCAAGTTGACAACCTGGAGGGCCCTTGGGTGACGGTGCAAATTGACAACTTGGAGGGCCCTTGGGTGACGGTGCAAGTTGACAACCTGGAGGGCCCTTGGGTGACGGTGCAAGTTGACAACCTGGAGGGCCCTTGGACGACGGTGCAAGTTGACAACCTGGAGGACCCTTGGGAGAACCTTTAACTCCCTGGTTGTGTCTGACCCTGATCCATGGCATACTATAGTCAGCACACAGATGTGCCATTTCAGAACTATTTCAACATACATGAAACTCATCCCTTTCAAAGAGATTTCCATCTTAATCGCTGATTGGCATTGTTTCTTGTTTAAGAAAGAACAGGAACCTTCAGTGACAATTGCAGAATTTCTTACAGGATAATGAGTCTAGCACCTTGCACCACAGGCCTTAATCGTGAGAACTGTCTAATATTGTGTGTAGGCAAGGATGATAGGGATCATTATCCCATGGAGATGAAGGGCAACTTCAGACATAGATGGCCAGACTCAATTATTGAGGATGGACCTACTGGCCCTATGTAGGACACAACTGACCCCATTGGTCACATGTAACATGTCAACCAGCCAATCATCTTGTTGATGCTATTCGTGTTCGCATGCAACATGTCAAGCAAAGGATGATGAGAAGAGGGACTTCCTATTTGTATACCAGCTGTTGTCTGTTAATACAGATAGTAGAAATAGTTATACCATTTTGAGCAGTGACTGGAATACTAAAAGCCTGCCTGTAAACTTGCCAACAGACAGACAGACAGACAGACGGACGGACTGCAGTCGGCTCTAAATAACTGAATTTGGGTCAGGTCGACAAGTGTTTGATGGTATGAGTGAGTGAGTGAGTTGGGTTTAACGCCGCTTTTAACAGTATTCCAGTTATATCACGGCGTGTCAGCTTAATGTGGGAGGAAAGCCTGAAGTGATGCAGGTCTCAGACGTTTACCACTTCGGTCAAACCCACGAGCACGGGTATGGTGCTGACAAACCTAGAAACATAATCGGGGCGAACCGGGATTCAAACCCACAATGATAGGTTTCTGGCGTGTCCAAGGGACGCTTTAATGGTATGAGCAATGCTGTAAGTCACTGAGTATTTCACCATAACCCGGGTTACAAATTATAAGTACTTGATCCTGTTGGCTCAAGTTTGTTACACTTAGGATGTATTGTCATTAAAACTTACCATTATAAACTTGTAATTTGGTTACTAAAACTGCAAGAAATTGAGAGAGACACAAACCAGAACTATTTCATAAACATGTTCCTTTTCACAGATTATGAAATTCTTATTGAATAAACTATTGTGTTGAACTTTAGAACTTACATATTCTCCCACAACAAACGAACATGGTGAAGTTTGTTTTTTAATGCTACAATCCGTAACATGTCAGCAACCTGTTATATTTGTGTCTGAACCAGACAAACAAGTGATTGAAATCATGAGCAATTATCCACATCGAGGTACGATGATACACAGTCAACCAAGTCACTGAGGCAGACAACCCCATCCATTTTCTGTATACGACGTAATAAGCACCCAGGGCGTTCTCAAAAATAGAAAAAGGGGGCTCTGATTTGATTTCGTCAAATACGGTAGTCGCTGCAAACAAACAAACACAGGCTGCTGGGGACCACTTCTGACCCATTATCCCCACAGGGAAACACCCTAAGGTAACAACTGCCATAGTATATGTCACCCATGCCGATATACTTTACAATTTCTTCCAAACTTTGAATGACCCATGATGGGATTCGGGAGTAATGAAGTTTAACCCTACATTATGGTTATCATCCCTGCTGCCTTACACAGCCCTTCTGACAGCAAATCAATATGATCGTCATATTAACCATCCCCTTAATAACAAATCCATTAACACAAGACCTGACTGCAACCCATTAGAATCCTCATCTTCTCTTCAGAATGAGGTGCTAACCAATCCAAAGTTAATCCAAAGGCTAATAGGTAAACAATCCACTGGCATGCCACCCTCCGAGAAATGAGGACGTGGTAGACATCATTCTATCTGCTTTCGAATACATATTTCACGGGTCTCTAACATCCAGTATGGCATTCCTTGTCATCATGCCTCTCTTACCCCTGCCTATGAAAATTTTTCATCCAGCGTTTTAAATATGAATGACTGAGTATGGTTATCAAATTACAGTGTAGGTTTTATTTCATTATGGAGGATGGGAAAGGGCAAAAGCTCTCAACACACAGCAGTGCTCTGGAAGGTACTTAAAGTTTTAATGGAAACTGCCAAGAAGGGACAATAAAGAAAACTTGAAATGGGAGTGCAAAACCATCTACATATTGTTGAAGCTGCACTTTAAACCAGCCTGTCATACACAAGATTGCATGGAAATAATTGATTTATTCCACTAAATTTGTGTCATAATTTTTTATCTAATAATGAATATCAGAGCAGCATTCCTGTTTACAGGGTTTTGATCTGATTCTTATACAACCCAAATTGCAATATTCTGTAAATCAAAAAATCCATCATGCATAGATCTAATTCAATTCAAGCTTGAGTCAAGACCAACAATTTCAAATAACAAAAGTACAACTTTTTTCTTTCCATTTTGACAATAATTTTGTTGAAGCTTTTTAGCCTACAAACTTCCCTGTGTCAGCTTTCATCAAAGATAGATACTTCCAAATCGGTGGATAACATCACAACAAAAACTTGACATGGTGCAAACTCAAAACATCACTAGATACCAACATTGAGGAAAGCAACAAATGGCAGCGCTAGCTGTGGTTTACAATCACCACTTGATAAACAAAGACTTTCTTAACTTTCCGTGAAGACGGCGTGACAATACTACATTATGAGTAAAGACCTTTTATCAAGCCTTTCAAATCAGGCTTTCAGAAAAACAAGTGCGGGTCAGTGTATAGGAAAGCTTTCAGCTTCTGCGAATTTTTGCAGGTGATGACAGATTGCCGTGTGTAAATAATACAGAGTAATCAATCCTAGCAACCACAATTCAATGGCTCATGTCGATATTTATTCGTGTTTGGAAGAAAAGTGCTCAGATTGGGAAATTTGGCGTCACATTTAATTCGCTGTCTGCCTAGCAACATGGTATACAAATGATGCCGAGATACTCGAATCACATCCAAGGCAGGAACATATATTAAGGAAACAGTTGACAGGTTGTTCTGTTACATATAACGAAGAAATATTGAAATAATTAAATCTGAATTTCAAATAAAGCCTCAAGGCTAATAAGAAAAATGATGGTGATGATGAATATGATGCTACTACTACCACTAATAATAATAATTGCCGATTGCTACAATGTAGCTGATTCAGTGCATGAAAAAAAAACAACCCAAAAACACGTAAAAAAATATTATGATCATGGCCATAAGGGGCAGATACATATTAACAATCTCTACATTTTCACAATTACTTCAAGTTTTCTTATTACATCAACACAAGATTGAGGTGCTGCAGACAGCTAATTGTCTCTCTCTGGGGTAGAGTGATAGTGAGTGGTTACGTAATACAAAGCTTACAACAGTAGACCAGAAATCAATATGAATAAGCTGATTTCCAGGACCAAGTTGGATTCTCCGATTTAATTAACTATTTTTGCATCGAGTACAACGGCAGTGGATGTAAATTATCACTACAACATCCTGCACTGACACTGAGGTTGTTAAACTATATTCCATACAGGTCTACTACTTTGACATCATCATAATGCAGTAGCATTTTTCTATATTATTTCGATATTATTTCCAAATTACAAAATTACTTTTTTAGTTGGCAATCTGACAAACTAAGGGAGTGTTTATCAGCAAGCAAATGATGAATGATACTGTAATCCCCATGATTCAATAACTGTCAGGGTATCAAATAATTTAAATAAGTTACATTCAGGCCATGTGGTAATTATCAAACAACAAAACATGAGTAACATCGTTAGTGTTTGCTCTATATCACCATATTTCAATTTTCAATCATGTAGAAGGAAAGTATCTTGTCAAAGCATAAATTGATGACAAAAATTTTAAGGTAGAATTCTTACCTAGGTTATTCATAACAGTGTGTCAATCTGATCTGATCTTTCACTGAGAGAGAACAAACAATCAACTGCCCCCTTCTCTATTAAACCTGCTCTGGGGGGCCAGATTGGCAGGTTTCATTAATAAGATGCTAAGGTTTAAATGACTTCTGCTTACCAAGGGAGGACAACCCATTGATTGATTGTATTGTACAAATATTCAATTACTCCTGTGATGACAGGGGTGTAGGAGTGTGTCTGATCACCAATGCTGCTTCCACGCTCATGTACTCGGGAAACGCTGGGGAAGCTCTCGCTCCTCTCTACATCCTCGTCAACCCACAATACAGGCAAACCACTCGTGTCGCACTGAACCTGTCACAAGTGGTGTTGTCTATTTTCAAGCTCCCCGCTTAAGACAGCCACAATGGCGTCAGTTTCACTGTGGTACAATTAAGCATGGCAAATATCAGTTTGTTACTACCAATGCTGTGGCCAGCAAGGGATGGGGACTGTATCTGGAACAGCTGCTGAGCGTGTTACACCATTAACTCTAATGCTCCTGCCACATGGTATTTGGTGCAACAAATTATGATCAATTTTGGAGACTTAGAAAACTAAACTGAAACATACATTATCTGCTTATCTTAAACTTTTCTGTGAAAGGATACTTAATATTATGAAGGCATGCAAAAAAGGGGAAATAATTCATTTTCAACTTATTAATCATTGCATCTATATTTGTGTACAAAACTTACACTTACAAATGAAGAAAGGGAAAATAATTCATCTCTAATATTCAGATAATGACAGATATAAATTAAGATGTTCATTGTGGAGACAATATCCCATTATGTTTTGGAGATATATGGAAATAAAACCCAGAACTAATCCATCTTCTATATTCAGATTTAGATTAAGATTTGTTTTAGAGACACAGCAAAGTCATATTTAGAAATATGATTAATAAATAAAAGATACATTTTTGTGTTTTAAAACAAAAATCCCAACTAATGTAAATCCCCCACTATTGTGATACCACATGCTGTGATCAAGTAATGTGTTCATGTACCAGATAGGATACGGTCCACTCTGTGCACGGGTTTAATGAATTATCAAAGGTAACACTACACCCATCATTGCTTCCACACAAACGCAGACTACATCAACAATGAACATCAATATAATGTGTTTTTCCAACCAGTCATAAACAACATCCACGTTTTCATTACCATGCACCTATAGAGAGACTGTCAGGGGTGTAGATATATATGTTATCTTACAAAACAATGAATAATGTAAGCACTGTCATACAATATATTGATTCTACATCCCAGATGATACGTTTAGGATATTCAACCTAATAACGGAGAAAGAACACCTGCAAATCGCATGCATCTTCTCAAGAATCTATTGATCTAAGCCTTAATCAATAGTCAGAATGTCGAATTGTAAAACAAAAGACCAAGATATGAAATTATCTTGTCTTTTTTTTTCTTTTCATATTGATTTTAAAAATTTAATTAACATGACTGATATATACTAATAGTAATTATAAATTTTCATAACATTACGACATCCAAATGAAATTGATTATTAACATTTAACTTTCTGCCTTTGAATTAATTTTTTTCTTTGTTGCGATGTTATGGAAATAATGTTTGATAAAAAGTATTCTTTGAGCGAAATAATGTTGATTGCCCGGTAAAAAAGAAAACATTCATGTTCAAGTAAAACAACTCACTTCTAAACCAATCAAATCCTCAAGGGTTGATGCAATATTTCTGAAAACCTCCCTGAATCTAACTAATGGGAATAATCATTGTTTAATCTCCTGATTGCTAGAGCTTGTATAGTTTCCATCAAATCAAGTCGTGTTAAGAATCATTTCAAAATAAATTACATAGTGGATCTCTAACATCCTCCACCATTAAACTAATGAAACACAAAGCAGTGCTCTGCACAGTCAAATTTTCAAATTTTTAACACAATCAAAATACTGAGAATACTGCTCTATTCAGCATAAAGCTCCCAATTTGAATTGGTAATCGACCTAAATTCCATTTAAACCTGAACTCATTTCTAATTCGAAACATCTACAAGAAGAAATAGCTGCATTGAAAATTTCTTTTCAAACTTGGCCCAAAAAATTCTCAATCCTCACGCACAGTAAATTCCATCAACCCCACACACTGACAAAATGCTAACACAGCCGCTCAAAGCCGCTCTGGTGTGAATTGGTGAGACTTACAGTACCACTGGTGGCACTATAGCCGCTATTTGTTTTGTCTTTGCAATTTTAGTGTTCCGCCCTCGGTAAACTTTGAGCTTGTAGACATAGTGAGATAGCTCAACAACTGGTCAGGCGAATTAGCGCCACGTATATGTCGACACCAGAGCACAGATTTCTCTTCATGTTAAAGTCTCCATGTCTGTGTACTGAGTGAATATCCCTGATCAATTGTAGTAGAATTACAAACAGGTAGACAACCATATCGCGACAATGTCTCTTTCCAGAAACTAGCAAAATTTGAAGATACATCATTCTTTATACATGTCACTACTGCTTAATAAACCTCAAACATGTAGTAACTTACATTTCAGTGCTGTTTAGTATCATGACATTAAAATAAAAATGACAATGTTATTTACCCGTAAACATCACTTGTATTTGTGTTGAGAGGTTCTAAAAGTAAAAGAGGTTTTCTCCTTCAAATACAAGTCTTGGTTACATGAAATATTGACCAGTTTACAAACCATGGAAGCCTTCTGCAGTTCATCATGCTGTGCACTGAAATATCCCTGTCACCTCCTTCTCCCGTGTCTTCACCCTTATGTACATCCAGCTACAATCTACACTGCGGCAGCTCAAACCCAAAAGGACAATTAAGTCTCATGTGGACATCTATAAAGTGTCTTCCTAACCACTTGAACTGCAATGTCCAAACATACAGTCAGACATGCTATTTGCCTAACAACATGACCTGCCGTGCTATAATCCCTGGAAGGGAGACTTTGCATAACATTAGGTCATTGTCATTGCTATAGAGAAGACCTGAGTTCAATATGACCTTACATAACACATATGGCAGAGCAAGTGGTCGGCAAACACCAATCTCTCCCATTGACCATAGTCCTTTGTTAGGTGTGAAGGTAATTAAATGTCAAAGTAGGCACCTTGGCTGTTTGTGGACATAGGAAATGAACCCTGTAATTGACTGCCCAGTATGGGACCTGGCTTGCTGGTTGGACTTCAGTGTTTGCTACATCATCCCTGTCGCAAGATCTGAGAGACTAACTCAACAAAGATGAATGTCGGGTCTAAGCAACCAACTCAACAAAGTTGGCTGTCAGATCTGAGAGACCGCCTCAACAAAGATGGCTGTCAGACCTAAGAAACTGAATCAACAAAGATGGCTGCCTGATCTGAAAAAAAAAACAGCTCAAGAATGATGGCAGCAGGATCTGAGAGACCAATTCTACAAAGATGGCTGCTGGATCTGAGAGAACGACTTAACAAAGATGGCTGCCGGATCTGAAAGAATGACTTAACAAAGAGGACTGCCACAGCTTGAGACGGACTCCAAAAAGATGGTTGTCCTTTATCTAGTGACTGCTGGATTTGAGGGAAGTACTCAACAACCAGTCAACAACAGAAATGGAAACTTCAATCAGGAAGGGCAGCAGATTAATAGCCAACAAACTATCTTCCAAATACACATTACTGCACCATTATTGCCCTTCAAGATCACATAAACTTCTACGTATACTGAGGTCTTCAATTCAAAATTGAAATTCCTTGGTTTAAATTATCTCAATCACCTTTCAACATTTTACCAGTCAATTCACCAACTGCACATTTCTGAAAAACAAACCAGAAAAACATTGAACCAACACTTTTCAACCCTGACAAAATATTACAAGAAATTCCACTCTCTGTTATTTAGCTGATCAAATAATCCACCTTGCAACGAGTCCACGAACGCATGGTGATCATCCACTGCCAATATCACACAAAGAACACGCACCATCGAGACATGGGAACGCACGATTCAAATTCGTGGTGGGTTAAAATCTGCATGCAGCATTCTGCGGTCACACACTCTGGACAATGGAGTACAATGGCTCCCTGTTCTAGTTTCTCTTTTGCTTTATAATGATATCAAGGACAATATTCATTTCCCTATCCCAACAGAAAACATGCAGGGCCCAAAACATGTATAAACCCATCTCGACCACTTGCACAAGAGAATGTTGAGTATGAATTTCTTACCACACCCATAAATTATATTAGTTGGGATTGTTCATTGTGGTTCCATGTTTGAATAAAGCTCTGCTGGGACTTTCCTTGTGGTGTGTTATATATAGCCTTTGTGTGCCAGTTGTATCTGCAAATACTAATCTGCAATATTCCCTCAATAGCAATTACCATCACAATGATTTCACAGTTTTGTCTCATGAAAAACTAATCTGTTCTGTGGACAAGAAAAACACCAAACTATTAATCTTGTCCTTAATGCAAAGTATACTTTTTAAACAAAATGTTTCTTCAACGTACATATTTCATAACTTACACAAGGCATCAAATGTAATCCTTAGTGTTTCAGTTATAATAAAACTTACAGTTGTATGCTAAAAACATTTTCTTAAATCTTTTATATCCAGATACACATTCCGACAGTGAAGACATATCAATATGACATTAATCTTGTGCAAGCATAATGTCTGACATCCAGAAAAGCGAAGATTTTCCTCAACAAGATCACAAATAACTGTTGCATTACAAAAAGCAGCATGATCATAACTGATGGACAGATGGAACAGAAATAAGGCTAATCGCCAGGGACAGACTTGATACAGGAGCTTGAAACACTCAGCTAGTTAGGAACAGAATCCTCAAAGAAGGGTCCTTCTTCCTGTGATAACAGTGGTTTTCAATGACGCTGTTAGTGAATGAAATATTTCACTCTTTCTAAGGGGGAGCGGGGCTGCAGTAGTCGAGAGACACTTTAATGTTGCTGAGCAAACAGAATAAATCTTCCTCCAAATGGCAATGCCCTGTACCAGTCAAGTTACCAACTTCATGAAAGTATTTCAAACATGTCGCCCTCTCCACAGTTTCCCCTTAAGCAAACAACGCCAGTCGTGTGCACCTCCATTTAGGTCCCAGGCATGCTTTTGACAATGTTTCACAAAGCGTGGCTTTCTCTCTGGAGATTTCTGATCATTCAAATATCGAGTAGGCTCGATAATAACCTCAGAAATATTTTTAATCACAGGCAAGTTCCTTTTTCACATTTGTAAATATTGTTATTGAAAGCATGTCTAAGCGACAACCAACTAACTTCACAATATTTTTTTATATCAACATACAATTGAACCAACCATTGTTTGATAGCATGTCATGTGCATTAACATTAAAAACGTTCTGGTCACTACTATACAACATGATTTAAGCCTTTTGAGATTTCATGGTATGTTTCACCTCACTGAAAGACTCTTACACCACCTGACAGAGCCTGATGCAGAAAAGGAAGATTTCATATTTGTTCTTTATAGAAATGTCTTCAGGAGATTAAACCAATCTTATAAATTCTACTCAGGATATCTCATACATAAAGTTCCTCTACTGCATGTAAGATGATGGTACATGTTTGCTTGAAAATTGATGAACTGACACTTTGAATCATCTCTAAAGATTTTGTAATTAAGATTTATCTTATCTTATGCAAACAAACCTCAGAATGCAGTCTGTTTAGATGTGAACTTGTGTCAGCCTTACTGCTGCTTATGTCAATAGCTCAATTCAAAAGATTTTTAAATCTTCAAAGATGATTGCATCATGAAAGAAATTATTAAGCAAACAGTGTTTAGACAGCATGATAATACTGCTATAAAAGGGTGGCAGTTTTCGCAGTGCTAACCAAAAGGTCAACAATGCACTGATGAAAAAGCAAATTTAGCATATCGAGGTATAAATACGGACATGTGTGCCTTGAACAAACTAAATGATCACTCGATCAGAAAATGTCCCAGATTAAATCCAGACTGAAGCTATGGCTCAGCAGGTTTGACTGACAGTTGTTCATTAGAAATGTACGATGCTGATAATACAACAATAGCTGATAAAACAAGGCAGACATTCCACATGAATGCTCGATACAATTAAGGATTTGGCTGTGGGCATGAAAGAATTGGACTTTAAACTTGATAAATACTTCAGGATTCTCTACCGGCTTTCCTGTTGAATTAATAATAGGATGATTTAATTGAGATCATCTGACTGTTATTGATAACTGACATAGCTCTCTTCGTCAAGTTAATTATGAAATGTATAGAGGCCTGTACAAATGACATTATCGTGAAATATGTCTCTAGTAAGTCCACATCATTATAACGGTTCTGATTTGTCACAAGACTGATTGCTTCAACATTCCAGCAATGGCATTAGACTTCTGGGTATTCCGGTCTGCTACCTCACATAAATTCATAACATAATCATGTATTAATTAAATAAACAAATGTTTTACTTCATCCTGGGCTATGAGTCAGACAGATAATGTTATTTAGCAGCCGTGAATAAGACTTTGGTCTGGTCAGGTTCCAACTCAGACGAGGAATGGAATTGGATATTTAACAGAAACAGATAGGGAGTCTTCCAATATGCGGAAACATGATGACTTTGCGATACACAATTTCTAATAAAATACATCGATTGACAAGAATTGTATAGAGATAAGAGTAACAGGAAGGCTCTTAATTTCTACTGAGGTCTCATATCTGCATTAGCGCAATCATGAAATATTTAATTCTGGCATATCAATGTATGGCATCATGGGATTTGATTTCAATGCACAATATCCTCTACAATGTTACATTTCCAGATACAGGAGTGTTACTATAACAACAAACTCAATAATTCTGAAAAACAACATTGACTTCATGTCTGACATATACAAGTTGTGGGATCTACAAAAATCTCTCTACAGTCTTCAGAGAAAGAGGAGGTTCAATCAATTGATTTTGATAATCAGCACAAAAAGATGCCATGTAGACTGCAGGGAAGAGCTATAGGCCATGGTGGCTGAGAGCTGTGCCAGAGGCTGGTCTCCCTATTGTACATCTCCTGGGTGAGATCAAAGGTAGTCAGTGCTAATGCTCAGAGCTAAATCAGTTCCGTGAGACTTTAACCAGTTCAAGAACAGACCCATTTCAAGTGCCAGTGAAGCTCTCACAGTCACTCTTCAGTTCAATAAATGGCTTATTTGTCAAAACGAATCATTGAACTTTCTTGAAGCTGATACAGCAAAGTAATATCCTTGTGTTTCTTCTAAAAGGTTTGACACATCATACAGGGAAAGTTACAATGAAGAAATTGATTGAAATGTTATTGTTGGAAACATTAAACTCCTCAAAAACTAAGAGTCTCCTTGGACATAATGCCTCGGCCTGTATAAATCAGAGGAGCCTATTAATAAATCAAAAGGGAAAAGAGTTGGCATAAAAAATATAATCTAAAAAACTCTCATATGTCAGTCATGACTCAATTCTTGTGAAGAATAAATATTTAAAAAATCAATTCAATCATGACAGCCTGGCATGGAGCTAGTGATGCGAAGGTCACCGCAGCCTTTCCAGATTATCTCATTACAGTGGCAATGCAACAACTTATAGCACTGACGACAAATCAACCATCCTAATGAAGCATGTTCATTTGTACTGAGAAGTTTCAATGAATGTTTCTGCTCATCCTTGCAAGCTGGTGCACTCAACTCCCCACTCATTACAATAGTAGAATATGCCCTTCAATGTCCCATCTCTTGAACATCCTGTTCCCTTTGCTATGACGATCCAATAGTGTCAATATATAAATATATACAATAAGTGAGTGAGTGAGTCTAGTTTTATTCCTCTTTCAGCAATATTTCAGCAATGACATTGTGTCGGACACAAGAAACAGTTTCACAATTGCATTCATTGGTGCAACAAGCGAATATTGCAACAGTATACTTGCCCCCATTACAACGAGACTGATGGGAGTTGCTGCAACCGCGTTGCCCCTCCATGCCCCATTACAACGAGACTTATGAGAGTTGCTACAACCATGTTGCCCCTCCATGCTCCCATTACAACGAGACTGATGGGAGTTGCTGCAACCGCGTTGCCACTCCATGCCCCATTACGAGACTTATGAGAGTTGCTGCAACCACGTTGCCACTCCATGCTCCCATTACAACGAGACTTATGGGAGTTGCTGCAACCGCGTTGCCCCTCCATGCTCCCATTACAACAAGACTTATGAGAGTTGCTGCAACCACGTTGCCCCTCCATGCTCCCATTACAACGAGACTTATGAGAGTTGCTGCAACCGCATAGCCCCTCCATGCCCAATTACAACGAGACTTATGGGAGTTGCTGCAAACGTGTTGCCACTCCATGCTCCCATTACAACGAGACTTATGGGAGTTGCTGCAACCGCGTTGCCCCTCCATGCTCCCATTACAACGAGACTTATGAGAGTTGCTGCAACCACGTTGCCCCTCCATGCTCCCATTACAACGAGACTTATGAGAGTTGCTGCAACTGCGTTGCCCCTCCATGCTCCCATTACAACGAGACTTATGGGAGTTGCTGCAACCGCGTTGCCACTCCATGCTCCCATTACAACGAGACTTATGGGAGTTGCTGCAACCGCGTTGCCCCCCCATGCTCCCATTACGAGACTTATGGGAGTTGCTGCAACCGCGTTGCCCCTCCATGCTCCCATTACAACGAGACTTATGGGAGTTGCTGCAACCACTCCACGCCCCTAATACAACTAGACTTATGGGAGTTGTTGCACTTAGGCTGTCATGTAAAACTATTATTAAATCTTTGATGGGATAAAGAAGTTTTTTAGAACATGAAGACATGCAACTTGTATGAAACTTTTCAGCACTACTTCTTGTCTCTTCCTCTGACTTTTTCAAGGGGGAAAAAAACAGCCCTGAAACATCACGACAAACAATAAAGATGTCATGCAAACAGATCTATGTCTTCCTCTTCAAAACTAAGGGTGTTGTGACAAGAAAACATTCACCATCACTGTAAGTACCATGAAATAAACACTGTTGTACCATTAAGCAATGATCAGTACAAACCAATTACCATTGCATACTGAGGTACTAACAAAGACATATACCAATGAACACAGAAATACCAAGGCTGAAGCTTATGGATATCAACAAGATAATACCAATAAACAGTGCATACGCTTTATAATGAATCTCAAGTACCTTCAACAAAATCATCATTTACGAACCAGTGCCTCGCTAGTCTGTAAATTGTTCCAAGTCAAGGAAGAGACACTTCGCTCCACCAGGACAATAAATCACAAGCATTCCTTCGTCATCAAACAATGTCAGTTTCATAATGAAATTTACGACCAGGGACTGGCATTTTATGACCGTGTCATAAAATCATTTAGGCTTGACAGAAAACCTTATGAGACAATTATTGGGACTAAAGCTTGGGAAATGTGGCCAACATGTAGTTGGACTTCTCATAAAGGAAACAACATGTTTTCAGGTATTGATGTGGCCATTATCTTACCATATTACATCTAATAAGTCTCTGTTAGTTAAGTTATGGGCAGAATGCACCTATTAGGCTCACTGAGGGAAAGTAAGTATCTGGATAAATTGTCCTTGATTCTGAGGCCTGCAGTGGAGCTAGTTTTTACTTCTTCCAACAACGATATGATTTTGTAGGAGGCGCTATCTGCCTCATTCTTGAAATTCCCATGCTGACATAACAGGTTTCATAGATACATGTGGTTAAAAGTTAAGCACCCCTTCTTTATTTGGATACATCCCGAACTTCCCTATATCTTTTGGAATTACTACATTTGACAGACCTCATCTTGATAAATGTCTATGATCCCACTGATTCCTGGTGAGCAGCTGGAACAAGCACACTGATCACTGATCCTATGTTCCTTCAGAAGTACTGAGGCCTACCACCTCATGCAGAAGCATAGGAAACTGTAGAAAGGGTAGAGTCAAACATGATGATCCATTTCAGTTACTGTATATCAATATGAGTTTGTGAAAAATAAACATGTTTTCAAAAAAAATTACTACAGGCTTGATTTCAAAATTTTACATTGTTTGAGTAGTATATTACACACATGAACTGCAGTATTTGTGATTTGCCTCCATGAAACAACAGCAACAGTACTTCTGAGTTTCATAACGCATCTCACTAAATGTCATGATGTTCTCTTCTTACGCAGTACGTTTTACAAGAATATCCATCTGAATTTAAGTTAATCCCATCACTGACACTTGTTTTAAACCATAAGGATTTTTCTATCTTCTTCTAAGAACAGACATTCTGGACACAAAGCGGGAAATCCTTTCCAAGAATCCTACAAATCTATCACAATCCATATTCAAGGTCAAAGTACTAATAATCACTCACATTTCTCTGAAAGGTTCTTTCAGAATATCTAGAGTACATTCACTTTGTCATTCACAGAATGTCAGGGTATCTTTTGATCAAGGTAATTGAATCAACTGGCTTAATCAATAGACTGTGTTGTCCATGAAGAACTCAACTATCTTCCTGGAGACTAAGGAACATTGTCCAACAGGATCTGACAAGACGTGCAACTCATGTCATGGACAGAATATTACAAAACAAATTATTTCATTGCTAGTCTTATGCACATCACTGCAGACAAAATCTATCGGAGAGTAGAATTTTCCACTAAATAAACATAAATTCTGAGGAAGAACTTTGCTGACTTTAAGATGCGTAAAGATGAAAAATATTGGAAAGAACGTTATTTTTAATATTAGACTATTTCTTAAACAACATATGACATTCTACATGAAATACCAGCATGGAAAAGTCACCACAAACAAAGGAGTATACATTTATCTGGAAAAAGTGAAATACTTGGTGGTAAGATCATATTGTACGAGATTCTTGTTTCCAACAATTACCACTGAGTATAAGCATTCATAGGAACCTATACAGTTCAATAACTCAAACCATTAAATGAATAACCACCATTACCAAACATAAGAACATTGCACAATAAACAATTGTAAATCATTTCACTGTTAACTACTTTCAGAAGCATAAATGATATCAAGCAGGGATACAACAAAGACTTTTCTTGGAAGTAGAACCAAAGAGGCTAGGAGGTCTCTGCCTGAATATTCAACAGCAATATTGCACAATGGGCCGGTATATATGACTTACTAATGACCCACCACCTGCCAGCTCAGTTTATCCACCCAGCTTCATCATATCAGCAACACCTCCATCATTTACCAAATTATTCCTCGTCACTTTTTGCCAGAAATAACACTTTCCATTTGCCTGATAACACTGAGGAGCCATTACTTCAATATACTGCAGTTGTGGCAGTAATTTTGTTGAAATGCTGACCGGGCACAAAACGACTCCGGTGTGGCTGGTAGTTTCTGGGTTATATTCCAACAATGAATAATTTCTCTTCCTGTTAAACCCAATTGGCCTAACAATATTGATTGGGAGGGTCCCAAGGTAACTACAGCACATACCCAACACGGTGGGAACCATGTTCGGGCCCACTACCATCAATTATTTATAGCCCTGTCTACTAGATCCTATTAGCAATTACTTACCATTTCATTGATACACAGTTAAGAACAATGTACCACTATCACATACCTCCTCCCAGCTGAGAACCGCGTCCAATACTCAATATGAGTTCACTTGCCACTTCCTCTATCTAATTGTAATATAGTTTAGATATTCTCATAATATTGGAACATTTATGTATTTCTGAGCCAAATGTTATTTGGAATCAATATCTCCATTCTAATGCTATCTCTTGAAATATGTATCATGTGTAAAATGAGAGACCTGGATGGATGCTTGCCTTCTCACAAGGATAGTTAATGCAGCATACATCTTCCTATTTTAATAGTACATATACATTAGATCATGACATGGAAAAGTCGGTATATATAGTCATCCTCATCTGAAGAAGGACTGTCCTATGAGGAGAACAGTCCAAACTGACATGGAGTGACAAGATCTTAGCAAGTTCAAAGTTTACATCACATCTGTATATTGAAATCCGATGGTTCTCTAAAACCTAATAGCCTATCCACATACATTTTGTAACAACCCAATGTTTAACCCTTCTCAAATGCCGGCTACTGACACATACAGTTGAACAGATTACAAACTGAATGAAAGACACAAATTAATGACCTGCACATTATACGTACCAGTAGTAAAGCTGGATTATAGAGTACTAAAGCCCTGGGAAATGGGAATCTATCAATACTATGAAATCCTCCTTTGAGGGGGCTCCTACGCAGGACCTCCGAACAGATTCTCTACAATAGCGAGTGAAAGAGAGCAAGCACTGTCAATAAGCATGAGTGATATGGGCGATCCGCGTACCATTGTGGTGCACAACAGCTAGTAATAAGCCTGAATAATTCACCTGTGAGAGAGTGCCGCTATCCACTGCCTCACTCTTCTCTTTCAACAGCAAGCACACTAAAACACTGCCTGTACAATAGCTACTCACTGTTGGGAATCGACTCTATCTCCGATCCTTGAATCCTTCGGACGGACAACGACCGGACTAAAGCAGTAAGAGGTCCTGGCTCCAAAGTTATCCCGGATCGAAACAGAGAGGAGTACTGCAATTGGACGAAATGGTTAAGGTCAATATTTGCTGAAGAAAAATCCATATTCAACAACGTTCGGTGAACATTCTCCACATAGGCAGATTCGGCCAGCCGGACCAATGCAGGCCACTGGCCATAGGCAGGCTTGGCTCACGAACGCTGAAAAAACATGGCTCAGCTACCGTGTTTACTTACTTCAGTCAGTCAATTTCATTCCCTATTGATTGAGACTCGACCCCAAGATTTGAATCTCATTGGAGAGCTGGGTAAACGGGCCTCAGCAGATGGTGGGATAAGACTCTCCCACACCATGGCTGTAATTGCTGTGTTTCACGCTGGTCGAAACATTGCCACATCATGTACTCTGATCATAGATAACATATTAATCACTTTTTTTTTCCACATCATTGACTTGCCACAAAATTGTTTCATATTATGTTTTGTGCACAATATTTGCCAACAGGGTGACCCTGTTCTGGGTTGTGACTCTCATCTTGTAACAAACGTGTTTGCAGCAACACAACTATTGCAGGGACAGAAGCTGTGCCTCCAGTCTTTACTGAGATGATAAATATATGACTGCATGCAAAGTTTAGGCCAATTATGTTAGTGAAAGAATAAATTACAAATCAGCAGTGCCTTAGTTTGAATTAGGAAGTTAATAATTCATTGGCAAAGGTTTAAAGGTCTAGTGGGTTTAGACTTGCTGACTTTGACAGAGCTCATTTGGAACATCATACTTGATATTATGTGACTGAGATTCGATCCCATAAGATTTGAATCTCACTGAATAACTGGTACTCCACACACTAGATCATACAGTTTTCACTGACACCTATAGTCACAGTATGTTTAGCAATTCACACAAGGCAAGATATAATCTGCCCTGTAAATCCTTCTTCAAAGGAACACAAAGTTACACAATTACATGGTCTGAAGATAGCTAATGGGTCTCATATTGACACAGATGTCTGATTTAAGATTAGGAGTATTGTAATTTTTCTAAAATAGGTCATAAAGGGCTATAACTCACCCCGTTAACCAAAGGTCATATAGGGCTGTAACTCACCCCGCCAATGATAGGTCACATAGGGCTATAACTGACTACGTAAATGATAGGTCATAAATGGCTATAAATCCCCCCATAATATAGTTTGGCACAAAAGTATCATTGGTAAGAATCATTTTTAAAATTATAATTTGACGACATGTGGATAAAAACGTTCGTCCGTAAGAAAACTTCATAATTTCTTCACATTAGAGTTCTAATTTGAGAGCAAATGGATAAGAATTTATTCCACTGATGACGTCATATAGATCCAGGACATCATGCAACAAAAGTTACAATGCAGTGACATCACAATTACAAGATGGTTGCATTCATATTTGACACATCCAATCTGCAACTAGTTGTAAAAGAGGAATTAATTTACCTTTTGTCTGATAACTAGCACAGTATCTCTGACAATTTGACCTTGCTTCACTGATTCTCTTTCTTTCTTTCTCTGCACTCAGCAATATTCCAGCTATATGATGAGGGTCTGTAAATAACTGAGTCTGGACCAGACAATCCAGTTATTGATATCATGAGCATCGATCCACGCAATTGGGATCAATGACATGCATCAACCAAGTCAGCGAGCCTGACCACAAGATGCCTTTTATGAGAAGCATGTGTTGCTGAAGAGCTATTCTACCCCGGATCTTCACGGGTCCATTCATAATGGAACTTTATTACCATCAATACATTCAACTGACCTCTACAGTTGCATAGACCCTCCTCTAATATTTGACATCCTCTATCCAGGTAGCACAACAGATTATATTCCAGGTCATTCGTCCCATTCAGTGAAACAAACTATTTTTTTAACTATTAAAATGATGGAAGAGAATTAATGTTGTGTACTTGTTGATGGATATTGATGCATCATCTCCATGTCATATCAAGTCTTTGAATGGCATTTAGAAATCAAAATAACATAAAATGACATTAATACACTTATTTCAACAATGTGCATTCTCAAGTTATCCTGAAACCAACAACAATTGCAGGATATCCTTCAGGGGTCAAACTGACTAGTTATGCAAATAGTTTAGAATAGGATGTTAAAAGTGAATACTATATTTATATTTAATCCTTAAAAGAGATTTTGTAAAAATATTCTCATTAAGGGAAATGAAACTGAAACATACTCAAACAAGTCTGAAATGGATCCCATGTGACTAGTGTGCACACAAATATACTTAAAGTTGTAGCCTACCTACCTACTTCTTTGTAATACCAAACACTGCAGAAAATCTGCTGTCATTCAATATTTCCAACCTTATTTTAAGCGGTGTTCCGTAAATTCTCTTCATAAACAAAAGCATTCAATTAAGGACATCTATAACTGCAAATCCAACCCACATCCTTCTCACATTAAATCATACCTTTGCTAACTGACATTTTACTAATAGATGTTCATACTATTTTCCAATTGTTCTGCCATCTTTTCATGCAAATTTAAATGTTTTTCTAATTCAAAAGCAGCACTAAGAGAGCATTTCAACCTCTAAAACTCTCCAACAATCTAAATGATTCAGGAGAAATTTACTCAATTTTAAACTGAAAGGGGACTGTACGGTGCCCTAGTGGTAAAATTCCCGGGTTCAATTCTCAACATGGGTACAATGCCTGAAGCACGTATCTGGTGGTTCCTGCTGTAAAATTGTTGCATTATTGCTAAATATGGTGTAAAACAATATTTTTCATTCAGTGATGTCGTGATTCACCGGTACATCGTTGCAGCAGAACACTTTGCATGGTACAAACCTGATACACTTAATTTGGCATTGATTCACATTTAACCCATTATATCGATGTTCATTTGATCTCCAATTGATATTAATAGTACAGACTAGCAAGTACAAACAATTTTCATAATTCCTCATAAATGTTTTTGGTTGTCTTTTGGATACGAAATTGTCCCGATAACAAGGCTGACCAGCTTTTCCTTGCCGCCTGTCATAATAAAGTATGTAAACTTGTTTGTTTCTAGCTGTTTTCTCATACAGAATAGTTGACTTGATTCAGTGTCATGGCGATGGGTATTAGTCAGTTGTCAGCTGTTCTTCTTTACATTTATAAGCAAGTCTATAGACTTGATTCTCAGTCTAATGACTGGGTTTTCCACACAAAATGTTGTATATGCAGTATCGAGATACATATCATATCGTGGCTTCTGTATCAAGATACGTATCATACCATGTGATGCCTGTATCATGACATCCCTACCTTCACTCACTTACACTGAAAGTAACACCTTTAATTTTCCGAAGTCCCAAAAAATGCTGAACCATATCCCACCATCCCCCAGAGTGAACGCAAACCTGATAACTTCCTTGCCATTTCTTTAAATAAGTTACTCCAATAGCATTATTGATTAAAATGTTAGTAAAATCAATTGAACAATTCAAAGTTGTCTTGTAGTGCCACTGAATTGCAGACAGTGTATTCAACTTGTAGATCAACAATGCTCCCACTAATTTCCAAGTCTGCCATCTCTATTCCAGGTCAGTTGGAAATGAAAGTAAACATTCCTATGTACCATAATACTTTCCTTCATCAGTAGAATACATCCCCACAAAATAAGTCTTTGTACCCAAAGTGCAACTTGGTGCAGGAACACATAATACAATATTTCATTTTGCTTAATTAAACAGTCAATTTTGGCAATAAATGTCGTTCAATACCAAAGCTATGGGTGATCAATGTTCTGACAAAATCAGAAAAGCTCACTCAATATTCCTCCAGGCATGGCGGCGATGGTGCAACAGGGCCTGTGAACAACTAACATGTGCACACGTATCAAATAGGACTCGGATAAAATCTCACCATACTCAACACACTGAGCAACTCCATATCTAAGAGTCTCCTTGGAATTGAAATCGTTTCTGACATAAATGTGGATCGTTGAATAACTGGGGTATAAAAGAATATTTCTCTTACACTGATGTTAATGTAATGGACAGTGGAGGTCTGCCAGGCATCTCAGACTTTTTAAAGAAAAAGTACTTGGGTCAATTTCATAATGAATATTTATGATTTCTAAGTCTCTGTCAAGTGTTGTGACCGTTCTTTTTGTGATGGGATATCTTATTACCGTACATTGAGAACACAGGGAGAGGGGGAAATTGCCCAAAGCATAAAATTACCCAACTGGATGGCAGATCGATCCGTTACGAATTGCCAGTGCAGCCATGGTGTTCAATCAATAATCAAGGGCATTACACTTACATAACTCACGACAAAAGATGTTATTTGCAAGTAGATTATCTGGCTTGCATTCCAAAACTACCACTTCAAGCCCTGTCTGTCTGTAGGTAAGTAAATACTCTCGCTATTATTATACTTGACTTGAAAAAATATGAAAATAAAGTTTTTACACATTGCTGATAAAAGTAAATGCACAACAAGGTGATAGGTGTAAATAGGTGATAACAAATCAACAATTCATATCACATGCATTAATGTGTGATAATATATCAAGATGAATGAGTAACTATGTTTTTATGTCAATTTTATCAATAATCCAGCAATATGACTGTGGGGGACACCAGAAATGGGCTTCACAAAATTGTATGCATGTAGCTAATCAAACACAGACAAGCAATCAAAATTAAGATGAAGGAATTTGTTTTACTTAGAATATATATATCCTTCCTAAACCTCTAGCTACCTGCTGTGGACACGTAACATTTTTTCAAATGTTCATCAACCTGCAAACTCATCAATTTTGGATGGTTTCCTTGGAAACCAAACAAAGAGAGCAATCTGTTTGTAGCAGAATCTATACCAGTACTTGACATAGCTTTGCAGCATTCCAAACTCGTATAAACGTTTATTTATTTCTAATTTTTTTTTTTATTTTCCACTAAATGTTGAAATTTCATTAACAGTATTTAACTTGAAGCTAAGACCTTGACATTTTGGTTATTCTGTCAAAAAGGATGGACTAACTGTTGATTTCTCATGTGTCAGTTTCTGAGATCCATGACACAGCAAACACAGTTATCTGTTAATTATCTGACCCTGTGGTCTTCCAACACCACACAAGCAGCATAAGTCAACACCCAAATGTTTTGACAAAGACTTTTCTGTATGTATTTGTCCTAATTTGTGTGAGCATGTGTGAGAGTGTGGACAACTATAGTACAGCCAAAGTACTATTTTTATCTTCCAGCCTCCCTCCCAAGCTGCCGTAGTCATAACACACAACTTGATTACATACTGCAACTACATAAATAAACTAATTAAGCAATTACGATAACCAGTGTTGATTGTTAGAAACATACCTGTTATGTACAACTTCAGCTTGACGCTATCTGCCTGTAATTGCTTGGTCATAAACTGAAAACGCTCATTGTTCAACCAGCCATTACAAACCTATTTCCTCCCAACAAGGCAATTATTATAAGGAAATAGAAATCAGAGATGAGATTGCATTAAGGAACAATGCTTCACTTTTATAAGCTCACATTGTTCCGTGTCATACATACAAATCTAAACACGTTTCTCCCTTTTCTTTAGCAGTTTTAATAGTTCCCTCATACTAATAAATTATCACTCGATGTGTTTGTACTAATAATTCTATTTTAGTTGACAACATATTTGTTTTCCATCAAGAGGTGGTATTCCCTGCAGTGAAAGACAGCAACTGGGATATGCACAAATGGTAAAGTGCCTCTCTGTTCCAGCGATGGAGACTCACAAAGAAATCAATGTCGATGACGAGTGTTTGAAAAACATTCAGACGCACCCTGATAAGGATGAGCAGCTCATCGAGTGTATTAATTTCTTCCAAATAACATCTAAGATGGAATATTAATAAGTTTACGAGAAATTCCTCAATAAACCTATCATGCAGGATTCGGCAGCCATACAAGCAACAATCCGCGAGGTTCAGACGGAGTGTGGGAAGAAGACTTTGAAGTTACCCCACAAGTGTCAATGTACCTTGCAACATTGATCCCCGACGACGGCAATTTCCTTACAGCAATCTTATGTATGTTCGATCAAACCATCCGAAAATGATGGCGACCCAAAACATGAGGAGTCTATTTTAGATGGAGATACGCCTGAAATAAAACGGAGCCTCGTGAATAATGCACACCAGTCGCCTGGCGGGTACACCAAACACAGCATTAAAGAGATATCAACGAGTCTATGTTTAAAGTGATGTAGTCGTGATATTCACATGCTATCTCAAATATGCAGATTTCTCGATGGAGGCTGGTGGATTCGGAGTCAGTACTGAGTGTGAGTCAATTCCAACATGAGAGTGTAATCCCCTGCTAAACTGGCTGACGCTCTATGATGTCGTTAGGCTGTTTTAAAAGACATCAGTCTAACTCTCGCCGTAGTACAAACCAGAAAGAAATAGTCTATGAAAGATGCTAATTTTGAAAATAATAACCCATAAGTGTTATACTGCTAACATGCAACATATGTTATGTAAGAGGGAATGCTTGCAAACCTTGACAGTGATTCCCTTGTGGTAAAAAATATCTTTCCGACCAAATCCTAACTGGGACATTGCTTGAAAGAAGCTCTTTTTGTATGGTAAACTCATCTCATTACAATACTGACAAGCAGATCACATACTCCCTCATGACATTTTGGAACCCTGCACATTATTCAGCAATTTTTAATCTAACGTTTTGCCAAGATTTTGTTGATGATCACCAAAACCTACAATGTTTTCTTATTAAGAAACTCTGGATGTCAGGATTGGTTGTGAATAAGGATTACAAATACTGGATCTGTAAACTCCAGTATGCTTATCTCCAAAGCAGCCCAGTATATGTTTATCACCTTCCATCTACGTACTTTGAATCCGCTGCAAGCTATGTTATCTCAACAAATGATTAAGTGAATTCATGGTTTTTTTGCACTATGTAGCAGCCATGAGTAATTTCAATGCTGGGATTCAAGCCCGGGATCGTCAAAAGTTGGATGCCTTGTCCTCATGACCAACGCCATCTGTGGGCAGACTGCACCCTGCCACACTATCTTCATAACAGACTACACAATAGAGTAACTGTGTCTGAACCAGACAACCATTGGTCAACCACTGGTGATCAATGTCCATTTGTTGTAATATGACAATCAGCCAGGTAACCCACTTAAATCCCATTCACCCTCTGAAGCCATCATGTCTGCTGCCTCTTATTATTTTTGTTGTCCCCAAAGATGATTCTACAAATAAGATAAATCTGCTAAGTTGTTTCTTCCTCTGGTTGTGTTCATCTCCTGCTCCTGTTGCCATAGTAACAATGTGACCCTTGTACCGCCCATCCAAATCCTATTCACCTTCAGCAGCCATCTTGACCAACGAACCCTTGTTGTACAACTGGGATGTTATGAATTATCATTGTATGTTCAATGAATCATAAATCATCTCATATATATGCTTTCCCCAATGAGGATTATGGTCAAGAATAGTCCCCTATGTCTCATGTTGTGTAAGTGTCGCTTGAACTAGAAATGGAAGGTCAGACTCTGGGTCATGTTCGATCTTTTTTTGCTCATACCTTCATCCAGTAACTGCCTGGTCCAGGTTGAATTAACAAGATAATGTGATATAGCTGAATATTGAAGATTCAAGGTTCATACAGAAATTGAACACTAAAATTCAAGGCCTTTTCAAAGCTTTTATAAAGGCTTTCAAGTGGCAGTTTCAAGGCTTTTTAAGGTGAGTTAAAAGCCTTAGTCGGTCAACATATTTTTTTAAATCCAGCATACTATATATTAGTTGTAAGATCTAAAATGCAGTATGAACATCAAACAATTTTCAACAAGATTTATTGTTACAACCAAGAAATAAAATAATTATGTCTGTCATGAATTCTACATGGTCTTTGGCACACAAATCTATCACTATGATTAATCACTCTTAAACTTTTATTTACAAGAAACATGTACACGTCACTTTGCAGAAATTCAAGGCTTTTCAAGCTATTTTGTTTATTTTCAAGGCTTTTTAAGGTTGACACTAATAGTAAAGGCTTTTCATGGGCCCCAAAAGTTCAAGACCTTTCCAAGAGGTGAGCTCCTAGTGACTGCTGACTTGACCACCATTCACTCATGTTACAGTAAAAATGATGCACCGAAGTTTATTCTGTAGACGAGGATGTCAGTCACGAGTGTTATGACACTCCAGCTGTGAAGTCATCCTATAACGCAACAAAATCAGCCATTTAAACTAAAGCTGAGCCTAAATGGAGCAGACCTCCAATCTCCAGCTATTGGACCAGAAATATTCTTTGCACCCCAACCACAAATGCCATTAATGTTCAAATCCCACGACCATTTTCTCACACGTTGCCGCTCTCCCTCAACCTAGTGTCGGAAGGTCATACATGTTTTAAGATGTAACAGCCAAATGATTACCTGGTGTACGAGGCGCCAGACAAACTGGGTCCGAAGGCATCAATTCAGTGATAAAAGGGCAGTCTAATCACTGAGCATGATGTAAAACTAATCAATTGTTCCTTCTCCATGCCTCGACGAACCTCACAGAGGCCATACTTGACTCAACTAGAAAATGTCTATTCAATATACCTCGATGAAGATCCAAGTTAACATTGGTTGTACATGGTACAGTGATACAACCCGGGTACGTAATGTTCGGATTTGTCTCAGGAGATGGGACATCATCTTTGAAGTCAATGTCGTACAGTGAAGGCCATCGTGTTGAAAGCATCCAAACTTTGAAGTGCTCATGATAATGACTTGACTAGCTATAGCATTAATTGGGATAAAAACCAGCAGTTATGAAAATCTGAGTGAGTGGGTTGGGTTTAGCCCTGCTTTGAACAGTGTTCTACTTGTCATGGGTGTGGCAACTTAATGTACATGGAAGTATGGAGATGGAAATTAATGGAAATTAATAACATTGATAAAACCCATGAGAAGGGGTAAGGTACCAAGAAACAATGTGTCATAATTGGAGAGAATTAGGGATTCAAACCCAACATCATCAGATCATGGCATAACTAAGCGAGGCAACTCCTCAAGTCACTATCAACAATGTTAAAACAAATTTCATCCGGTATCATTATCCTTTTGCTTTCAAAACTTTATCTCACATCTTTCAAACACTATAAATACTGCCTCATTGGGAGTGAGTGAGTGAGTTGCGTTTAACAGCGCTTTTACCAGTATTCCAGTTATATAGACGTGTGTCAGCTTAATGTGGGAGGAAAGCCCAAAGTGTTGCAGGTCTCAGACGTTTACCACTTTTGGTGAAACCCACGAGCACAGGTATGGTGCTGACAAACCTAAAAACATAACTGGGACAAATCGGGATTCGAACCCATGATCACAGGTTTCTGGCATGCCCAAGGGACGCAACTCTGCACAGCGAATCGCGGCACCTTACATGACTGGGCCACCTGTGTTCCCCTTGCCCAAATGGAGTCTCAGGGATGAACAGGTCCCCAGTCCCCTGTTTGACAATAATATCGTCCTCCTGAGACATAGATCGATGCTTACACCATTCACAACTGGTTTCACTGGTCCAGGCTGTTAATAGCAAAGCTGTGGTAGTGTTTATTACTGCATTATTCAAAATCATTCACACACTCTATAACTGTCATTGATCACATACTGTGCATGGTACTAATACAGCCAGTTAAAATCTCAAATGAAAATGTATTCATTGAACTGTTGTGCTAAATTTCTTGAATTTAGTGACAGATTTTGAACTTTACGCTGTAGTTCTCATTTATTTATTATCAAAGTAAAGTATTTCATTTCATTTATTATTGACAGAACAACAGTCATATCATATTCTATTTATTGCCTGTATTCTAAAAGGGTTTTACAAACACAGTTTAACATTTTGCTGTACTAGCAAAATTGCAGACCTACAAAACCCAAATGACCTATGAATGTGATTCCACATTTATTCCACTTCAAAGTCAGCAGAGCCAAGAGTAAAACCATTGCACTGCCAATAGTTGAACCAAAACCAATTTGTTTTACTAATTAATTACTGTTTGTTTTTGAAGAATGATATCCACACCCATATCAAGACAAGAGCACACATATTTCAGTGACCTGTGTAAACTCTGCTTGATCAATGAATAGTTAATTATTGATGAAATCAGTCTCCATCGCTCTCTGAACACTCAGTGGAAATCAGGGTTCACGGCTGCTGCCATCCCCGTGTAGCATGCATCATACACTGTGGTCCTGATGGGAGTGCAAAACCACTCAAAAAGTCTAATGTGAGCGTAAGAATGGTCTAGGTTTCATCATAAATGTTTGACATGAAACAAAGTAAATACTGTAATGGTTATAATACAAACTTTCTGCATATTTAAAAACCGGACAGCCAAGATGTAACCCAAAATAGCTTTGTTCTTGGTCATACTAGGCATTTTATGCTGCATTGTGATAAATAATGTAGAGACGATGGGTGAAGCTGTTTGGCAAAACATTAATTCTATAAAAAAGGGAAGACGAATAAAGAATTAAACCATGAGTGTGTTCAACACTGACTGACTGAATAAGACTTCAGAACCAGTTCCCATTGGTTTATGGACTACATGAAACTACAGACTGATGGCTCTCAATCTTACTGCCTGTTTTCTATAATGACCACCCCTCAAGAATAAAATATGTCAGCCATCAAGACAACCTAACCATCTGTGTAAACAGCTATTATCAAACACTAAAATCTACAAAAGCACTACACTGGCACTGTGAATTTAAGTTTTATTGGAAAATGCCCATGTGCTTTTTAGGTCTCATTTTCCTGTTCACAGTACCATATCCACAACTGGGGACATTTCTAAACAGCAACACTTTGGTGTAAGGTCTTTTTAGTGAGAATGTGTAGAGAACAAACTAGCCAATGCATGTAGCTGGAAGTTAAATTGTACAATCTGTTCCTCCGAAGAATGTTTGACAGTAATGTGTAAAAATGCACACACCCTTCTAGCGGATTCCGTATTTTGGAATATTTTTTCAAATTATGCGCAGAAAAAAATTACACCGTACCCCTTCAGCAAGGTGATATGTTTAGTGAATGCGGAGGAATATATACGTATTTATACATAATTAGTGAATGTGGAGGAATCAAAATAATTTAGTATTTACGAAGAAATCAACTATTTTTACAAATAATAAATGTAATAGAATCAATATATTTAGTGAACGTAGAGGAATATACATAGAATTAGTAAATGTGGAGAAATCAATATAGTCATTGAATATGAAGAAATTAATTTAATTTGTGAATGTGGAGAAATCAATATGATTTGTGAATGTGAAGAAATCAACACAGTTTGTGAATGTGGCGAAATCAACACAGTTTGTGAATGTGGCGAAATCAACACAGTTTGTGAATGTGGAGAAATCAACACAGTTTGTGAATGTGGAGAAATCAACACAGTTTGTGAATGTGGAGAAATCAACACAGTTTGTGAATGTGGAGAAATCAACACAGTTTGTGAATGTGGCGAAATCAACACAGTTTTTTGAATGTGGAGAAATCAACACAGTTTGTGAATGTGGAGAAATCAACACAGTTTGTGAATGTGGAGAAATCAACACAGTTTGTGAATGTGGAGAAATCAATATAGTGATAAGAAACTTGTTCAGTACAAATTTGTACTGTTGTAAATGCTGTTGTCCCCAGTACTTCAGTTAGTTTGTGTTATGTGAGAGGTAAGATCACAGTAAAGCAGGTTACATCTTCTACACTAGGACCACTAGGACCACCGAGCCCCAATCTGAACCATCAAACAAAGATTTCTGGCATCACTCGGGGATGCTACTCTAAGCAGAGAATTGCAGCTAGTTTGACGACTGGGCCACCTGGGCCCCCAATTTACCTTGAAGGTACACATGCATGTGGCAGAAACTTCTTTTGCCAGAGTTTCTTCTCAATAAAGCCTGAACGAAACTTGCTATGGCAACTAATAGTACAGTAATGCACTTGACAATAGAAGACCAAGGTTCACATCAGTCTTTCAATACAACTTGCAACACGATACATATATCAAAGATAATTTCATCCCAACCTCACCTAACATGAAAACACATAATCACATTTAGTGATGGGGAAATTAATCATAGCAGTCTGTATGTAATAATTTGATGAAGCCAGTACAGAGGACTGATTGCCTAATCAATACTCTCTACATCTGTCCTGACTTTCACTTATAAAAACAGACATTTTTCTTCTTTAAATTTTGATGTGAATGTGTGACCTATGGTCTTCAAACTTTAAAACATTGCCAACAAGTCAGGGGGCAGAAATGTAATTTAATGCTTTGAAATAACATGATTTAAATAGGTTGCTTCTGATGCACGGGCAACAGTTTTCGAGAGTGAGGCTGAACATGTAAAGGTGAACAGGGTTTAACATAGGGTTTTTGCGTTTTAGCGTGATAGATTATTGGCCCTTCATACAGACATGCATGCACGTGTGTGTGGCTGCTTGTACATGTCAGCACTTGCGCCAGTATTATCCACTCAGATACCATGCCTTAGTTTAACACTGATACCCCACTCAGACACAGCATACGGCCTCTGAACGGACCAGTCCTTGTTTTATGCCCTTAATGACAAGCATCATACTGGGTAACAACAAGTACCATCTGTTATTGTCTCTTGGTATGACATATGGCCCAGGGGACTGAAGCCCTGACCTTCCACTCTCCGATCCACTAGACCACAGAGGCAGTCTTCAATATGAGAAGACTAGAAAACAAAGTCATCATTCCCAGAAAGGCAGCATACATTCCATGGCCTTGCATGCAATCATGAAATAAGCATGACATAAAAAAGTAATTTTTTCAAATGGATATGATTAATGGCATCTTAATGAGTCTCCCACTGACTGCCGGAGCCCATCCTGCTGCCGGAGCTGGTGTGAAGTGACTCAAGTCATGACACCCTGGGATGTAAGTAATTACTTCAGACCAGAAGCAGTGAATGGACATACCTGTGTAGTTATCGGATGGGTGCCCTGCTGGCATATAGAAGTTGATCTCGTGACTCGCCCCTCGGTAGATGATGGACGTCCTCTGTCCCTTTCCCATGCTGTAGCCGACTTCGTAGATCAGTGGCAGGTGCTGGAATAGAAGATGACGGGGTCAGTCCTGACTAGCTAAACCACCTCTCACATCTTTGGTTGTTGTTTGATGAGTCAACACTAGTTTATTTATTTCAAGTAAGCCTGTAAATAATTGAGTTTCAACTATATCATGTAAGCCTGTAAATAATTGAGTTTCAACTATATCATGTAAGCCTGTAAATAATCAAGTCTGGACCTAGCACATCAGTGACCAAAGAGCATAATGATAGTGATGACACACAATCAGTAAAGTCACAGAGTCTGGCTTTCCTAACCCTAGTGTTTTCGGCTCATTTGACAGATTTGATGCACTGAGGGCCAATTCTGCCTTGGAATCCCACTAGGGAAACATGCATGAGATGCAAAGAGGATTCATAACATCCCAGCAGTTCATGAGAGGCAATGAGGTTGGGGATTGGTCGGTCAAGATGGCTGCTGAGTGAGAATAGGAAGGATTTGGATGGGTGATATGGTCACATCGTTACTATGGCAACAGTGGTAGGAGACAAACAAATAACATGGCAGATTCATAAGATGACACAGAGATTTAATCTAGGTTTACAACAAAACCTCTTCTGGTTTAAAGACTTCTTTAGTTCCTTTTTTGTTCCAGTCAGTTTCAACAGTTTCTATAGTAACGTGACTTTCCATAACATTAGCTGAAGTGAGTTTGATGTAATGTTTTTTTAGATATTGCAACAAATAAGAATCGAAATGTTTGACTAACCTCATCTTTCCATTCCAGACAGAAGACAGTGAACTGGGTGTCCATCTCAATTCCAGTCAGTGGTCGCACAGAGCATGTGCCCTTGCTGGGACTCCGATTGACATGGAAGTATATCTCAGCCCAGGACGCCTCCATACCTGCAAATAACATCACCGACCTTTTACATTGTGTCAATGCTGTTTCCCTCACAACATCACCAAACTTTTACATCATTTCAATACTGTTCCCCTCACATCACCAACCTTTTACATCATTTCAATACTGTTCCCCTCACAACATCACAGCTACATGTGGTCCAAACTTTAATATTGTGCCAATACTGTTCCCCTCACAACATCACCAAACTTTTATATTGTGCCAGTACTGTTCCCCTCACATCACCAACCTTTTACATCATTTCAATACTGTTCCCCTCACAACATCACAGTTACATGTGGTCCAAACTTTTGCCCTCTCAACATCACAGTTACATCCCCTCTCTACCCTTCAAGATATCACTACCATTCCTTCAAGATGTCACTACCGTTCCTTCAAGGTGTCACTACTCTCCAAGATGTTGAGAGGCCAAAACTGTTCCCTTCAAGATGTCAAGATGTCTATATTGTTCCCTTCAAGACGTCAAGATGTCAATACTGTTCCCTTCAAGACGTCAATACTATTCCCTTCAAGACGTCAATACTGTTCCCTTCTAGACGTCAAGACGTCAATACTGTTCCCTTCATTATGTCAAGATGTCAATACTGTTGCATCTGGCTAATTAAGGCTCCTCCAGTTTCAAAGATGCGCTTTTTACAAGGTAAATATCAAACCTCACTTTTTCCCACTGACATAATTTTCCAAAGTACTATCGACTACTACCAACTTTCAGGGGACTAACAAACATTTAGCACTGTAAATTCATAGACATCAATGGTGACAATGACTAGCAGAAATTTTTCATTGATGCTTTCTTAAACGTGAAAGTCAGCTGCCAAGCTTGTCACAAGACTGTGGGCACTGATGTCAAATACTGACAATCAAACAAGCCCTACAATTATACTCTGGTATTAACAGGGAGGCGTGAAAAACTGACATCAAAGATGAGGATCAGATGGACTGCATCTCAAATATTGAATGTTCCTCGGCAAAAATGTTTGACTCTATTACAAGGGACAATCTATGAAGCAACATACGTTCTTGTGAAATATGTTCCAGCAGAAGAAATACTGACACAGGCAAGCATAGAATCGAGTAATTGGCTTAATTTCCTGGGAAAACATTGTATTTTGACCGATCTTGCATTCATTTCCTTCACAATTCATCACTCCAGAGACTATCTTTCATGTTCTCACATCTCGCAATATTCTCCAGTTATCACCATGATGAGACTGCAACCTCTCCCTACACAAGTATAGTTAAGCAATACAATATCACAAAGCAGAAAGCCCTTCATATCCCTGCCTCTGCATATTGACCCAAATCAAAACAATCCCTGTGGATTTTGGCGTTGGTAGCTTGATCAATTTCGTCTACATTTCAAAGTGGTTGGATCGGAATATCCACAAATACCTCCTAATGAACAAATACCCTGTACATGTCCATTATCGCGCAAACCAGCAAAGAATTAGGATGATGTTGGATGTCAATTAATTTCTAGTTCCTGTGCCACCTCTAAATCATGTCCGCTACGCAGCGAGTCTGAGTTCAGGGCACATACTTGTCAGTCAGGCACATTCCAGAGGGCAGATTGTTGGTTTAGTCCTGTCATTAATATCGTTAATAATCAGCAATATTGTGGCCGGTATTTGCAGACAAACATCACAAGGTTCAAATTGCGATAAGAACATCCATTTCGCTGTTTCCACAGCCGATTGAGGAAGATTCTGTGTTAAATTTTCCCCACATAGCCCATATGTTAGTGTCCAAGTATTTCCCTTTCCCTCTGGCTATGAACACAATGCCTATGTGTGTAATACTGTCTGAACAAGTTTTCTTTGTTTTTTAAAAATCATCTCTTTTCAGAACTGTTAACCTCTCAAACTCTCAGTTCTTTAATCACTCTATGAGTGCATGTATCTTAGAAAATCAACATCAATTTTAGCATTCATTTACAAAATCAAGGCAATCATCACAGTTTTCAAGGCCAAAAATGTGCTTTTAAACAGATTAACATGACATATATAATTTCAATATCAGAATGGCATAATTAACACTGTACTCAGCAATATTTCAGCTATTTGACAGCAGTCTGTAAATAATCAAATCTGAACAAGAGAAGTGAGTGATTGATATTATGAGCATGGATCTACAAATTGGGATATGATGACATGCATCAACCAAGTCAGCAAGCCTGACCACCCGATCCTGTTAGTGGCCCCTTACAACAAACATAGTCACCTCTTACATCAAGCATTGGTTGCTAATTCTAACCAGGATTTTCACGGGTCGCATCATTTGTAAGTACATCCCAATACACCAGGGTTTTCAGTAGTATCTATTAATCAAGTAATGGACTGATCTCACGCAACATGTGCCATCATCATCGATTATCAGAAAGAAAATAGTTTTGTTTGTTTGTTTGTTGTTTAATGCTGCCCTCAGCAGTATTCCAGCTATATGATGGTGGTCTGTAATTAAGCAAGTCTGGACCAGACAATCCAGTGATTGACATCATGAACATTGATCCATGCAATTGGGATCGATGACATGCATCAACCAAGTTAGTGAGCCTGACCACCCGATCCCGTTAGTCGCCTCTTACGAAAGAAAATAGTAATAAAGAATGTATACTTATTTCAAAGCAGAGTTAACAACAAATGTCAAATTCAATGCCTTTTCAAGAATCTTTATCAAATTTTAAAGCCTTTTCAAGGCTTGATACTTCCTCCTTCATCAGGTGATGAAGGAGTAAGTATATACTCGAAATGTTATGTTCCTCATGATAAAGAAGTTGACATCCATAAATTCTCTTTCTTATGTGTATCACTTCTAAATGCCCAACAAAGACTTGAGGTTGACTTGGATTTAAATTTCCATTTGAATTCACCTCAGCATATAATTAATGTTACGTATAAATTCTCAAAATCCCACTTTTTTTAGAAATACTATCATGGTCACTAAGACTTCATACTATGGCATCATGGAGCACGATACCTATTGTCTGTAATGACTGAAACTGATTTCTACTAACAATGAAGCCACATGACTTTAGTGCACAATTTGCTATGCCAAGACACACCAAATACAGTGGAATTAGCATTCAAAATATCATTGTAAAAGGTCGGTAAACATTGCATAGCAGTGCACAGCATTCATTTGGCAATGATGTCTTCATAACTCTTGGAATAGTTTGATGACTGACTTATTAAAAATGTAATTCAACATCAAGGAGTTGAAATTCATAACAATTATGATCACAAATCATAATTGTTATCATCTCAGCAAATACTGATTCTAATAATTCAACACCATAATATCCCACAGAGAGCAACAAAATGTTCACAGGAGACTCCTCTGTGAAAGTATTACGAATTAACCAAAAACTGTCGGACAAAAAGTGGGAAAATCCTATCAGATAATCTCAATCTAATGTCCACATCTTTTCAAGCAGAAATGCCGATATTGACAAAGCTGGCCCTGATATTGACACACAGTGGCAATTGTCCCCGTGATGGCCAGCACTGATTAGGTTACCAAAGGTGTAAATGTCTAAACATAGAACTAATGACTGAACCACTTCATTTCCTGCAGCTGCTTGGCAAACACAGGAATTAAGACAATTTTGACCCAAGATACACAAATCAGTTAAATGTGACACCACCTCCCTCCAAATAAGATTTTTACAAGCAGGCCGTAAACCTTCTAAACTGTGACAAGGTTAACAATTTGGTAGAGCTACAGACTTGTCGAAGTGTGATTACAAATGCTGTATTGTGTGTATAGACAGTCTGCTGACGCTACACATTCAGGATAGAGTTAAACCTGGGTGTCCCAGGCTCTGCTGATGTCAGAAACATCATTTATGATACCCATGTTTTAGTGTTTAACACAAAAACAACTCTGGGAGAACTCTCTTTCACATCCCCTGTAAAGATCCTTCATGTCTTTACTTTCTAGCCACATAGTCAAAAAATTGTAGTGACATTCTCTTTCAGAATATCAGTTTTACAGATATATTGAACATAGCGAAGTCAGCCTATGAGTGATGTTGTCTAGGTGTTAGGAGAACATTGTCACACAACACAGCAAGATCAAGTAATTTCTGATGAATCTGGTGTTTATTGGTAATTTTATCCCACCATCACAGATGGCAATAATCAGATTCCTTAGAAATTCCTCTCTCCACAACAGCGTTGTACCACAGAGATCTGACTTCGCGGTTACCAGAAATAATTGAGAGGTTTACAGCAGGGAGAAGGTGACATGCATGGGTCAGTCTTCGGAGGAGCGGGCATATTTACCTTGGGCTTTGGCCGAGACCTGGACAACGTAGGTCCAGTTCTGGGGGAGGTAACCAGGCTTGATGACCAGGGACTGTTTGTCTAGCCCCGTGTATGTTTGATTTGCCGGCAGTGGGATGGGGACCCTGGGGCTGCTGGAGATGTGCTGCTTGTAGGGGCTGGGCTTCTTTCCTGAGATCAGAACCTTGTCTCTGCCAGAAGAAGCACCTGCAGGAAGGGAGGCATCAGTTCAGACACAGACAACAGTCACACTCATCTGGGGTGAGGTGATGTTGGGAGGATGAGGGAGATGGTTCAGACACGGACAACAGGGAGAGTCACACTCATCTGGGGTGAGGTGATGTTGGGAGGATGAGGGAGATGGTTCAGACACAGACAACAGGGTGAGTCAGATTCATCTGGGGTGAGGGGATGTTGGGAGGATGAGGGAGATGGTTCAGACACAGACAACAGGGTGAGTCACACTCATCTGGGGTGAGGGGATGTTGGGAGGATGAGGGAGATGGTTCAGACACGGACAACAGGGTGAGTCAGATTCATCTGGGGTGAGGGGATGTTTGGAGGATGAGGGAGATGGTTCAGACACAGACAACAGGGTGAGTCACACTCATCTGGGGTGAGGGGATGTTGGGAGGATGAGGGAGATGGTTCAGACACAGACAACAGGGTGAGTCAGATTCATCTGGGGTGAGGGGATGTTGGGAGGATGAGGGAGATGGTTCAGACACAGACAACAGGGTGAGTCAGATTCATCTGGGGTGAGGTGATGTTGGAAGGATGAGGGAGATGGTTCAGACACGGACAACAGGGAGTCAGATTCATCTGGGGTGAGGTGATGTTGGGGGATGAGGGAGATGGTTCAGACACGGACAACGGGATGAGTCACACTCATCTGGGGTGAGGGGATGTTGGGAGGATATGGGAGACAGTTCAGACACAGACAACAGGGTGAGTCAGATTCATCTGGGGTGAGGTGATGTTGGAAGGATGTGGGAGATGGTTCAGACACAGACAACAGGGTGAGTCAGATTCATCTGGGGTGAGGTGATGTTGGGGGATGAGGGAGACAGTTCAAAAACGGGTTGAGTGGACTGTAGAGGTTTGGCTTAAGTGGATGGACAGTGTACATCTACCCGAGGCAAGAGAGTTAACTGACTATAAAAGTCCAGTTTCCACCCTTGACGAACTAGGCTGGTATTATGGAGTTATATTTTGGCTGGACTAACAAGTCTATGCATAGTCCAATCACTATCGTGCCACGAAATCAAAATCCGGTTCGTAAACTGTCATGCAGATTTTGGTCGATTTGCAGGATTTGCAAAGCATGTGCACTGATAACTCTTTGTCAAGAGATATTTCTAAAAAGCCAGTTAACTCTCTTCTCGGGGAGATGGACAGTGTAAGGGTTGCTTAAATCTTAACAATTGAAAAAATAGGGGATGTTGAAACATACCTTCATTAATTCCACTGCTACTGTGTTGTGGCCGCCCTGAAGTAGACAAACAAATATGCTTTCACTTGTGTTTGTTTTTTTCAATGAAATGTGGAAAAAAAGTATTTTAAAAAATCTGATAACCAAAATATTACCCTTAGAAACCGAAGAATCACTCACCAAAAGGTCTCTTGCCATAGATGCCCTCTCCCACAACTTGAGGCACGACATTGTCTGCTTCTGTTGGCCACAAATACAGAACACTTACAATTGTTGTCAGTCAAAAATCTCCAAACACAACATTCTTGAAAATCTATACAATCTAAGATAACATCAAACAAACTATCCTGTCTGACACACCAAGATGTCTTTTAATCATGCAACCAGCAATATTCCACTAAAATGATGACAGACTGTAAACAAGCATGTCCTGATCAGGCTACTATAGGTAGTCATCCTTGTAATTCTTTAGGATGAACTGCCGCATACATATTTCTAAAATGGGAAACAAAGCTCTGGTCTGCTGAACAGGCTTGAAAGCAGTCAATGCTTCGTGTAGTGAGGTCTTGAGGGGGCAAACCAGAGGCTAATAGTAAGAGCATCCTGGGCAGTTCAGTACATTTGTCAGATTGGGAATCGGTCTTTCAAAATGGCCTCTCATCAATGTACCTAGCAGTGGCGACTTTGTGACCACACAATCCCCATTTCAGTTGTCTGTGACAAGAAGCATAAATACTGGTAGAACTGCCCTCAAGTCCCTGCTTATTCACATGTTCACAATGAAAGTTCAGTAATCACCTTTATTCTCAGCGGGGTCTTTATTAAACATTTGGCTGCAACCAGGCAGTCCTCTGTTCCGAGGCATTGACTCTGTTATTTCTGAATGGAAAGATTAAATGTATGACATTGACAACATCAATCTGCACAAATCAGGAGTATCTGAAGCAAGGCAGGGTAACAAAAAGTACCATTCTTTGATATGAGTGAGTGAGTGAGTGTGGTTTTACACCGCTTTTAGCAATATTCCAGCAATATGGGCTGAAATAAGCTTCACACATTGTACACGTTGGGAATCGAACCCTGGTCTTTGATGTGATGAGTGAACGCTTTAACCACAAGGCTACCCGACCGCCCCTTCTTTGATAAGACATGGCCAGGGCATCTACCACTGACGTTCCACTCTCTGGGCAGATGCTCGATCCAAGTGACCGAGTGGATTGAAGAGGTGTGGGTTGAGTCGATTGGGTTAGGTGGATTGATGATTGAATAGTTTGATTGGAATTGGGTTGTATGTATTGACGAGGTGTGGCTTGGGAGGGAGGCTGTTGTGAGGGTTGGTTTGATATGGGATCTTGAAACATACCTTCATTGATCCCACTGGTAATGACTTGTGGCCGGCCTGAAATAGAGGAACACAATATGCTTTCACTTGAGTTCTTGTTTTTCATGAAAATTTGGAAAAAGAAGCTGTTCCTAAAAAGGCTTTGATTACCAAAAATTACCCATTGACATTTCACTCACCAAAAGGTCTCTTGCCAGAGGTGCCCTCCCCCACAACTTGAGGCACGCCATTGTCTGCTTCTGTTTACATAAAACTTACAGTTAGCATCCTTCATAAATCTCCAAACACAACATTCTTGAAAATGTATATATCTTATATTATATCAGACAAACTATCCTGCCTGAATCTATTAGTGTAAACACTTTTCCCCAACATACCCTCACCCACTATCTAAGAACTCATTTTTTCCCCAAATGAACCAAGCCCTAAAAGATAAAGTCCTGAAACACTTATTTGGATTGCAAAGAATGAACGAGAGCATTCCATGAAAAAATGGAATCACCACTAGGGCGGGTATGAGTCCATATTTACTACCCGGTTACCCGAGCCCCAATTACCTGATTCTACCCGGGTATCTGTAGTAGGTCACAAGAGTTGCGTACATAACGTATGATTGGAAATTGTTAGGTAACCATGGAGTTTTATTGTTATTGTCATTAACAATATATGACATGGTCAACCACAGCTCCAGTGGGTACCTGGGTCCAACAACAACCCACCTGATCCGAGTACTTGAGTTACCCGTCCATGCCCTACCCCTTAATATGGCTCACTGGCCCTGTTTATCCATACAAGCCTATCCTCAACTCCAGTTAGGTAGAATGGTACAATGGTACAATGGTATTTTCCAAGGTACAACTCACTTCTTGGTCTCTGTCTTCCATTGCTGAGCCCTTCTTGTAGTAGGTCAAGGTGAAGGTCATCTCCAACTACAAAAAGACACAATCAGTTAGACTCATAGAAAGTAGGTATCAAAAAAGTGACATATAGTGAGTGAAACAGGGAATCTCACCCAAATTACTTTCAACATGAGTCAATAAAAGCTAAATGTCTGAGGCTAGACTGCCCTCAAATCCTTGCCTATTGAGATGTTTATAATCAATGATTCGTAATCACCTGTATTCTCAGCCAGGTCTTCATTAAACATCTGGCCACAGCCAGGGAGTCCTCTGTTTCGAGGCACTGACTCTGTTATTTCTAAATGAAAAAAATTTAAATGTTTCAAACAAATATTAGCAACATAAATCTTAACCAGCCGGGACTATCTGAAGCATCATTCATACAGGACCACTATAAACACAAATAATTCCTTCTTGATACCTTAAACCAAACATCAGAACTGAACTGAAACTTATTTCAATCTCTCCTATGCCAAACCTGACGTGGGATCATAATCAGGATCATAATCAGTAGGACAATCAGATCTGACCCCATCATGATTGGATCCTGCTGTGACAAAGGGACACAAAGAATTTCTTAGATATGTGTCAGACAGAATACCTATTTCTTTATTTGTACAAGTCACTACAGATCTTCTAAAATACATCAACCCAACATGACACAGGTGACAGGCAGGGTTGTCATGCTACACCCACCTCACATATCAATATAATACTCATCACACACAATACCTAATCTTCATCACTTTAGCGTGAGCTTCTCCATGTTCTATGCATTCTGGCAAACAATAGCTTGCTGCTATCCACAGTTTGTGTATAATTCAAATGATTGGTAATTTAGACCCGTTCTAATAGTATCAAGCAATCAAAATCAGTATGTGATAGTAGTAATCAGGCCGAGTCCTTATACATTATTATCAAATAAATATTACTGTTTCGAAAATCTATGCAGAACTATGAATCAGTTCATGGGTAGACGCAACATGCATCATTTTGTCAGGTGTGAATTCGCGATGCATCGATACAACAGTGAATCGTGACACCCCAAGCCTACAGAACTCAATGCAAGTAAATCCATGGTACTCACTCCGTGTTGTAGAGGACGGGATGGATGGTGATGTTGGGGCCTCAGGGGGCACAGTGGATGTGGTTGTCAGGCCAGTTTTCTTTATCCATGATGCTACTGACAATACCAATGAGAGCTGACCACTTGCTTCCTCGGGTTTGCAGTCACTCCGATAATCTTGCTCAGGTTCTGAGAAGCTGTTCTCAATCAAGGATATCTTCCAAGTGTATGTCAGATTGTTGGGGCAGTTGATGCATTCAGTCCTCAGGGAGATCTTCTCGTCCATGTTTACAAGGCCTCCTCTGCATTGGTGGCAACTTATCTTTAAGCTGAAGTATAACAAGGACAAGTGAGTGAGTTTGGTTTTAAGCCGCTTTTAGCAATATTCCAGCAATATCATGGCCAGGGACACCAGAAATAGGCTTCACACATTGTACACATGTTGGGATTCGAACCCGGGTCTTCGACGTGATGAGCGAACACTTTAACCACTAGGCTACCCCACCGCCCCATAACAAGGAAGAAAGTTATCACAAGTTCTGGTATTACTTGGGACACGGATGTACTTGATTATGGTTCTAGGTTCACACCATACCTGTGCTCGCGGATTTCACCAAAGTGGTAAACATCCCTTGGGGCTTTCCCACCACATTAAGCTGACATGCCATGACAATAACCTGTTCCATGATACCAACAACGTGAGGTCAGGTATCAAAATGATACAAATCTATAAAAGGGGTGACATGTAAACTGCTGAAGTACAAAATCACTGTTTTATTAATTGGCTCAATTCTACTTTGAAATTCTATGATGTTGAAGATTTAAATGTTTCCTTAACAAGCATGTCAAATGACAAGTTTTCATGTATCGTATCATGTACTGAATCGCGATTAAGATCATATTATGAGGTGTATCATAACAGCCCTACTTAATACAGATAGGGAGCGACATAAAACCACCAAACAAGTGGTCGATAGCATGAGTAGCAATCCACAAGGCACGATGGCACAAATCAGGCAGGTCAGACATTGTAGCCATCCGATTCTATCAGTCAGCTCTCCCTACTAACATGGAGTACTGGAGCCTATTCCAACCCAGAATCTCCACTGCAGTATAAATCAGAAAAAGAAATTTCACGTTTTCTGTCAAAACACTGCATATGCCTGAAGATTAAGAACTATTATTTTTTACTTACATACTGCATTAAACTAAATGGTTACAACAAATCATTGAGTCATTGCATGGGAAGATAATGCAGCCAGTCTAAGAACCTATGTTTGCTGTTTGTGATCTTCATGAAAACAAGGAGACGCCAATACCATCCAGCATACTGATCCTCCTCTACTTCTGGATGCACTGAGTTACCTCCCCTGGTCTTTATGCAATGTGTATAATGAGCATACAGTATCATTAACAAAGGAATTGATTTTAGAATGTAACAAATACTCTGGACCTCGTTAGTCGACAGTAGATTTTCCGTTAGAAACGTTATTTACAAATACCAAGATTAACGAATGAATTGTTCCTTGTTAATAAGTGGTCATTCCTTACGGTAACTACATGGAAAGCATGTTTCTGAACTATGGAAACATTTCTTTAAAATAATTGTAATTTTTGAAAAGAACCTATGCTGTTTTCATGAGGGACAGTTGCACAGATTAAACTCTTATGTTTCTTCTTTGAGAGGCATTTAGAAGTTGGAGTACTAAGTAAGGATAGGAATTTATGGATAACCAACTTCTTTATTACATTTTGGTGTTGGTTCTACACACTGTTATCATCACTTGCTTGATAACGGTGTTAGAACCTACACCGAAACGTCGCTCTTAATTGTAATAAAGAAGTTGGTTATCCATAAATTCCTATCCTTACTTAACTCTGAGGTTGTTTTCAAGTTCTTAACATACAAATGAGTGAGTGAGTGAGTGAGTGAGTGAGTGAGTGGAACAAGACTATGACATGACAAGCCAATGCAAAATCTATTTGTCTGTATCAATAATATGTACTTAAAAATAATTGTACAAGGGAACCCATGAATATTAAAGGAACACTCTAATCAGTGAATTGTTTAGATTAAAGAGGATGAGTATTGACTGCAAGAGCTGAGCATGGAATGAGGATGGCACAGGTATGGTGATTGTTTTGTTAAATACAAGCTCTGGGGACTGAGACTAGGAACTGAGCAGCCCGATAGCCCACTGGTTAAGGTGTTATCTCATCAAAACTAACCCAGGTTTTATTCCAAAAATTGGTTCACTTTGTGAAGCCCATTTCCACTCACCCTGCTGTGTTTTTACCAACACAATAACATTTGGATAGCTCACTCCCCAGGGAGCTGAGAATGAATTTGAGAGCACCATGGTCTAAAGACGTGTAATAATAATGTGATAATGTGATGAAAATTATCACAGCCCTAATTCCACACAATGCATGCTCATAACACATAAAATTATTTCCCCAGTCAACAAATCAAAGTACATTCCATTAAGCATTCTCAGTTCCCTGGGGATCATACAGACCCAAATTACCTATCTGACAGTTCAACATTCTCATTTCCATCTAATCCTACCGGGTACCCATTTAATGCTTGGTGACAGGCTGGATATTGCTGCAATACTGCAAAGTCAGCACACAATGTCTCCCGCTCTCACTTCGTTTGACGGACCTACCTTATTGTTTGGTTATCCGCTTTGACTTTAATGACTTGATCACTTGTGGCTTGTCGGCCATCTGGTGCGGAAACCACCAGTGTGAACAAGAAGTAGCTATCATCTTGCAGCAGGAACCCAGCCGGTATGGCCACCTTGGGTGAAGTCAGCAACAACTGAGATGATGCACTGTCGTACACAATGTCCGTGTCATTGGTGTTGGCTTTGAACAAGTTGATCGCTGTGATGTTGTAACACAGGCCATATCGAGGCAGCGACTGGCACGTCCAGTTGAACCTGAAAGTACATCTCTGAGTAATGTACCACTGGAAAACTAACAGCAATTAAAGGAAGCCTTCAAGCAATGCCTAAAGACCAGAAGACCAAAGCAGCATGTGACCTAAATGCATGTGATTTCTGTTTTTGCACAAGACACTAGTAATAACTACCAGTAACACATCTTGATTGAACATATCTAACAAAACAAACTTGAAGTCTCCACTGAGACTACCCTCTCGTATCTACAAGAAGCAAGCTAACTGTCACGGCAGTTCTATTTAGTACATTTTGTAATGAAGCATCCTCAGTAATCCAGGGCATTATATCTTCATAATTATGATAAATACCTTGGCTCCATTCACCCCCATAGCTTTATTTGGAGTCCATTCAAAACATACAGTGCTTAAAATAGACATGTAAAGTACACTCTAACATGATCAAAAGAAACAATCTGAGAGGTTCGTGATGAGGAGGATGGCGGTGCTTAGTGTATAAGACCACAATGACAGTGAGCTTGCTGTTCATAGACACCGGAGGGCCTATGAGGAGGCTCCAAGGTAGTAGTATACACTGTATGACTTCCCCCTACCTGAGTGATGCATTGTGGGGGTGGTCCGGGTCGCGGGAGTTGGAGCCGTCCAAGTAGAGAGTCTCCTGCTGCCCAATGGTGCGTTGCATCCCCCCTTCTATGATGCTCTTGAGGGGGGTGGGAAGGATAGTCACATCCACTGCAGAGGTGGAGTACACTATGGTTTTGGACATCTTAACCTGACAATAGATAATATCATTAAGGTTACGCGATGTGCCACAGGCCTCCCTGAGTGAGTGAGTGAGTGAGTGAGTGAGTGAGTGAGTGAGTATTGTTTTGCACTGCTTTTAGCAATATTCCAGCAATATCACACCAGGGGACACAAGAAATTTGGCTTCACACTTTTTACCCATGTGGGCAATCGAACCCGGGTCTTCCACGTGACGAGTGAACGCTTTAACCACTAGGCTACACCACCGCCCAGTTAGTAAGTAAATGATGTGGTATACTATAGCAATATCCCAGCTACTGTGCCAATGACGTCACAACAATACAGTTATGTATTGTTTGTTTTGTTTTTTTATGACAGAGTCAGCAAATATCCCAGCCTGTAAATAATCTAGGACAGACAAACCACTGGTTGATATTAAGAACAATGTGCGAAGCCACTGGGGTACAATGACACTTCTGTCCAGCCAGGCCAATTTTGTCTGTTGAAATTAGTTGATAGCGAGCTTGGTGCCTATGCTGAGGACCCCATGGGGTTAACGATGAAGTACTGACCTTGACAGTGGCTCTGTACATCCCTGGGGCCAGAGATCGGGGTGACAGGATGAGAGTCTGCTTGTCCAACATGTCCTCATCCGTTCTCATTGGCTGCACCGTCCTCCCCTCCACATCACTGAAGGACCACATGTAAGTCACTTCCTCTTGTGGAGAACAGTTGATCTTCACTGCGGTTTCAATATGCACTTGATCCGAATGGTAAAATGTGAACTGAAAATTATGTATATCAATCATGAAACAAAAGTCATCTTGTTAAAGTGGAAACCGTTTGGGCTCAAAATGACATATACATCAAATATAACATATCCTGAATGGAAATTTAGGACTTCTGAAAGTCAGAAATTATAAAGATTTGTCCTCCTCCAATAATTGAGGTTTTAACATGCACACATGAAAAAATGTGAAAAACCTCTTCAACAATTCAAAGTTAAGTTTGGTTTTCAAGCGTGTCATCTGTAATTATAAGTTGCAATTATTATTTTTTACCTCTGAATTATTCATTTACCAAATCAATATTTTTCAGATGAAAAACAATCTCAAACAAGTTTTAGAATAGAAATGCAATCAAGACCCAATCAAGTATTGACTGATCAAAACATCTTGGATTGAGTACCGAGTATTGAGCCATAATCATCTGCTGAGAAAACAAAAATGTTGACTGACGATGGACAGAAGGAATCTCATATAAAAAGCTTTACACACTGGTCTTTGATTGAAATATAGGAAATGTCTCCTCACCATATTGGCTGTAGTGCCTGGGATCGTGATCTCGGGAGGTTTACAGATCAATTCCAGGATAAACAGCTGAACAGTCACGGAATCTCCACTGATAGCATTGACAGCAGTCAGATTGACAATAAACTCCCCAGTGCTGAAACATGTGATAGGGTGATGCAGTAAGATTGACTATAAAACCCCCAGTGCTGAAACATGTGATAGGGTGACTAGAAACTCCCCAGTGCTGAAACATGTGATAGGGTGATGCAGTAAGATTGACTAGAAACTCCCCAGTGCTGAAACATACGATAGGGTGATGCAGTAAGATTGACTAGAAACTCCCCAGTGCTGAAACATATGATAGGGTGATGCAGTAAGATTGACTATAAAACCCCCAGTGCTGAAACATGTGATAGGGTGACTATAAACTCCCCAGTGCTGAAACATACGATAGGGTGATGCAGTAAGATTGACTAGAAACTCCCCAGTGCTGAAACATATGATAGGGTGATGCAGTAAGATTGACTATAAAACCCCCAGTGCTGAAACATGTGATAGGGTGACTATAAACTCCCCAGTGCTGAAACATACGATAGGGTGATGCAGTAAGATTGACTAGAAACTCCCCAGTGCTGAAACATATGATAGGGTGATGCAGTAAGATTGACTATAAAACCCCCAGTGCTGAAACATGTGATAGGGTGATGCAGTCAGATTGACTATAAACTCCCCAGTGCTGAAACATGTGATAGGGTGATGCAGTCAGATTGACTATAAACTCCCCAGTGCTGAAACATGTGATAGGGTGATGCAGTAAGATTGACTATAAAACCCCCAGTGCTGAAACATGTGATAGGGTGACTATAAACTCCCCAGTGCTGAAACATACGATAGGGTGATGCAGTAAGATTGACTAGAAACTCCCCAGTGCTGAAACATATGATAGGGTGATGCAGTAAGATTGACTATAAAACCCCCAGTGCTGAAACATGTGATAGGGTGACTATAAACTCCCCAGTGCTGAAACATACGATAGGGTGATGCAGTAAGATTGACTAGAAACTCCCCAGTGCTGAAACATATGATAGGGTGATGCAGTAAGATTGACTATAAAACCCCCAGTGCTGAAACATGTGATAGGGTGATGCAGTCAGATTGACTATAAACTCCCCAGTGCTGAAACATGTGATAGGGTGATGCAGTCAGATTGACTATAAACTCCCCAGTGCTGAAACATGTGATAGGGTGATGCAGTAAGATTGACTATAAAACCCCCAGTGCTGAAACATGTGATAGGGTGACTAGAAACTCCCCAGTGCGGAAACATGTGATAGGGTGATGCAGTAAGATTGACTAGAAACTCCCCAGTGCTGAAACATATGATAGGGTGATGCAGTAAGATTGACTATAAACTCCCCAGTGCTGAAACATATGACAGGGGGATGCAGTCAGATTGACTATGTACTCCCCCGTGATTTCCAAAGCACTGATTAAACAACCTGCCAGCCACACATATATGACACAGAGATACAAACAGCAACACATTTTGAAACTTGATGACACCTACCGATTGAAGCGATGTACAGTAGTTTCATTGAGGCCTTGTATGACAGGTGAGTCATCACCAAAGTCCCAGGTGAAGTTGAGATTGTCACCAATCCAGAATGTGGCAGTAAATTTGATTGGCTGATGCACCAGGCTCTCCCCCTCCACATGAATGTCAAGGCTCTTCAGTCTGGACATGACCTGGATCTCAAGCGGCTTGGACACCGCTCTGCTGATGCAGTTGTTGGCCGCTACTGTGACCACGTGTCTGGGGAGAGGGAAGGCGAAGTGAGTGCGTGAGTCAGTGAGTGAGATAGTGAGTGAGTGAGTGAGTGAATGAGTGAGTGAGAGGTTGGTTAAAGCAGTTTTGAACAGTTTTCACTAATATCAAAGCATGTTTGAGTAACTTAAAAGAGATGCAGGTCATAGACGTTAAAATCAGTTTGGTGAAACCCATTTGCAAAGATATAGTGAAAAGCCAAAAGGTATTCCATGGTGTTAATCTGAAATTCAAATCTATGATCCTCGGATCCTGGCATGACTGAGGGGCTTAACTCTGGCCCTGGGGTAAGGAGAAGCTGATTGATCATGAGTCTCACACTTCAGATATTGTCATGTGGAAACTCTCCCAGTAGATTGCACTAATTAAAATAAAAAAAACATATCATTATTCACCTCATTGAGATTATCTAATCATTGAAAAAATAAACATGAAAAACAATTACTTACTTTCCAGGACTAGCAAAAGCAAATGAGATGTGGTTTTCTGAGGTCTGCACATGTTCATCAAAAGTCCAGTTGTAGAACTCTACAGTTCCTGTCTCGTTGGGGTCTGGGATGGCGACATACTCCAATCTTTCCATCGTGCCGACCACATCACGGGTGGCTGACAACTTAACCCCTGAAACCAAACACCTGACTTATAGTGTTCAAAATCTTCATTCATACACTTGAGGCTTGTAACAACAAACACTTGTTTTGATAAAAAGTTTTGACAGTTAGATGACTCTGTCCATTCCTTCCCTGAAGTGAAGAAAACATACCCAATATTGTTAACATATACATATCCCAGGATATTGAAGGAAACTTAGGAAAGCACTCTGTTATATTGGCTGTCAATCCTCTACTCAACAAGCACAAAGGGAACAAGGATTCATCCTCATGAATTGTGACAACACACAATCACACAGCGGATCATCAGAATCGGTCTTCTCTGGTGTCCTTCCGCATCACAATCACCTTGTATGAGAGGCACCCTGAAGTAGGTTGTCCAGTACTTACAGGGAATACCTTTAAGGTTAACCAGGGTTTCAAATTGGTTCACAGTTCAGGACATTGACTGACCGTAATCCAAAATATCATAAAGTCTTTTCAAATTTTGTAATGACATCGAAGAATATCCTCCCAAAAACTGATAAAATCATGAAACTCTTGTGTTGCATTTTTCTCCATTAATCACTGTTAAGAGGTGAGGTGAAATGGGGTTTAACGTAGCGTCCAAGATTATTGCACTTATATAGCGACGTGCATGCACGTGTATGTGTGTGTGGCTGCTTGAACTAGTCCGGACTGATGCCGATTTATAGTGCTAGCACACTGAGATACCATGCCGCAGTTTAACATGAATACCCCATGCAGACACTGTATACTGACTCCGAGCCGACCAGTCATCGTTTTAGCCCCTAATGACGATCCCCAGACAGGGTAACAACAAGTACCATCTTTAAACGTCTTTTGGTATGACGCGGCCGAGGAATCGAACCCCAGACCTTCCGCTCTCCGGGGCGGACGCTCTACCATTAGGCCACGGAGGCAGTCCACTGTTAAGAGATTTCATGCCAGTTAAATAGGTAGGAAATAAAAAAAATATATATTTGCATAACTCAATATGTTTTATCTTATTTGGCATATAATTGTTTGTTTCATTTGGTTTATGACATTGACTGCATTGGCCCCAGGAGGCCTGATTCTGTGAGTATGCAGTGGTAACAAACAGAATACAATGCCATAGGAGGCCTGATTCTGTAGGTTTGTAGTGGTAACAAACAATACATTGCCATAGAAGGCCTGATTCTGTAGGTTTGTAGTGGTAACAAACAGAATACAATGCCATAGAAGGCCTGATTCTGTAGGTTTGTAGTGGTAACAAACAATACAATGCCATAGAAGGCCTGATTCTGTAGGTTTGTAGTGGTAACAAACAGAATACAATGCCATAGAAGGCCTGATTCTGTAGGTTTGTAGTGGTAACAAACAGAATACAATGCCATAGGAGGCCTGATTCTGTAGGTTTGTAGTGGTAACAAACAGAATACAATGCCATAGAAGGCCTGATTCTGTAGGTTTGTAGTGGTAACAAACAGAATACAATGCCATAGAAGGCCTGATTCTGTAGGTCTGCAGTGGTAACAAACAGAATACAATGCCATAGAAGGCCTGATTCTGTAGGTTTGTAGTGGTAACAAACAGAATACAATGCCATAGAAGGCCTGATTCTGTAGGTCTGTAGTGGTAACAAACAGAATACAATGCCGTAGGAGGCCTGATTCTGTAGGTCTGCAGTGGTAACAAACAGAATACAATGCCGTAGGAGGCCTGATTCTGTAGGTTTGTAGTGGTAACAAACAGAATACAATGCCATAGAAGGCCTGATTCTGTAGGTTTGTAGTGGTAACAAACAGAATACAATGCCATAGAAGGCCTGATTCTGTAGGTCTGCAGTGGTAACAAACAGAATACAATGCCGTAGGAGGCCTGATTCTGTAGGTCTGCAGTGGTAACAAACAGAATACAATGCCGTAGGAGGCCTGATTCTGTAGGTTTGTAGTGGTAACAAACAGAATACAATGCCATAGAAGGCCTGATTCTGTAGGTTTGTAGTGGTAACAAACAGAATACAATGCCGTAGGAGGCCTGATTCTGTAGGTTTGTAGTGGTAACAAACAGAATACAATGCCGTAGAAGGCCTGATTCTGTAGGTCTGTAGTGGTAACAAACAGAATACAATGCCGTAGGAGGCCTGATTCTGTAGGTTTGTAGTGGTAACAAACAGAATACAATGCCGTAGGCCTGATTCTGTAGGTCTGCAGTGGTAACAAACAGAATACAATGCCGTAGGAGGCCTGATTCTGTAGGTTTGTAGTGGTAACAAACAGAATACAATGCCATAGAAGGCCTGATTCTGTAGGTTTGTAGTGGTAACAAACAGAATACAATGCCGTAGGAGGCCTGATTCTGTAGGTTTGTAGTGGTAACAAACAGAATACAATGCCGTAGGAGGCCTGATTCTGTAGGTTTGTAGTGGTAACAAACAGAATACAATGCCATAGAAGGCCTGATTCTGTAGGTCTGCAGTGGTAACAAACAGAATACAATGCCATAGAAGGCCTGATTCTGTAGGTTTGTAGTGGTAACAAACAGAATACAATGCCATAGGAGCTTGATTCTGTAGGTCTGCAGTGGTAACAAACAGAATATAATGCCATAGGAGCTTGATTCTGTAGGTCTGCAGTGGTAACAAACAGAATACAATGCTGTAGAAGGCTTGATTTTGTGAGTATGCAGTGGTAGCAAACAGAATGCAATGCCATATGAGGCTTGATTCTTTAGGTCTGCAGTGGTAGCAAACAGAATACAATGCCATAGAAGGCCTGATTCTGTAGGTTTGTAGTGGTAACAAACAGAATACAATGCCATAAAAGGCCTGATTCTGTAGGTCTGTAGTGGTAACAAACAGAATACAATGCCATAGGAGCTTGATTCTGTAGGTCTGCAGTGGTAACAAACAGAATATAATGCCATAGGAGCTTGATTCTGTAGGTCTGCAGTGGTAACAAACAGAATACAATGCCGTAGGAGGCTTGATTCTGTAGGTCTGTAGTGGTAACAAACTGAATACAATGCCATAGAAGGCCTGATTCTGTAGGTTTGTAGTGGTAACAAACAGAATACAATGCCGTAGAAGGCCTGATTCTGTAGGTTTGTAGTGGTAACAAACAATACAATGCCATAGAAGGCCTGATTCTGTAGGTTTGTAGTGGTAACAAACAGAATACAATGCCATAGGAGGCCTGATTCTGTAGGTTTGTAGTGGTAACAAACAATACAATGCCGTAGGAGGCCTGATTCTGTAGGTTTGTAGTGGTAACAAACAGAATACAATGCCATAGAAGGCCTGATTCTGTAGGTTTGTAGTGGTAACAAACAGAATACAATGCCATAGGAGCTTGATTCTGTGAGTCTGCAGTGGTAACAAACTGAATAGAATTCATTTGATCAGGAGTCAAGTTAACAGATACTCCTTGTTCCATTATTGTTGTATCCTCCTTTTTGAAAATAAGAATATATAAAATAATTTTTATTTTATTTTGTGAATGGGCTTTAGGCTCTGGTGAGTTTGATTTTGGCTTAAAACATGTTATGAACTCCAAGATACAACTGCAAATCATTCATACCTTGTATTTCATTGAAAACGTGGACATTAGTAAAACCTTCAATCTTGCCGACTCTATTATAGGCTTTGACTCTGACCAACTTCTGACCAGTTGTGCGGTAGTTGTGGGTAATCCATTCACCTGCACAAAGAAACAATTTCATTTACATAAAAAAACAGACAAACATGAGAATTATCAATCATCATGGGCCATAGCCAAAAGCATGGCGAGGAAGACAAGTTAATTAAGGCTGCCATTGAAATGTTCATTGCTTAATCCAGATAGGAGGCTAACATTACAGTGCTATTATTAGAGGCGCAGGATTTTTCTACACAAAAGTTCTTGGACGAAGGGCTTTTTTTATTTGTACATTATGTCTAATATCAACTGGCTACATGATCTGGTTAGGTGTTGGCTTTGAGGTACAAAAACATATGAAATTTTTAATGAATTGCTTGTACTGATCCCAGTGCCACAAAGCAATTCTTGTGCTATGACAATCGTAACTCCCATACGTCAACATGAGTTACTGTAATATAGTGCTAAGATCATACTGTGGAATAAGGCCCTGGTGTCCATGTGCAGAAGGGAAATGACCTTATGATGGCCTTCAAACCAATACCCTATTCAACGTAATAAGCGCCCAGCTCTAAGAAGCACCCACAGCGATATTTCTTCGTGTATAATACACACTCGTTATATGCATCCTTAATTATCGGCAGTTAAATTCTGGAAAATAAATCTGTCATGTATGATACGCACATACTTTTCATTTTTATAATTTCAGGCTGTCAGCATAAACCACAAAATTTATGATGTTTCAACTCACCAACATTATATTTTTTCCTCACCAGCATTATATTCTAATAAGTGCCACCTTTTTCTAATTTTGAGAGCAGACCTGGGACTTATTACGTTGAATACGGTACTTCCTTCATGGAGAATTGTAATGTTAACTGTACCTGTGTCTATAAGTTCTGTTTCGTCATCCAGTTGCCAGTTGAAGGTGATGTTAGTGCCGTGGGGGATGCGCGCCACAAGGGTGATGTTTTCCCGCAACTTTAGACAGTATTTCTTCTGGTCCAGCATCATCACCCCATGCAGGGTGGGTGGTACTTGCACATAGAACGGCTTCAGGACTGCTGTCACGTTGCCCAGTGGGTTGATCGCAATCACAGACACACGATACACACCAACTGAAATATGACACGATACACACCAACTGAAATATGACACGATACACACCAGCTGAAATATGACACGATACACACCAACTGAAATATGACACGATACACACCAACTGAAATATGACACGATACACACCAGCTGAAATATGACACGATGCACACCAACTGAAATATGACATCATACACACCAACTGAAATATGACACGATACACACCAGCTGAAATATGACATGATACACACAAACTGAAATATGACACGATGCACACCATCACTCATCACTGCAGCTCATCACTGACACATGGTTGACTGTGTCACACAGACGTGTAACAGAGGGCTGCAACAGTTCACGCTAAACATGCAGCTTTCAACATTTGCTAATAGTTGTCATTCAGCCGGAATGTTATCGACACAAGGCCACACTCACTGTGGCTCGAGGTGCAACAAGTGGGAATCAGCTAAAGGAGAATGCTGAGATGAAAAAGTCAACGCTTTACAAAAGAAACATAGGGACAGAGAGGGCAGGGGATGACAAACAACAAATTTGATCTAACAAGCCTTACCAGAGCACCACTTGATACCATGAAAGAACATTCCAAACAGCCATACTGTAAACCATCAATCACCCACACACATGCAATGGCAGTCCTAAAAGTAATAACAAATTACATTTTTTCATCCATAAAAGTAATTTCCCTACTGTGAGAATGGGCCTAACCTCCAGTGGGAGGGTATCAACCTTGTGAATGGCAGCCCCCAAGGGAGGCCTTGGCACGACATAGAATGCAAAGTGGATTGCCACAACACAGCTTTCCCAAATACCTTTGATACCACACCAATAATACCTATGTTCTATGTAATTTAAAGAGACGACCCTAGGTTGTAGGTTGGGCTCTGGTTGCACCTTAATGGCTGCAAGTGTTTTTATTGCAGGTTATATGATATTGTTTATGGCTACCTGTCACCCTCAGTGTATTCTATATTACCTATACAGAGGAAGAACAAGAATGGGCTTAACAATTGACACTTTGTATCCCTTTGGGATAGTGAACACGGGTTTCAGAGTGACAAGCTGATGCCTTCACCACTAGGCTACTCAACCAGTGTTTGAATAAAAACAATTGCCAGGCTGCCATCAGAACCACAGACTTTAGAAGCTGCAGGACCTGAGTAAACTCTTCAGTCCCACATTTTAAATAAACTGCAGCTTACTGTAAGAAATAAATTGACACATAAATTTACTGCAGGCCATAAGGACCCATACAACTTTGAAACTACGGGCCCGACACAAGATCTATCTGCCACGGGCCAACGGGCAGACGCTTATTACCAACACTGTTCTAAAAATTAAACTATTCATGACACTGGTAGCAATAATTGTATCAGAGGATATACTGTGTAGGAGAGTGAGTATGAATGGTTTTACAACTTGTCTAGCAATGTTCCAGCTATATCACGGTAAAAGGGGACACCAGAAATGGATTGCCATTCACAATGGATAAGCACATGCCCCTTTAGTGGAACTCTTAGGCCGGACACTTGGTCATCAGTGCATTGAGCACTGCTGCAGATTGAGGAAATAATTTCCCAACTGTCCCGACCGTAATGATCAAAATGGGCATAAGAATTGTTGAAAAATTCTGTATTGGTCCTGACACACATGCTTACCTTCTGTGTATGTGTGTGAAACAACACCGACGATGTGGCTCATGAGGTTCGTGGTGCCGTTACTCTGCTGGGTATGGCCGTCACCAAAGTCAAACAGATAGACCACATCCGAGCCCTCTTCCACGATACTGCATGGAAACAGACGTCCATCATTCAGAACAACATCAATCTCATCGAGTTACAGAAATACTGAGTGCAATTTTCAAGGTTTTAACAAACACTATATTGGTTAACCTCAGCATGACATGGTCAATCCTACATTGTTACCTGAATAACGTACAGTATGACCCTATATTATCGTGGTATGGGTAAATATCGTAATCCATTCCCCGACTGTTGACTTATGCAAATCTAAGCACAATATTTCATCACTTCTCGTAAGTACACATATTAACTTTTTATGATAGTTTCTGGAATGTTTTTGAAGAGAAAACCTCCATTCGAAATTGGTTAGAAAAGAACCCATTTGTTTGGACGATGTCCCTAGACCCAACCTAGGTTCTATGCATATTGATAATGCATAATCCAAAACAGGAAATGATGTAAACCACATTTATCACACCATGAAACAGTGATACAGTGAGTCCTCACTATAACGATACCTTCGGTGTCCAAATAATTGATGAGCATTTTAGATGATCAGCGTTTTAACCGAGGTGGAGTTGTTGGGGGTAGATGACCAACAAAACAGTATAAATGCTCTGCCTACCTAACACGATCAACGGATCAAAAGGATATGAATAGATTTATCGTGTGTAATGTGCTTTAAGAAAAAAAACCACATCTTATCCCTTCAGCAAATTCTTGTGTACGACAGGGATAACAAACTAGGTCAATAAAAATATGAATCACTAGACATGAGCATTTTGCATTTAAATTGTATTTCCTGCCCTCGAAGGCATTGTTTTATATGCAGAGATTAAGATTACCGTGTGTATTTTCTCGTAAACTAAGACTGAAATAGCAATCAGCTGTGCACGCATTTCCTCCCACATCAACTGGTGATTCAATTAAAAAGTATTTTAAAGGGAATTTTGATGCAATGGTCAGAGGAAATTGTATCTGAAATTATCATTTTATCAGTAAAAACATAATCCAATATCGTGTTATTTTAGTTGCAGCTTTCACTATATCAATCTCATTAAAATCAGATTTTAGTTCTTGCTAAGACTGGTCAGTGACTGGTCAAATTGTTCCATAGGTAAAAATATCGGCAATAGCAATCACCTGGACCAAAGTGCTACGCTTATGGTTCTTATGATTTTGATTATATATAGTGACAATCTCATTTAAATCAGATCTTAGTTCTCGCTGCCGCTAAACAAAGATCTAGGGACATCCCATCTGGAGTCACGTCAGAAGGACCTTTCATCCGACCAGTCAGAGTGTCGCTTACCAGATCATGAAAGTGACAGTCGGAATGTGATTTCTCATCATACAGCCTCGAAAACTTTAAAACGGGGTATTCTGAATGATAGTTAAGGGCTTAACTAGTGAATCCTTACAATCCTTACCATATATTAGCCATTCGAGAATGTTCTTTTGTTCAGGTTTCAAATTTTTAAGTTTCGAAGGGTAGTCACCAATTTGAAATTAGTGCCGTAAAGCAAGAGAAAGCTGCCTTCTGATTGGCTAATGTAGACTTCTTGTCAGTAATTCCATTGGTCGATCAGAGTTTGCGAAATGTCGGTCTGACGTGACCCATAATAGGATGTCCTCAGACCTTTGTGCTCGCGGTGATCAGCTGATATGTTTTTTTTAGATGGGAACCATGCTTTACTGTGCGCAATAACCGAGTTGACGCTTTATTGAAGAGCACAATAGTGAGGGAACACTGTACCACAATAATATAGAGTTGCCTGCCCTTGACTCGCTAATGACAGGTACTTTGTTTACCAAACTCGGTAAAGAAAATCAGCATCAATCAATCCTAATTTATGTGTCATAAAAGATGAACAAAGAACAAGAAACACTTTGCATATGACATTCTCAACAGTTTAGTAAGCGTGTGCCAACACGATCCATTATAAATCAACAACTGAGATAAACTAGCATACCGCTACAAGATATTTATGAGTTTTACAAAATGCCATGACATTTCATTTATGGAAATACGACCAATGTTTCTCATTTGTGGTGTGTTTTCACAACACCCTTTTTCTCTTATCGCCAACAGATCTCGAGACAAAATCTGCTGTAACATCAACATTACCAAGGTCACTACTATCAACCAATGGGAGTGATTGCTGGAATTTATGGGTTAATACCAGAAATCTTCTGGACTTTTCACTGTACAGGAATAATTTTCTCCAGATCAAAGAATCATGTCCAAAATTGAAAAAGGTGTCATTTTCCCTCATCTTGCTTATCTGGTGGGTTTAGTTATCATGGAATCCTATGTCAGCCTTTGTAGCATGACATCATGGCATTCCAGGGCAATGTCATGTCTGTCTCCCAGCTGTTACAGGACATTAGAAAGATGGTGCAGCGGACAATTACTGGTAACATTTTGTATTTATATTGTTGGCTCCAAATGAAATTCCTCTCACTGAATACTCAATAACACACACGAATGAACACACACAAGTTTCTCTCCTAAATACAACAATACTTACGTTGCTGTAAATTCTATCTTCTGATCCACAGCCGCGGCAGCCATGTCCCCATGTAACTTGACGCTGGAGATCTTCTGTACAGCATGAAATATTTTGGGCAAAGTTGCCTCTACTGGTTTGGCATAGAGGGTGCTTTTAATAATGACACTCACACGGTACTTGTTGGGCACGATGAAGATGTAGGTGACGTTGCTGGTGTTAGCATCACTGCAAGAGAGTTGGGATTCACTGTTAATAGTGTTCACACAGTGCACATAGCAATTGTTTATTTGGTCAATCACTTCAGCTGCATGAGCAAAAAGATTGCTGGAATATAATTTATATAACCTAATCTGAAAGAACATGTCCTCCTCTAGTGTAATATATACTAAATTTCGGAATATTTGTCAAAACTGCCACAAACATCAAATTAAGTTGTTCTGTGTATTTCGATATGAGTTAATCAAACACAATAATGTCGTCGTTCGGGTTCGGATGTTACCCAGGTGGGCCTTTGTCTTGTAATCAATAGGTCATAAAATCCATATGGTGAACAATTTAACAATGTAAACTGTAAAGAAAACTTGGATAGTTGTGACAGCTAGGTGCCTGAAAGGTTGAACCAATCATGACTAATCAGCCAAGTACGTATCACTTCCTGTCCTGCATGTGTATTCCTGCATCATGTAATACAGACGTATTATGACCGGCTTAATCAAACATCACTTCAGTGGTTATCAGGTTTATCAGAAACTAATGTCAGCATACCTCAAAGTTTGTCATAAGCCTTTCGGAAATGAAACAAAATATGAGCAGCAAGTACCTTATCAAGAAACAACACAATGCATGATTGGTTCATTCGGTAGTCGAAATAACGAGTTACACAATCAGGGTTAAAAAAGGTAAAATTTTAAGTAAACCTCATGTTCATCTGCCTTTCAGCTGACATCGTGGCTAGTCTCCAGATATCAATCTTCGTCCAATTTAACAAGAATGTATCATGTGAGTTTTTTATACAAATTTAGTTTAGTTAACGTCCAATATCGGCAACCTAATTTGCATACAACCCAATGAGATAAATATACACGTCTAGGTCAGGAAGGTCTACAATAACATTGAGGCACATTCATTCATAAATCATAGTAAAACCATAATAGCATTGCATATATTTCTTGGTAATTGAATGACATGACCTTTTCTAGGAAAGCGAAGTAGTCAGACACAGGCAGAAATGACATTAATGTTATAATGAAATTAGGAATAGATAAGGAAAACTGACCTTTGAAGTACTTAGCCATTGTAAGCTGATAGAGTGTGATAAATTTAATGGTTCCTGAATTAAATTCTCCCTGGTAGATGCAAATCCCTGATACTAACAGCCTAATGTCCCCGACACCATCTGACAAGTTATCAAGTTATCAAGCTATATGGTGTCACATGGTGGCAAACGGGTCCAGCATAGATATATCATTATAACAAGGAGATATGTATTGTATACAAGGATGGTCGTTTTCCTGGTAGATATATAACTGTTGATGTCAAACAGTTCACACAAACATATCTGAGGTTGTGTGAAGAAACTTCCCTCAACAATCACCTGGAAACAACAATGATGTCATGGTAGTTCAGAGACAACTCCCAACAATGATATTATGATGCTTGTAAGTCTACATTTGCCAAACTGTTCCTCACTAACACACACATGGAGATCCAGCACTCTATGACAAGCAGTCAGATGCAAATACATTTGATCAGAAATTGCTCATAACGTAAATCTTGTCTGGGCACTGTTCCTCCAAGCCATCTTAACGCTAAAGTTATTGTGAAGACTATATTTTAACTTTGGCTTCCAACAGTAGTGCTATGATCACTTTGTGGAACGGGGCCCTGGACGAGACAAGATACATTACAAGCCGTTGTTGATTGTGGCCTAGATAAACACACAAATAAACATGGGCAATGAGGACCTACCTGTAGACTTCTGATGTGATGTAGTACTCGATAGGGTTGGAGTTGACATCAGTCAGTACCCACTTGAAGGTCAGGTCCCGACCACTGGCAACAGTCACAGACACAGTGACCACCTCCTCCACTTGAACCAGGGTGTCCGAGTTGGTCAGCATGTTGATTCCTGATATCGGCTCATCCACCAAAGCCCTGGACACTTGACCGACAGCTGAGAACAGATTGGCGACGGTGACATTGACATCATAGACCCCCGTGTCGGCGTAGACGTGTGACATCACCAGGTGATAGACTGGTGGAATGCCCTTCTCCTCATGGGCCTTCCGTATTGTGGCAACACCGCCGTTGTGTGACTGTGAGGACGACGTTGTTACTGTGCCATCCCCAAAGTGACATCTCACAGAGAAGTTCATGCCGCCATTGACAATGATGGAGATGTTGGTGAGGGTGCCAAGTGGGGTGGCTGGTATGTCGAGCTGTATAGACAGGATAGGGTACTGCACTGTCAGGTTCAGGGAGGCTTGCACCATGCTGACGTCATTCTCAGCTTGAACATTGAGTCGCTTGATTCCAGCCCTCGTGAAGGTATTGAGTGTCTGGAATGAAGGGAGTTAGATGCTTTACACTTAAGGCAGGGCCCTGTTCCACAAAGCTATGCAAGAGTAAGGACTATCTCAACTTTGTGTTATTGCATAGGAGTTCCGGTAGTCGTAGCACTGAGATCGCTGTGTGGAACAAGGTGCTACTTGTAGGTCAGACCTAATCCAGCAAGACTATGTGCTCAAGTTACAATTGTCATAAACAGTGAAACCAGACCAACTGGATGTTTGTTTAGACAATAAAGGTAACTGCGGCTACCTTATCCTCTCATCCGTGCATCAGCTGTTTATATATGTCACTACTAGGGGCACTAGATAAACTAGTTAGGAAATGGCTGAAAATGTACGCTAGAGAATTTAGAGCACTCTTCTATACATCAGATAGACCACATATATAAACATCTTAAAACCTATATACCAAACTCTCACATACCCCTAAATAATACAATAATCCACAAAACTCAACCTGAAAAAATATATCAGATCCAAAATGGAAACTGATGGCAATTGGTTGTAGTCACTCCAGCTTGTTAACAATGTAAGAATCCACATCGAAACATCGCTATATGCAATAAACCAGATCTTGTCATCTATAAAGTTGTACGTTTTCATAAGAAAGAAGTAAACATACAAAGTGATTTCCTTCATCTGCAGGTACTTGGGGACAATAAAATGATCTGGTACGCTGTATTTGGTATGGTAGTGATGCGGGCAAGGTTGAACATCTGATTAAATGTTTCTAATTTCCTTTTCATATTTGAATGTTTATTGTATGAAAGGCCATAAACCAACATAATTGAAGTGCATACAATACAGTGCAGGGTCATTTTAAAAACAGATTCATTTCTGTACATTTCTGCTCTAGAAGACATATTTGAAACATAACAGATTTTAAATCTTGATAATTTGTCGTTGCCATGAGACAAATAAATTGTTGGACTGAAGGTGGAATTACATATTGATTTGGTATTTGCTTTCGACTGTCTGAGACAATTTATCATGGCCTAATATGGCATCATTATTAATTTGTGCTTTTTACTTACATATGTAGATTTGGTGGTTCTGTTGGCAGCGATGTTGTTGATGGACCAGATGTAGAGTGGATGGGACCCGCCATCAGGGACGGCTGTCCAGGTGTACAGCCTCTCATCACTGCAACAAACCAGACCAATCCCATTGTGAATACAATTAAAAAACAAACCTTTTAAAATCCGATTGTATTCGGCCGAGCAATACAGCTGCTGGCTGCTTCAAACAGAGGCCGGTTGCTTTCACTAGAACCACATACTGCCTTGCAATGTGCACCATCTGACCAATCACACTGTCACTTTTTCCAAATCAATCAAGTGACAAAATCTAAATTACACAAAAGATTCATCAAATCAAATCCACCTACACATTCACAAATAAATTCCTCTTTTCCAATATTCATCAAACTTATGGAAAAATACTCCAAAAGATATATCCACCAGACTAAGATAAAAAAAAAAAATTGCCTGAACAACCATTAATGAGAGATGCAATCACACTAAAGAATAGTCCAAACGCACAAACGTATATGACAACGGGCACATATTTACCAGAATATCCTGAATTACTCCCCTGGCCATGGCCATGAGATAACAAATCTTATAAAGACATCCAGCCTGGAGTAGTTCAGCAATTCCCCACCAGGTGGAGCCAGCTAACACAGACATTACACAAACATGCAACTTCCTTCAGGCGTGAGTTCCGAATAACTCCTCCTGTCAAATCAGCCCAGAAGCGCTCTAGGCAACACAGTTCCTATGTCCAATACTTCCCCATAATTAAGCCTTGTGTACAATTTGGTAAAAGATCACTAGTCAAACATAGTGATTGCACTACCTTGTAATTTCTGATGCATGTACGTAAAATGACGTTAGAGCAGTCTTGTCGATGCCTGTTGTTAAAAACTTACTTGACCTAATAACACCTACTGCTAACAAGATGCTAAAATTAAGTCTTTCCTTGAGGAAGATAAATGATTTTACAAGAATACTGCTTCAGCTTAGGGGCAACAGTAGTCAGTAGGTGAAAGAGACAGATAAATTAACATGGATGTCTGGTTAAGAGCCATTTGAGACAGGTGGAAAGGATTGCTTTACAAACTTTCTTGGCTTTCACGTCACAAATTTGTTTCAAGCAATGAGCTGACATGTAAAATATTTTGATATGGCACTACTTTAGGCACTACATGTTTGTCTGACATGGAACTAGATATGACCAGAAACAGAAAACAATATTTGATCATTCATACTAGCAAACGTTGTTTAAGGTGCACTTCAATGCCTATTATCACATCCCCATCACTTGTAATGATATTTGTTTGTTCCTTGAGGGGAATGCATGATAGAAAACCTTCTTGAATCTGCATAATGTAGACAAATAAGAAGAAGTGACATTCACCACTGTTGCATCTATTACAAGATGATAAAAATATTGATGGTTTAGATATTTTGGAACTTATACATTTAAGCAAAAACCTACAAAGGATTATTTAAAGCACTTTAGATCATTTTTAAAACATTAAAAATGGCATTAAATCCCTGCATAATGAGAAAATGTTGGAAACAACATTTTTGCAGTTCATCTACCCACAATGCAACACAGGAAGTATACACTACAGACTAGTGGTCTACATCCCCAATAAATGTGCTTCGAGGACTGAAGCAACCTCCTCAGCAAAGCCCCACATCTCTTGAAATAACAAAGCATGGAAGCTATTTCACATTCCATCTTGTTTCTGGAACCCTACACTTTTTGAAAATGAAGACTGCTTCAGATGCACAGTAGCAGTAGAAATACACACCCTAAGTAGTTATTTCATGGGACTTCCAAGCAGGCAATTCCACTACTACCTTTCATAATACCCACAGGTTCACTTTGGCAAGCACCATCCCACACCATCTTAAATTTCATTCTAAAAGTATCAATTGTAAACCAGATTTCTTAATCAAGAAGGCTACAATCAATGTTAGCAAGATTAAAAATCCAAATTTAAACATGGCTGGTATCAAAAATCTAAAACAGTCTCCAATTCACAATGTAGGAAAGGATTGAAATGACATCTTCACTCTTTCACAATTCAAAGTTTTATCAAACATTTGGATTAGAATTGAATGCTTCAAGATGATTTCATGAAATGAATATCCAAATGTGTACACTCTAAAGAACTATTTCATACATAGCATAAATGTGTACAATTTGTTTGTTACTTTATTTCCAGCCATAAAACTAACATTGATTGTCATAGTTATTCATAGATGAGAATAAACTGAAACATGATAGCATGATGATGCACATTCAAAATGTCCACATTTTCGCATGACTCCTTACTTTCTCCGATGGTAAATCCCGAAAGTCACCTGTCCAGAGAGATTGAAACACTGACCTCGTCCTGGCACATCCACCTGATAACACCACTATCTACCAACAGTCATCAGGATGAACCAATCATCAAGCTAAAGAGTCTTCCAATTTAAAATGTCCGAATGAATTGTCCTTAAGCATTCGCACACTAAATCAATGAATATTCCTCACATGGAAAATAATATTCCAAGGTCTGGAAAATGTGGCCAGCTCGACCGGGGCTACACGGAACAATGAGTAGTAAGTGCAGAGCTAAGACATGTTCTAACCAATGGTGGCCAAGCCAGGACTTCCTAATAAGGAACAAGTTGTGCTCTGTTTTTGTCCCAACTGATTCAAGATGTATACCAAATGGGGTTGATTTTAGTTTGCATTATGCCCCCATCACCCTCTCTGCAAGACGGCCAACGTTATTCGAGACAATGGAATCACTTTCACCACCAACGGAAGAGGAAAGGGTGCGGGGGTCAGAAGAATATGTGAGTGTCATTTTTATGGGGTCACTGCCAACTGTTCCTGATACAGCATGAATACAGGGTGACATCAGTTCACAAGATTGTTCACAGCTTTCAACCCAATCGACATCACATTTTCCCGTTGCTAAGAATTTGCTCCCTTTCAAAATAAATTCCCTTCCGAAGTTTGGCGGCACACATCGCCCCCGATGTGAGCTTCAAGTCTGTTTTGACCTCACAGCAAGGAGAAGTTCACTTCCTGTTCGACAAAACTGACTGTTTTCACAATAAACATGGTATGCCTTACGGGTGCATGGAGGCCGCCTTTACTGTTCTGGCACCCAGTACTTGCTCCACATCGTTTGAGTGTGAAGCGAGTGTTTAGACAAGCGGCTTGCGAGCCCCAACATGTAGATCTGGTCTCGCCATGTGGGCTCTGTATATCACCTTAACCTGTGAACGAGTTGAGCAAGTCGCAATGGGCTTATTGAAACTTATTAATTACTCAGTTCAATAGAATGACCCTGCAGCTCCTATTTCTGTCACAACAGAATTGTACATGGATATGAGGCATCACACACATCCTGCAACAACTTGCCCGTCAACTCTCTTCAAACTGCCCAGAAGTTTGTTAATGCTCTGTCTTACTGTCGGATCCAGCAAAAACGTAACGTAAAGAACCAGCAAACACTCCCCTGTCATGTCTGGATCCCTGGATACTTTCACAGTCACTTCAAATTTTTCACTAGTCATCGTAAATTGTTTAAAAGGTACTTCCACAAGGGGAGTAGGCCTCGATTTTAAGACATTACAACAGAGACGTAGCATTCCTGATATATTCAAAATGTCAGGTTCCATTTACACAATACAACGCATCCATCCATGTGACATTGATGTGTGCCCTGAATTTCCTATAGTATTTTACTGTAATCACCTGTGGAGGACACGGCATTGACAGCACCAACTTCTCCAACAAGTCCCTACAGATTCCACATTCAGAAAGTCAGATTAAAATAGAATTGGGCTGTAGCTAATTGAAGCTGCACTTGCCGTTGTCCCAGATAAAACGGTATCAAGTGTTTACAGGCGCCATATGGCACCAACTGCTTCAAGAACACACTTTCTAGCACTGCAATGTCACTGACGTTCACATTACCACTGACAGTCTCTATAATGTCGGTGGTAAATTTCAAGTTTCAGTACCAGAATTATGTGAAGGCCAAAATGCAATTAGTTGCACTGCTGAAGAATTTTATGAGGGGTATATTAAAAAAACTCATTATCCATGATTATAATGGTCTGTGTTCACAGTGAAGAACTCTTCCTACTCTTCCTACTCCCGTATAGAATAATATCACATCTCAATTATATGCATACATTCAACTAATCACAGTGTTTATTTGAATCAGTATATGAAAATAATGGATTTATTTCCTGCAATGCAATGTGTATGCATTGGAAAAGGTTGTCTGTGCTTAGCTTCTGAATAATTCACAAGTTGATGAATTAAATATATCGGCAAATAATGATTTGATCAAAACAAAGGCTCTTGATTCGTTAACACTGGGAAGCCAAATCATTGAAAGGTGTCAAAACAGTGCAAAAACAGACTCTCAGACTCTGTTCAAATAAACACATTTGTGATGCTAACCACCTCCATGGGTGAAATGTACCAATAGCTGGTGTCTATTGCCTAGGATGCCAATTAGAAGTCTCTGAAGCAAGAATCATGACAGATCTCAGATGTTCAAGTTTGTATAAAAACATCCAAGACCAATTCTCAGATGGGGAATTTCTAGAAAAACAAAATGGCCGCCCAGTCGGCCAATTTGACGTCTGCTTGTTGGGGTATCTGCTGCAATGCCAGTAATTTTGTGTAGATCACTTACACGACCTACAAGGGTTGTTTAGATGAAGGATCACAGTTACAATGAGCAAATATCAGTGGGGAAACAGTCCCCCTGTATCTGATAGAGAGCCAGAGATAACAAGAACATATATCTGACAGAGGTATGCTTAAACACTGGAAGAGTCACATAGATATTTTATTCACAGATAAGTTTATAAAACAACATTGTGATTAAAAGTCATGTGCGACTTAACTGATACAATTTAGAAAGACAAATTTAAAACAAATCTTTTATTGATATTAATCAAAATATATAACCTGAAAAGTTAACTCTGTCAGTAAATGAGATAAAATGGAGAGAACTTTCAATGTAGAGCTGAAGTTTTCCATATTAATGAAAATTCTTTATTCAATCAAATGTAAATTTGGCGATCAGACTTATCACGAGCTGCATCTGTATGATCTGACTGATCTAATCAAGACTCGGTTCACAGAGGCCAAGTACAAACTTTCCCGTTCCTAAATTATTCAACCTTCAAATCAATGCTGGTTACAGTGTACAGTGATCTCAAATACACTGATGCTACACACCCCTTGACTTACTCTTGCACTGTGTAACTGACAGTTTCCAAAACATGAAACATTTCATTTCTCAATCACAAAACTGCTTTTGATAGACTCGCAGTAAATTGAATGAAGATGAAGGATAAATCACTCCTTCAAAGAAAGGCAGTTCATTAACAGCAAAACTTTCAAAAGAAAAATTCAATACCTGATTTTGAAATTATTTTGCCCTTCCTCAATTTGGCCATAAAATCCACTAATGTATCGATAGGGGTCAATGTACTTGTGATCATAAAAAGGCCAGCATAATAATGAAAAACACAACTTTGGTCACTTTTCAATCATAATTATCAATCAAATCAATCACCAGGTCTAACAATAGATGCGAGATGAAAATGAGTAGCCCCTACTTGGTGGACGTTAGTTTCAATCAATCATTGCTAACGAGAATAATCATCAAGCAATCTCCCTCTCTTTGTACAAGGGAGGCAAAAACAGGGAACAGTATCCGAACCACTGTCCATAAAGTGTACGCACATGGCCAGGATTCTCCTCTAAAACCTAATAACGACTACAGTAATCGTCCCGTCACCAGCCCCATCATTGGGCCTTATCAAAGCATATTAGGTTATTTCCAGCCGAACATGCACTAAGCTGTCTTAATTTGTAATGAAGGTAGACCCGAGCAACCACCTGATCCCTCCACATGTTGTAGACTTGCATCCCACTCCAACTTACAACATGTCTGTTTCCCAATTAATTACTCCAAGAAATGGACGCACATACATTTCATTAATTTGCTGTCAATGTCACTGTCTCTTGCAGCTTAAAGAAACTGAACTGGAATAAATCAAAACAACATTTTTATAAAAATGAGCAGCGGCTTTCAAGGTTAGGCTTAACAAGAATTAGAACTGACTAGACCTGTCAGTTTGTCACATACAATCAGAGTCCTTCTGGCAATGGAAATGTTTTAAACCATTCAAATAACTGTTTCAAATGACAAAATCCAAAACGAAAATGAAAATGGCTCCAGTTGAACCAAATTCAACAACATTAATGAACCTTCAAAGATTCCAGACATCTGGGAGACACATGGTTTGTCAAGTCTACACATCCACAGTTGCCAAGTTTGATGTATTTTTAAAGTAATTTTGGAATTATTCATTGCAAGCTTGACATGAAAGACATTTCTTCATGTGGGTTGTCTTAAGTCAGCCAACAGGAACTACATGTAGCATGTGTAATTACGAGGATGTTCTCAATAAATCATGATTAGGAAACACAATGCCGAAATCGATTACCAAATGTTACTAGTTATTCTAGCCTACAGCTTAATTGAGAGTAATGTGGACTGAAATAGACGGCAATGCATACCATGGTATGGATATTGTTTTCATTTCGTCATGTCTGGAGTCATGTTACGAAAGGGATTAAGTTAATAGTACATCCAGGCCTACAGGGCTGTTAATTGTTGGAACAACCTAATACTTGACAGAGCAAATTGAAAATATGTCACAACTGGCAAAAGAAAAGAAACTTTGAAACAAGTCTACAGACTGAATGATGATAGTCCAAGTCAAATTAATAAACATCCAACATAAACTTAAAATGTTGACAGAACCCAACAATCAGATGGAGGCAAACACTTTATCTTTTATTGAACTAAATAGTTATTAATAAATTAATAACTCAAAATTACAAAAATAACTGATATAAGAAATAAATTTAAGATGGTTACATAAACATAATAATCAAACACAAAAGAAATATGCCAAGTAAACCCTTTGGATAATTTAAGATATGAAACTAACAACATATCTCACAAGCCATTGCTGTTCCAACATTGGCAATCTGACTGACCTTTAGAAAGCATGGATTCTTGGTAACGGTCGGGTCCTGGTAATATTATTCCACAAGAGAGAAAGCAAACAATAGCATGGAGTGGCCCCAATCCATATCTCAAGTGAAATATGTTCCCGTTACCCACCAAGGAACATCTAAATGATATTACACCCTAATAATATGAAACTTGATATAAACCAAAGCATGCAACTTACTTTTCGATTTTGATTGCCGAGGGTCCTTCAATTCGGACTGCTCTGATTGGCCTCTGTGCTGTAATGTATGACTGTAATTTGGTCGCGGTGCCATTTCCATATATGGTCACGGACACCTTGTAAACACCTGGTTCAGAGAAAGCGTGCTTCCAGCTGAGGAGAAAACAAATAGGGGGTGTCAGTGGGGTTCTGTATAAGCCTCTTTCTGGTCCAATCCACGCCCGATAATGCCCAACTCCAAGACAACGCCAGCCTACACAATACCTCTTCAAAGTCACATCGTGAAACCATTGTCTAGGTTCCTGCTATAACAGGACTCAGCAAGGATTCCTGGTATTCCAGGAAACATCTACACTATTCATTAAAATGTCCCTTAATGGAAGTTTATTTTCATTTTTATTCAACAGATCTATATCATTTACAGAAACAACAGTGCAGAAAGTAGGAATAAGTCTCCAGATTTGATTCTAATCACGTTGTCATTTTAAATGAAACAGATACATTGTACGATGTTGGTTATAACTGACAGAAAGTAAGGCAAAACATTCTTGGTATTGAAATCCCTTTCAAAAACAGTATAATTCAGAATAATCTCACAAAAGAAAAACGTTTTTCTCACTGAGTGTTCAAGAACATTTTGAAAACCGACAAGTTCTATTTGTGAGTGGCCAACTTTTGAACAAGTACCAACTAGTTGTCATCCTACTTCAGTGTGGCTATTCCTTCCTCAGCTAAACCTCTATCAAATTTCAAAGTCACAAATCAATATGAGTGACAAATCATATGAAAAACACTTGCAAAAGATGTAAAATCATAAAAATAAATACTTGCTGTAAGAATACAAATCACAGATCACTACATCCAGTTGCAATACAGGTGGTCTGAACTTTGACCCACAGGTGAGCATGATCAGTCCCAGGTAGATGCACAAGGTGTACATCAAACAACTCATTACCGAGGTATTAACATGGTCAACACACACACCACACACCCATAAGGTCACACACCACACACCTGTTGCCACGCACCATTCTACTACATGGGACGAAGGGTCTCGTTAGCCGTGTCGGTTACAGTTGATACTTCCTTGTCGGGGGGATACTGACTCACACCAGCATTCAAGTTTTAAACCCTTGACAAACTGAGGACAGTCATGCTATTTTGCAGGATTCCAAGTATATATTATAAAGTGAATTAGAAGCGATTTTATTTTCACGAAGAACTGCTACAAAGACAACAGTTAACTTTTGTCATTCAGAACATGTTTGTACATAGGCACTACTTAAGTGTATGGCACACATTACTGTTTTGCAAGTTGGTTATTTTGAGAACAGCAGATTTATTACAACATTAAACAAACAGTTAGAAACATCCCAGCACCTGAGGTGCATTGTTGAATTGAAAATAAATATTTATTGTTTGCTATAACTAAGTACTATTTTCCATCCACTATGTTAATTTGCCTGTATTTGCATGTTTTAAGAATGCTTGGGAACCTAAAGCTCTATTTTTGTAATATTTGTCAAAATGATTTAATTTCATGACTGAGCAATTAATAAAAAAAACTTGTTGGATTGTTGCTTTGCAATACTGCAGCTATATCACAGCACCCTGAAAATAGTCAGCACTATTGCAGCTATATCACAGCACCCTGAAAATAGTCAGCACTATTGCAGCTATATCACAGCACCCTGAAAATAGTCAGCACTATTGCAGCTATATCACAGCACCCTGAAAACAGTCAGCACTATGGCAGCTATATCACAGCACCCTGAAAATAGTCAGCACTATGGCAGCTATATCACAGCACCCTGAAAATAGTCAGCACTATGGCAGCTATATCACAGCACCCTGAAAACAGTCAGCAATACTGCAGCTATATCACAGCACCCTGAAAATAGTCAGCAATACTGCAGCTATATCACAGCACCCTGAAAACAGTCAGCAATACTGCAGCTATATCACAGCACCCTGAAAATAGTCAGCACTATGGCAGCTATATCACAGCACCCTGAAAATAGTCAGCACTATTGCAGCTATATCACAGCACCCTGAAAACAGTCAGCAATACTGCAGCTATATCACAGCATCCTGAAAATAGTCAGCAATATGGCAGCTATATCACAGCACCCTGAAAATAGTCAGCAATACTGCAGCTATATCACAGCACCCTGAAAATAGTCAGCACTATTGCAGCTATATCACAGCACCCTGAAAACAGTCAGCACTATGGCAGCTATATCACAGCACCCTGAAAACAGTCAGCACTATTGCAGCTATATCACAGCACCCTGAAAACAGTCAGCAATATTGCAGCTATATCACAGCACCCTGAAAACAGTCAGCAATACTGCAGCTATATCACAGCACCCTGAAAATAGTCAGCAATATGGCAGCTATATCACAGCACCCTGAAAACAGTCAGCAATACTGCAGCTATATCACAGCACCCTGAAAATAGTCAGCAATACTGCAGCTATATCACAGCACCCTGAAAATAGTCAGCACTATGGCAGCTATATCACAGCACCCTGAAAACAGTCAGCACTATGGCAGCTATATCACAGCACCCTGAAAACAGTCAGCAATATTGGAGCTAAATGTTCATTTCAGATACTAGATGCTAGTCCATAAGCAATAGTCTCTGGGTGTTTAAAAATAGAGCACAAAATGTGACATTATTTCCACTGAACACAATGTGAAAGAACATGTTCTGCTATGACAACAATATAACATTACCAGGGTTTTACCTTCACTTACCATATTAATTTTAAGGGTCCTTGCAGGCAATAATAGGGTCCTTTAAAGTAATGAAATAGTGTAGTGTAGTGTACTGTACATTTTGCTAATTACTTTAGAGCCTGGAATGAATCAATGATCATGTGGACAGTGGTCATGATTGATGGACGAAATAACACACCCTTAATTTCTCTTGATATGCTGTAGGTGCAATGAATATTAATTTGCATCCCTTGAGATGTAGCATATTGTATTTCTGTGTCCATTCTCTACATTTGTTCGTACTCGCCACACGTGTGCGTGCATGGTGTAGAAACCTGAATGTGGACATTCAGCTGAAACCCATTAACCTGTTGTACAATGTTCAATGTTTTTCATACATTGTAGCCAAAACACAACATGACAATCAGTAACAATTAATGCACAATTAAATCTAGGGACACATTTTCCAATTTCCTGCAACTATACCCAGCATCCTACTAACTGGCTATCCATGTCAGTGTTATAGCCAGACTGTCTGGAAGTTTGGGGCCTCGTAAGTGTCACTACATTATATCAATAATGATTGCATGCTTTGCTTCATTGTGATTCATTTCCAAATAATACCATCATATAACTACAGTAGGACAACCCAGAATGTCACCACACTTGCCCTTTCTCATATACACTGTACATCATGATATTTAACAAAGAAATCCAATTTCATATTTTTTTTCAGTTTGTGGATCAACTATTTTGAGCTCAAAACAGTAAATAAAATAAAGATAGGTAGATTTGCCTTAAAATCCTATTTTTTGCACGTTAAGAAAAACCAAGATTCAACTCAAAACAAATTTCAAAAGAATAAAAATGAAGAGATGGGTGTTAGTACATTTCCCTTCATTATGAAACAAAACAACAGTTGTAGTTATGCAAGTACATAGCCCTAAGGCGGTCGGTCCGTGCATGGGGGACGCTGCCATACAAGGAAACACTCAGACAAGCTGAGAGGCCCATGTTTGGCTAAATAAAACAAAGTCAATAGACACAAGAGACATAAACTCATTGACTATCTGGCAGCAGTAAGATTGGTCCTTCAGATAGACACACTGAAAATTGTCCATTAGTAGCAAACCATTATTCAATGATGTCCACAATTATCAAAATGACCATTCTGTGGATAGTGAGGTCTGTCAGTTTAAAGTTTGACACAAATAATGTCATTTAATCATAATACAAGTGACTGCACTGAAATCTGTCCATTATCTGGAGAAAATGAACTGGGTCCATTATTTGGAAAAGATGAACTAGTTCCATTATTTGGGGGAAATGAACTAGGTCCATTATTTGGAAAGAAAATGAACAAGGTCCATTATTAGGGGAATATGAACTAGGTCCATTATTTGGAAAAGAGGAACTAGGTCCATTATTTGGGGGAAATGAACTAGGTCCATTATTTGGAAAAGATGAACTAGGTCCATTATTAGGGGAATATGAACTAGGTCCATTATTTGGAAAAGATTAACTAGGTCCATTATTAGGGGAATATGAACTAGGTCCATTATTTGGAAAAGATGAACTAGGTCCATTATTTGGGGAAAATGAACTAGGTCCATTATTTGGAAATAATGAACAAGGTCTAATATTTGGAGAAAATGAACTAGGTCCATTATTTTGAAAAAATGAACTGGGTCAGTTATATGGTGAGAATAAACAAGAGAAAATGAAATATGTTCAAAATTTGAACACAGTGAGATATGTCCATTACAAATTAATGACACATGACACAAGCTTACTATCAGTCATGTAACCATGGCTTGCCTCATGCCTGCCATTTCCTCCAGCAGATGGGTTTTTTATCAATTAGTTCTTGTGGTAGAGGTGCCCCAACACACTGATTCTCAGTAGTACAGGCTAATGTTTAACATAGGGTGTCCTTACAGCACCTGACATGGTACAGACATGCTATCCCCTCCTACAATGGATATCTCACATGCAACAAGGTCATTTTAAAGATCATTACAGGCATAAAGGTTTTAACTGCACCTAAATATCACTTTGACTAATACCGACACTGACATTTATTTTCCCGTTCTCCTTTTGGATAAACCATTTGTTTTTCTGGGTTTGGGGGGCTGTGATTAATAATTTATTCTAATTTTTACCCAAAGAAATAAATTGTTGGACTTGCTGGATGTCCTAGAATATTAAAAAAAATTCTTTTACTCCTCCATTCACAAAAACTGATTGTTTTATAGGAGTGACTGTAAACTTATCCTTTCTCAAACTAATTTACATGGTGGGTCCTCAGACATTAATCAAATAATAAGGCCTTCATGTTTCCAAGTGGAATTTAATTTTACAAATAAAATTTCAAAGTATGGCATAAATGTGAGTGCATTCCGTATTTACATTAACACACTGAGAGTAGAACCCGCAACATTACAACTGAACGAAAAAATGCATTTTTACCTTTCAAAGTACATGCAATAAATCAGGGGCATTCATATGCACAACAAATTTATCAACTTCCATCAATCTGACACTAAAAACTCCACACATAAATCACACCACATGGCCTGAATAATTATCTGGGAATAATTTCACTCACCTTGACTTGCTGAAATATTCCTCTAAATCCCCATCCGAATAATTCACAACCAGTCTGTTGATCTTGTCATGATCCTGAAACATACATACATCACCATATTGATAATGAATATCCCGACAGGTACAATACAGGTAGTGCGAGTTTCATGATCAGTGTGACGACCTGCAGCTTTCTTGTACGATAAAATGTAAAATGAGCAAATGACACAATGTTTATTCAAATTCAAATGTTGATTCCAGACAATATATGTATTCCATAACTTCACTCCGTTCTAAATCTAATACAGTAGATTACAGTTATCTGGTACGCATAAATATAACTAGAAAATATTCCTTCAAATACCAAAGCAACGATGAGACTATTTATCGTCCACTGAAAACATACACTTGTTGATTTCACTGTATCCAGTTTTCTTTTTACAAATTACGAAGTTCTTGCTTCATTTCCAGGCATATAAATGATTTGATCCACAGAAATATAGCCACCATGTCTCTCCTGGCATAGGTTTCAAAACCTGATATGAGCGGATTTTTGCTTTGACATGGCATGTGAGGAATTTCATAGTGCACATGTACATTAGCCACAAGGCATTCAGACTGCACACAGTGCCCTGCTCACCATGCTTAGGCATGCCATTCAACATCACAACCTTTTCAGAGTTATATCATGACCTACGAGATCACAAAATTATTCCAAGGTACATTTTGAAGTATTGAAAGTACATTTTTGAGGAATATTCACATAAAAAAGTACAGCATGAGCAAAGATATAAAAATAGAAATTCTAAATTTGTATGTAATTAGAGTTGTCTGCTCTTTGACATTAGCTCTTCAGCTTTTGTGTCGCCATTATAATGTATCTGGAGCATATTAGTCATTTGAACCACCAAACATGACACTAGGTGTACGACAGGTGTTTATCAACTTGGACCACAAAAATACTACTGAGCTAAAACTTACAGCGATGTATCATGATTTTTTTAAAAGAGAAAATGCAAATAATTTGGCAAAATGAACACTAGAAAACTTAAAAACACAAGAGGAAAGGCATTTTAATTAATTCAAAAACTAAACATAAATGACAGGGTAAAGAGGGCACTAAGGCTGTTTTATCTAGAGGGAATTTTACTTACATGTAGAGAGAAATCCACCACTTCATATGTCTGCACAATGCCAGAGTGTAGTACCCAAACCCCTGCAGGTGCCCTTTCATGAACTATGACCTCTAGTTGCTGGGAAACAGAATCAACTGAAAAAACAAAGCGGAATAGGTCCCATCTCTTGTAAGTTGAAACAGACTTTGGTAAACAAGTAAGGCGAGCAATGCCCTCTTTCTGCCATCAGTTGAGGGTCTTTCAAGTTAAATATCTCTCAGTGCTGTGAACAATGGGCTCCACCCAAAGATAGAATTACAAAGTTCAGATTTCTAACGTGAAAATGTACACCTCCGCCCACAACCGTGAGTCATCAGTACTTAATCCATTCGCAAAAACACAGCATACATTCCAGGATGAGTGATCATTCATAATCATACAATGGCCATAGAGCTGTATCAAAAGACGTATTAATGAACAAGGAACAGGTTGCAGTTATTATTTCCCATTTTGTGATGTAAATGATATCCCACTGAAATGAAAAGCATGTGATTTATTTAATGTGAAAAGTGCAATATACATGACCTACGTTACAAAAATGCCAAATTGTAAATATGTTAGTTTAATAGGCCAATTTAATCAACTGTTTAGGCTGCATAAAAAAATTCAATGTTTCTAATTGAGGAGGGTGGTAGGACTTAATAACTTTCATTTTTTAAACAAAAGTGATGGGGAGGAATACTTTTTATTTTTTCCCGAACAAGAATATGAAAAAACACAACGGGGTACACATGGAACTTGGTGCTAATACAATGTCAGTCAACCACCAAAAGGTAGGTGTGTATTATACTGAAGAATATATGAAGATAACCTCAACGCAATAACAACAAATTTAGTCATTGATTCTATTTTTAAAAAGATATTTCTATTTTCATTTTTTTTTCAATAGTCTTGTCTCATAGTTTTCAGTACACTTCTCATAAGTGTTGTATTAATAAACTTTGACAAAAGGAATTTTAAACAACATTTTATTAAGTATACTGATAATATTCCCAAACCGAAGGCTGTAAACAACTGAGATTCTGAGCTGATGTAGAAATGATGTAATGCCTTCCTACTTTACTCCATCAGATGCTAGAGTGAAGTAAAAACAAACTCATCATCCTTTTTTCCCAACTCTGAATGTTTTCGGTATTTTTCCTAATCAATGACTTAAAGCATGTATTATAGAGCTTCAAGTGAGCTTGTCCTGATTCTGCAACTCTTTCCTACAAAATCGAAACAGAAGCGTTCACTAAGAAACCGAATCCCCTTCAAACCCATCACAAGAGAAAATGAATAAACACAAAAGAAAACAAAATAAATCAACAGCACAGCCCATCAATGTTAACGAAGCATGGGATGACAGTCTACCAATCAGATCCCAAACCACATCAGCCACCAAGGTTGGCAAGGAACGAGACTTCCTCAGCATACATTGCACAACTCTCCTTATTCAAGCCTCATGAAATTCCACTGACCCGAAATTGGCAGATGTAGATTTTCGCTTGTAAGGTTTCAGTGGCAGAGACTGTCTTCTTTCATAACTCCCCTACGGAGTCCCCCCTCAACAGGAAGATGGCCTGAGCTAGGGAGATTGACTTTCAAGTTGTTTATTCAAAAAATACTTTTCAAGTCATGAAAAGTAGTGTGTGGAGTGGTTAGAATGTTCATGAGCTGTCAACTGTATAGAGGCATCAATGTTATCCCTGGGTTTTCAACACACGCTTCATCATAAATATGCACTGTTGTGATCTGATGGAGGTTGACCTTATATGGGAGTAAATTTCCAGCTGAATCTCCCTCTGCGGTGTAGATAGTGCATCTGAGTCACTCTGACCTGCTTCCATGTCAAATAGGACATGCATTCAGTCAGGATGGTTTCCACTTCTAGATGAAGGTTCCTTATTGACTGATGCTGAATGGTCTCATTTGTGTCGACAATTGATGTGATCAGGGATACATGGGTTGATGGAGAAAATGAGAATAATTAGGGTAACATACTTGGGCTTTGTATTTCTGATTATTTGGTTATATCTGTGGTAAAAAATATAAATAAATTTTCAAAACAACATTTTCATATCACTACATATTGTCAGTTGGTACAAAATGTTTAACTATAACTGATACATGACCAGTTCTACAACACTTAAATAGAAAAAATGTGAAGCCATGATTTCTGCTGTGTCAGCTGGTAAGCAAATCTAACAAGTGTAACACACATACCCTCTTTTATACATTTTGACGGGCAACAAAGATGGGCTATATGCCGACAGCATTATCATATTTGTTTGAAGTGGACTATGTTAACAGGGGGAATAAGAAACGACTTCTCGTTAGTTATTATATTCCACATTTGTTAATTTAAGTTCAGCAGATCTATATTCCAAATATTAAACAATCAAAATGTATCTTCACATGATTTTAGGCCAAACAAAAAGACCAGAAACATAAAATTCATTAAATCAGATCCTAGTGCTCGCTACCACTACACATAAATCTGATACATCTAATTCATTAAACATTAAAAACATTCATCTTTGTCACAGACTTGCTCAAACCTAAGACGTTCATTTGACGTTCGAAAAAGCGGCCTTTTTCACTCAACTTAGCCATACTTCTGCATTTGATTATGTCAGAAATAAAAAAATGCAAGAGTAAGAAAGAATAGAGGTTAGCTGGCAACCATTTGAACATGTCTGATAATTTTCAAACCGATATTTCAAAGTTTTACTTTGCAATTTGACATTTCCAGTGGGTCTACCTCCTCCTCCAATCTCCTTCATTGCTGATCTCCCCGATAACAGTGCCAATCTGATAATCAGGGTTTCACTTTATCAAGATGAAAACCATAGTGCAAAATGAAATGTAATAGAAGGTACGCAAATGTCATCCAATAGTAGGAGATAGCATAGTCTACCATGAGAAAAAGGGGCATGCAGGAGGGTATGTGTGTGATCGTGTGCCAATGAAGGCAAAATGAGATGCCAAATTCCATATTGTAAATTTGTAATTAATTGTTGCGTGCAAATGGAGCAGCATAGAAATGTTATACCTGGTGGTGCAAAACTAGAGGGCAGTAGATGGAGGGGGAGGAGAGGGTAGAGGGAGGGGAGGAGGGTGTAGATGGAGGGGGAGGGGCTAGATGAAGGGAGCAGAGGTGGGGGTAGATGGAGGGGGGTAGGTGGAGGGGGAGGAGGGGCTATATGAAGGGGGAGGAGGAGCTAGATGGAGGGGGTGGAAGGGGTAGATGGAGGGGGAGGAGGGGCTAGATGGAGGGGGTGGATGGAGGGGGTAGATGGAGGGGGAGGAAGGGGTAGATGGAGGGGGAGGAAGGGCTAGATGGAGGGGGTGGATGGAGGGGGTGGAGGTAGATGGAAGTGAGAAAGGAGGGGGGTAGATGGAGGGGAGGAAGGGGTAAATGGAGGGGAGGAGGGGGTAGATGGAGTAGATGGAGGGGGGGCTAGATGGAGGTGGAGGAGGGGGTAGATGGAGGTGGAGGAATGGGGGGAAGATGGAGGGGGGTAGATGGAGGGGAGGAGAGGGTAGATGGGAGGGAGGAGGGGGGATATAATTGATTGTTAAAGAAGTAGTGGACACATTTCACCTGGTGGTGCAAGGGTTAATTGTAGGGAGGAGGGGGATGATTGAGAGGTTGGAAAGGGGGAGGGAATGGGGAGGTTCAACCTGTACAAAGGTGTGGGTGGTATAAGGTTTACACAGGACATACTCTAGCATGTAGCCTGCTCATGCACTGACAGCCCCCACTGTGTCAAGCTGGCCACATCTCTCTTGGCTTTCCATCCCATACATGAGCAGCTATGTTCATTATAGGTAAATGGGTGTGGCATTGTTAAGAGTTTTAAGTTCTGTAACCATATAAAGACACTAGCTTCAGCGATGTGTCATGGTTTAATCCGGGTAGGAATCTGTTTCCTAATTGGGACATATTTTTTAGTTTCAAAAGCAAAAAATATCGCTGATCCTGTTGGTCGCCTTTTACGACAAGCATAGTTGCCTTATTCAATACAAAGTTAAACAGTCTGCCATATTTTAGCCACAAAAAAGGCTGCCTTCAAACAACTAAGTCCTGGCCAGACAAACCAGTGGTTGATAGCATCAATGCCTTCAGGGAAGGTCACACATCTTAACCACTCGATCCTCATCTCAGCCGACAGGATCTCTTCTGTCTGGGAATCCCAAAAGGACTATTAATTTGAGGACACATGTACACTCGTCATGTACACTGACAAATATGATCCATTCCATGTCCTTCTCTGGACTGGACTCATTACATCAAGTAGGGGGGTTTTGTAGACTATATCCCCATGTGGGCTATCAAACCTGGTTGTCAGTGTGATGAGAAACACCCACAGCTGTGGAAATTAACATAAAACACTCACTTGCCTGAATCATAATGAGAATTTTTTTTAAGTAATTTGTAATAGAAAACATGAAGAAAAGAATTTTGCCTCTGGTTAAAAAAATCTCCCAAAACAAATCTTATTCACTCGATATGGTAAAAATACACTTGTTGAGCTCCTCTTTCAGAGAAAACAATAGTTTTGTCTTGATGCAGTGACTGATAACATAATTTCTCACCCTCCAGAATATTCAATGGTAAGGTCCCACTTTGTTTTGAGTGGGAGTGAGTTTGGTTTGATGCCGCTTTTAGCAATATTCCAGCAATATCACGGCGGCACTTTGTTTTGAAATGACTGCAATTCTACTAGGCATTACAATACCTTGAACATCAGATAAAAGGACATCAGCTATTGGCGCTTTGGTAATTCCTATCTCTGTCCATTGGGTTGTCCCTCATCCTCAAAACCATGACATGACAAACACCACTCACGAAGGATGGTAAAAGGTGAGGTGAAATTGGCTTCATTGTGGCATTCAACATTATTGCACTTGTATAGTGAAATGGGTGCACATGTGTGCATGTGTGTCTGCTTGTACTCATCTGAACTAATGGCGATTTTGTAGTGCTAGCCCCTGAAATACCATGCTGCAGTTTACCATGAATACCCCACTCAGACACAGTATACTGACGCCGAGCCGACCAGTCCTTGTATTAGCCCCTAACGCTGAGCACCAGGCAGGGTAACAACATTTTCTATCTTTTAATGTCTTTTGGAATAACACAGACGGGGGTAGAACCCTGACATTCTGCTCTCTGGGCAGACGCTCTACCACTAGACCATGTAGGTGGTCCTGTCCAGCAACAAAGACTATCAATGCGTGTTCCCTTACTTGATGAAATGCATCATATCCATAGTCCTACTAACCCACGACCTTCTACTCCAAGATGGTTAATACTAACAGAAGACTGTCATCATGAATTTTGTATTTATGTAGTGATAAATTCCAAGGTTATGAAAACCAGGCCGCTTTAAGACCCTTGATTATTATATTTCAACTTTTAATATCATACTATCAACTACTTTGTTTCAAGAAGAGTGACACATCGAAAGAAATACCTGACTTCCTTCACCAAACACCTGGTCAAACATGATAATGTTTTAAGAGGGGAGGTGGATTCACAGAATGGATCTATTTTTTATATTTTTTTGAAACAACAAAAAGAGACATTTGAACACAACAAAATTGGATGCAAATGATTCTCTAAAAAAAAGAACATGTTTTGAAATGGCCTAGGGATTTTCTGAAATGTATTAACTGACACACTTTTTCCAGGAAACATGGTATATGCAATAGTCATGGCTTTCAGGGTGCCAAATGAATATGGCTGATACAATTGTTGGCTCATGAATTCCACAATTTGTTTTGCAGCAATCTCCATTTCTTTGCTGCTTTTGAAACCCACTGGCATTAATCACTTCCTTGTTAATGTTTATTAATGCATTCTGTCCAGGTCGTGACATGACATATGTTCAAACTCCATTCAGGATGAGTGTTATCCTAAACCTAATCCCACTCGGCTCCAAATGTCCCCATCTTCCTCAATGGGCAGACAGAAGCTAGCAACACACTTGCTGCCACACACCCACTGCCACAATACAGGTTGCCACAAAACCAATTATAGCCAGGATAAAGCTCCACGCTATTTGTATTACATGTAGTATGTATCATGTACACACTGACACATGTGGTGGAATATATTGGAGTCCATGTATCAATTCAGGAGAAAAACTCATCAAAATATTGCCAATGAATGTATTTTTTCATAAATATTGCAGAATTGTCACTACATTGGAACCTAACATATACAAGAGATTGACATATTTTCTAACGTAAGTTTATAACATCATGAGTTGGTATCTGTTCATATGTTGCCGACACACTGAAATAGTGAGAGTCTTTAGGCATTTTATGCCTAAGTTTTAGTCTAAGCTCCAAAATCAAATAAGGAAATCAACAGGTTTTACAATGGTTAATGATTTTGTTTTAACCCAAAATGTCATCTGTCATGCTGGCAAAGTCAGGGTTGGGGTAGGTACAGTAGCAATCATGGACATCAATGAGGGGTAAGATGACACACCAGGACAGCCAGCTACTTTGTTGTTCTGTGCTGCAGTCAGCACTATTCCATCCAGCTACCAGCATCTCATGACCAGGGGTTTACCTCGAATTACATAACTGGGACCCCCATAAATAACTTCAAGGGTACTTACAAGTAATGAAATGGTGTAGTGTACTGTACTGTAAGATTAATAATTATTTTAATTTCAGGACCTTCATATTTCTTGTCAAGTATTTGGTGCAATGAATATTATTCTGTGTCCCTTGGAATGCAATATGTTGTGTGTCTGAGTTCATCCTATACATTTGTGTATACTGGATGCACATATCTGCGTTGTGTAAAACCCTGCATAGCACTCCTCAAATAGTAATGTCTGGTCAGTAAAACCAGAGACTGAAAGAACAATCAAGCAACACCCCACTGTCAGGGTCGGATGACATGCAATCAGCTTGTCATTGAGCCTGACCACCTGATCCAAGTGAGTTCCCTCTTGTGACCAGCAATAGTGCTGGGGACCTATTCTAACCTGTGTCTCAAAGGGGTTCCAGGTTACTAATGAGAGTAGTAGGCACTGCTAGCAATTATGCATGGCTCCCCAATGCCTATTGTAGGCACCTGCAAGCATAGAGCACAAAGACATCGATCAGCTTGTCCCACAAGTGTGAGGTGTCCTGTTTGCAATCTAATCACCATCTGACGGCGTCAGTGTCACACTTACCCATATTTTGGACTGTCACTGTGAGATTCATGTAGTATGTTCCAACATCATCAAAGACAAACTGGGCCATCGGAATCAATGTCTCTCTTGTCACTTGGCCAGGAAACAACCATCTGTAGATGAATTCTTTCCTGTTCAATATCTGCCCTGAAGCATCAACAGAAAGTGATGGTCAAGTAATGGTTTCAATTTGATGTATCTGCTCTGAATAAGAATGTAATGCTCTGCTATATAAAACCACTGCATCTCAACAAACTATTGATGATGTAATGAAGATGCACTGAAAAAATACAACCACTGGATCTAAGAAATGATTTGACATCATGATATAGATACTAGACTTCTTAAGTATAGGGAAAATGGGCTACCCTTGTTGTCAAAATTGGCAATTTCTGTGAAAAAGTAGAAATAAAAGCTTTAATTTTAATTTTGTACTTAACCATGAGAATATGTCTTCATTGCCAAAGCATCTATTACTCACAGACCACATCAGACAACAACAAGTATTTCATAAGTATATTAAACTGTAGCCTAATTTACACTGTGTTAGGCAGTGCACCTAAGCACTAAATGAACTTGCCCGTACTAGGAGCATAAAACTGGTTTAATGTGATTCACAATTTCTGGTGTCTGTTTGATCCAAGTAATGATTGTTTGATGAACACCACTATTTGTTAAAACAGAAGGTCATCAATACAAATTTGAACAAGAAGTTTGTAATATGAAATGAAGTGAAAGTGTAGTTTATTTATTCACACTAAGAGACATGAGACCTAAATCTGCGTCACTCCATCTTGCTTCAATGGCCACCTGGAGAGATCATTTTTCTAATGTTCCTAAGACATTGTGGTCCAGGCAGTCTTTGTTCAGACAGATGCCAACTTAGCTAATTTCCATTAAAAACAGTTCCTGTACCATGCTCACGAACTTGTTATGACAGACATTATATATTTTCTCTGCACAAGCTAGTCAAACAGTTTTGATATTTAGGTAACACTTTAATTACCTTCACTCTTGGCAACAAACACGGTTGGCAACCCTTTAATGGCATGACCTTGAAGTTGGATGTTGAACCTCCTGACAGGGTTATACACTCTCACTTGCAAGCTGTTGGAAGCATTGGAAATATTGTTGAAAGCAAAGACAGTAACGTTATATACACCTGGTGAGGTGAAGTTATAAGCTCTGTAGATGTACGGATCCAGAGTTGAGTCCATGTCATAGTTCCTTCGACCCTCACCAAAATCAAACTGAACATTTACTTGACATTTGCAAGCTGGACGAATGAAGAAGAGTCCCTTTTGGTTGACAAGCTGATCTTGTGAGAAAATGTCAACTGACTTGATTTCTTGTTCCACATATACTGGTTGTTCTAAATGGGCAATCATCCTGCTGATATAGTTTGAAGCCATGACACTGACATAATATACTCCATCTTGGTGGAATGAATGAGCAACAGTTGACTTCAGATTTCCATCTGTTTTTTTGCTCGCTGTCATGTCCTTGAAGTTCCATTCAAATGTGACAAGACTCCCTGAATCGATTTCTGCAGTGCAGGTGATTTCCTGCCCACGACGGACATAGATGTGTGGGTGGCAAGTTATTGAAAGACCTGATATTACAGTCTGAGCAAGGATTTTCTTAACTGTTGACACAGAATTGATCCTGTTGGAAGCTGTGACTGACAACTCATATTGCCCTGCTTCTGTGAAATTATAGTACAGTTGGGCATGGGAGGTTGTGAAGTTATCAACCACTGACTTCTCTCTGTCAAATATTGTCCACACCACGCTCAGATTCACAGAAGATTTTGTGAAGTAAAGTAGGAACAGTGCAGTCCGGTTCACCATTACAAATTCTTCAAACTGCAATCTTGGTCCAGACAGCTCATTCTGAATGATGAGATCCTGCCGAAGAGCCATCTTCAGGTAGCCTACATTGCTGGAGACATGGATCTGGGGCATGTAGGTGCCCTCCAGGACGTAGGTGTACTGGAAGATGATGCTGAGGTTGCAGCCCTCACCATAGCTGGCCGCAAGACCAAAACCATCAAGGGAAGGACTATCGTCAAGAACATTCTTGTCGTTCTCTTGGCTCCTGTTCTTCTGCTCCCTCAAGGACATCTTCTTTTCTTCACCAATCCCAAAGTTGACTCGGAGAAAGGTATGTTGGCGCTCTGTGGTTTCCAGGGTAACCAGAAACCTGACAGGTTCATGCGTTTGGAGGACACTGCTGTCTGAGTCTTCATGAAGGTCAAAAGTGACATCACCAAGTCTCTGTTCCATGACAACCTGACAACACATGAAAATGTTTCAATTACTCCACGCCAAGGAGGATGACATACAATCAACAATGTCACACCACCTAAACCTAAGTTCATTCTGCTCTTACTGTTTGTTTCTTGTCTAACGATGCACTCAGCAATATTCCAGCTGTATGACGTCAGTCTGTAAATAATCAAGTCTGGACCATGAGCATGACTGGCATCATGAGCATCAACCTACACAATTAGGATACGATTGTCACCATGCCTGACAACCCAATCCCATTAGTCGCCTCTTTCGACAAGCATGGGTTGCTGAAGATCAATTCAAACTTCATTGGTCCATTCTACTCTTAAGAGAAGCTTGGGGTACTGGGGACCCATTTGCTTCAGAATCCCCACAGAGCTCAAATTCTAGACAAACAGAACAAACAACAGCTTCAACACTGAGTTCTTTCAAGAATAAAACAGCCATTTACCCCAGGTGTGGTCAGCTGCCTCAATCATGCAGCCCTGAGATGAACCTTTGACATCAATAATGGAAAACTGGTAAGTTTTTAGAAAACGTTACCAGATGGACAGACTCTATTTCCTTCACAGTGATACATCAACAAAAACAATAAATAAAACCTACTGGAAAAACAACAGTTGGATAATGTAGAATGGAGTCTCTAGCCTAGATCATGAAAGCAGGACAATGGAAACTTCATATACGAGGACATGGTCTTGTCCTATTCAAACATTGATAAGTCCACTCAGAAATAGAACTTCTCAACTTTCTTCCATTTCCAACAACACCTATAATCTAATTTGAAGCAACATTTCAATAACTTTCAGAAAGACATCAAATGCTTGCTTTGCAAAACATGTAACCTGAGAAGATCGACAAAACACCTGAAACGTATTTACGTCTTCTCCATTATCACCGCCAAGCTGACCTAAAAGCCAAAAAAGCCAACTCACACATTCAAAACCAATCCATCTTTTCAACACCCATTGAAACGGATGGCAATATGCTGGCGACAAGGCTACACATGACACATATTGCAAATAATATGATTAAACCAGAATATTAATAGCCTAGCATTCACTTCTCTTGTCCTGACATAATTACAGAGCACTTATGGCTGTAAATACATCCCGATCTGTGGTAGTGGCCTAATGTCGGACTGATTGTCCTCCTCACAAGACACAAGTCTCTCTCCTTCAAGACAAGCTATTAGCAGCAGGATGTTTAGTTCAGAGAAATGTCCATTTATTTTCAGAACCTAAGTGCACTGGATACATCAAGCAATGCATAATCTTCCAAAAGGAAATAAACAATACCTTTGGCATTAAGAACAGAATTGTTTATTTCAGGCAAGCATTTTTGTCATAAAACAAAATTACTATTGTGCCCCTTTGTACTTGGTGAACTCAATTTTAGCAGTGCACATTGGATTTGAATGTCTTTGTTAATTGGTACAAATTTTTCAAGATCTGTTCATTAATACAACCATTGTGGTGCATCAATACTTAATTGAGCTGTAGACTGTTCAGATGTTGCAGAATCGGAGGAACTGACAATCTAGCTTCAAACAGATGATAATCATGCACGCAAGACAAGAGGCACAGTTTGGATAAACATGTTACAAAATCATGTTAAGTTCGCTCTTCGGCCTATGGTACAAAATGCTAAACTGCCTGAGCGAGATGAAGTTATTGTGATAGGACTTGATATGGTATCAGGACAATACAGGAGCTATATATGACATCAAATCCATTTTTTTAAATACCTGTGTTGAAAGTGCTCTATTTTCTACACTTTAAATCCATTCGCTTTAAATATGACATGTTATGGGGTACTCGACCCCTATTACCTGAGCCTACCCAGATCCTTGCTGAAGGTCTCAAGAGTTGGGTACATGATGTCTGATTGCGAACTGTTTTACTGGAGCAATGGCAAATACTATAAATATATAATACATCGATCAGATCACGCATACACCTAAGTCAACTGAAGTTTTATCTTTAATTTATAAAAGTCAGAAACAATGTGCGCATTGTCACAAAGAAATGTAATGATAAGCAACTGTTATTGTATTTAAAGAATATATCATGTGACAATCCACAGGTCCAGGTAGTCCTGTGGGTACCAGGGTCCTACTCAGGACCCAACAGCCTAAGAACTTGAGTAACCCACACAGCTGTAGTATTAATTAAATGTAATATTGTGGATGAAGTATTCTTGTACCCATGTTATGCTTATCAAGAAATGTATTCATATACAGTGAACAGTACAGGAAATTTACAGGCTTTGAATCTCAGTTACAACGCTCCAACCAATCAGATTGCAGCACACACTCCCATTACACAGGAACTGTGAAAACAAAACATTTTCTGAAACAGGCACTAGATTCATAAAGCTAATGGAGCAGGCTGTTTTTTTGTGATCATCAATTAATTACAAGATTACATGACTGGACATTCATTTCCTCCCAGCTGAAATGACTCACGTGATGACTACTGGAAACAACGCCATCGTAAGCACCGTGCAAACACAAGGCAATTCACTTCCCACTGCTACAATGGGCCTAATGATGGACTAGGCAGCTAACTACCCTACGGCAAAATCCGCTTGATATGACATCTAATACATTACACAGTTTGAGCTCATCTCACAATATTTAACAATCTTAAAGTCCAGTTGTTCTTCACCACACTTGTTGCCAGTATGGCATATGGTTTAGCTGTTCTTAACTGGAAGAATATTTAAACTTGGTTTCTTAAGGTGTTTTAGTTTTAATGTGTCAACCTTTTACAAACATGGGATTAAACAATAAACAATCCTGGAGCTTTAACCAGTGAGGCTCTTCTAGCTTTTCACTCAGCTACCATTTTGACCATCAAATTCCTATTTTAGTCACAATACACAATCCTGGAGCCTTAACCAGTGAGGCTCATCAGCTTTTCACACTCAGCTACCATTTTGACCATCCAATACATACCACAGTCACAATAAACAATCATGGCCAAGGAAACCGTTCTACAGGTTCTCCCATACAAGCATTCATCACCAGCTGCCACTGACTTTGTTCCTTTAGAAATAGATCACAAGATTGATAGAGTAATGTGAATGTACTACGGTCAATTTTGTGATTGACACCAATTTCAGACACCAATTTCAGATAAACTTTGGGCAGATAAGGACAATTTTACGAATCCATCTCTTGAGAGCTACACTAGAGACTACGGATTTGTTCAATATTCATCTTTCCAGCTGAAATGAACTGATCAGAGTTCTGTGCCACAAAGCGATCTTGGTGCTACAACTACCGTAAGTCTATGATAGAATATGTGATCACCACAGCCCAAAGATGGCTATGTGGAGTGAGGCCCCAAACACAACAGGAGCTACACTAATAATTCCTTTCACAAAACTTTTCAACACCTTCCTAACTGCTGTAAGTTTGTATATTCCTATCAGTTCATTTTAAACTTCAATAATGCTTGTTGTAAGAGTTGAATAATGGGATCGGGTGGTCAGGCTAGCTGACTTGGTTTGATGCATGTCATCGATCCCAGTTGCGTGGATCGAAGCTCATGATATTAATCACTGGATAGCCTGGTCCAGACTCGATTATTTACAAACCGCTGTCATATAGCTGGAATACTGCTGAGTGCGGCATTAAACAACAAACAAACCAAACCCTAGTTTCTAAGTTCCCAACAAATTTGTGATGATGAACATATTCCTTCGTCCCAGGTTCACCCAGTCCACCAGCAGCCATCACCATCACAAGTATTTACATCCAGTTGTTAAGAACAAAGATGAGATGCAACTAATACATGATACAAGGTAATATGCATCCAAGTAACAGTTTCATATAAATATCACTCTCCCTCAAACAGTCGACAGCTTGACATTTCTCTCTTTTCCCTAGCCAAGTACATCTTCAATTTGGCATTTGAGTTGAGCTTTCTCTGCATGTCTTGATGTCTGTGCTGTGTGCACACAAATAGCCACAGGGTCCCCGCACAGCCCTCTCATAGTTTGTTTTCATTTCCTCCCCTCCTTCATATACATGGTACCCCTTCCTCACCCCCCTTACACCTGTCTCCCCGCTCCTCATGCTTGTCCCCCACCCCCTCATGCCCCACACACACCCACTCACGCCTCACCCAAAAGCCTTCATGCTTGTCACCAACCCCTTACACCCTCTTGCTTGTCCCCCACATCTCATCCCCAGCCACTCATGCTTATCCCCCCACGCCCTCATGTTTGTCCCCCACGCCTCACCCCCTCATGCTTGTCTCTCACCCCTCATGCTTCACCCCCAGCGCCTCATGCTTGTCCCCCACACCTAACCCCCAGCCCTAAATGCTTCTCCACCATACCTCACCCCCTCATGCTTGTCTCTCACCCCTCACACCTCACCCCTAGCCCCTCATGCTTGTCTCCCACTCCCATGCCTCACCCCTCATGCTTGCCCCCCACCCCCACATGTCTTAACACTTCATCTTCCCACTCAGTTTATCTTCTACCTGAAGTTTACTCATCTGTAAATATTTGGAAGCACTGAAATATTTGTTGGAAAGCAATGATAATTCTTAGCAGGTTAGGATGGTTGTAGATGTCCTACTCTCAATCTGTCCTAGATCAGTGGTGTGGTGTGGTGTGGTGTGGTGTGGTGTGGTGTGGTGTGGTGTGGTGTGGTGTGGTGGTGCTTGTATTAGTCTCTACTAATGCCTGTTTTATAGTGCAAGCCCAATGAGATACCAGGCTGCAGTTGAATACCCCACTCAGAGCTGACTCAGAGCCAACCAGTCCATGACACTGCCAGGGATTGAACCCAGAACCTTCCGCTCTACCACTAGACTACGAAGGTGGGCCTGGCATGGCTTGGCGTGGTGTTTGTATGTTCATACTCCCCAACACCTGGTGGTACGTCCACACATGCCAACACCTGGTGGTACATCCATACCCCTTAACACCTGGTGGTACATCCATACCCCTTAACACCTGGTGGTACATCCATACCCCTCAACACCTGGTGGTACATCCATACCCCCAACACCTGGTAGTATGTCCCTACCCCTCAACACCTGGTGGTACATCCATACCCCCAACACCTGGTGGTACACCCACGCACCCCAACACCTGATGATACGTCCACACATGCCAAAACCTGGTGGTACATCCATACCCCCAACACCTGGTGGTACATCCATACCCCCAACACCTGGTGGTACGTCCACACATGCCAAAACCTGGTGGTACATCCATACCCCTCAACACCTGGTGGTACGTCCACATACCCCATCACCTGGTGGTACGTCCACATACCTCAACACCTGGTGGTACGTCCACATACCCCAACACCTGGTGGTACGTCCACATACCCCCAACACCTGGTGGTACATCCATATACCCCAACACCTGGTGGTACGTCCACATACCTCAACACCTGGTGGTACGTCCACATACCCCAACACCTGGTGGTACGTCCATATACCCCAACACCTGGTGGTACGTCCACATACCCCAACACCTGGTGGTACGTCCACATACCCCAACACCTGGTGGTACGTCCACATACCCCAACACCTGGTGGTACGTCCACATACCTCAACACCTGGTGGTACGTCCACATACCCCAACACCTGGTGGTACGTCCACATACCTCAACACCTGGTGGTACGTCCACATACCCCAACCCCTGGTGGTATGGCCATGATAAAGTGAATGGAACACCACAAAAGATAACAACCCAATGGACGGACATCTGCAGTTAACAGTAAACCAAATGGTCCTACATATGCCATTAATGCAATTGTCATATGATTATTTTCTTGGACTAATTTAGCCACATGTTTCTACACAAAGCCTTCTATTACTCTAGGCCAGTCCATACAACAATAAATGATAAACTGCTGAGTCAGGGTTTTAGCGTCCACACATTCATGATTGTGTGTGGCCATATGTTGGGCATCTGACAATGAATCTGGAAAATCTGGGTATATTTGTACAAGAGAAAAGACAACAACATGCCGGCTGACCGATTTCATCGATGGTGTCAGTGCCTCATATCAGACAACAGTCAGTCAAAATGGCTACATACACCCCTACTCAGAACCTCAAGTTGTCCCTTCTTCATGACTCTGGTGCTTCCAGCCTACCTATTTCTGTGTCTGTGATAAGGGGCTGGTGGACATAAACAAAATAAACAGAATGGATAAGTCTGATTAGAAAGTGACATTTGGTAGAATTCGCCAAACCATCGCGCAGATCTCTATTTGTAACAAAAGTATCAAAGGTGGTGAAATAAATACTTCTAATTCCAATGGTACTATCTGTTCTGAAGGAGAATCTGAGACATCGGGCTTGGAGTGTACACCGCTGAAAATAGACAGGTATACACTCACCACGGTGATGTTCTCGTGTACAGCTCCATACTCGTTCTGGACAGTCGCTGCGATAACATACACCCCGGTCTTGATAAACTCATAGTCCTGCAATAAAAAATGTGAGGGTCAGTCATCATCATCATCATCATCATCATCATCATCATCACCACCATCATCCCAATCAGCTGCTGAATATACAAAGTCAATCCCTGGAAAAGCAATAACAACCTTCCTGTTTCATTATAAAGCCTTGCTGTATTTTGAAGAATACTCCAGGAAGGGAAGGAACTCCATAGCTTTGCTATAATTATCTGTCTTTAAGTTCTCAACAGCATTGCATTATGAATAGAGCACATCTGAGGTCAAACCTTCAAATTATTAAACATTTTTTCACATATTATAAACCATAAAAATATCATGAGCTGTATTTTTCACTAAAGTAGTTTTTCATATTTATATTTACTCCCTGAGCACGAGGAACATGTAAAGCAATATGTCTGGCCAGTGTCGCCTTGCTGCAAGGGACTGTTGGTTATGGCAAAGACAGGGACAATGGGTCACAAAATGTTAACATTAAGAAGTTAAATACCTGAAGGAAATACTACAAATTGCTAACAACTGTCCTAATTCCCCAGGAGACGCTGCAGAACCATGGCCTTGGTGATACAATAGTTCCAGTATCACTGTCATTACTAAAAGACCACATATAAATTGTACTGGTAAAAAATCAAACAGATGAAAGTTGTACTACTTCAATTTGCTGTTAAATATTTCCCAGTTTGCACTAAGAGGCTGGAACTTCCTAAGATATGGGCATTCCTGAAAATGACTGTTCCAACCAAAACTCTTGCTGAGATATCCTGCGATTGTTTGGCATATAAATTCTGTTTGCAAAGGATCTCTTCACACTGGAAGTATGATATAAGCATTGAGTTCCTAGAAACTAGAATTTCTCCAAGACTCTTCAAGACAAAGGGGAGTCCTGAAGCCTCAGTGTGATCAACCGACAGTTGTCTGTCAGTCAATTAACCAACACTTTTGACAAATTTTGTCCTGAAAGAAGTACTTAGCAGCAGTAACTAGTTAATGTATTTAACCAATGAGCAATATTGAAATACCCAAGTCATTACTTCTCATCTATATGTGACCAGTGACAATGATGATCACCAAGCATCACATTATTTGTCCTACCACAATACTTACACATCAAAGCACTCCATCACAACTTGCTCGATATGTTAGCAGGCAGTCTGGTCAATTTCACCGAATGCTGCATCCATTTATAACACAATTTGCCATATTCCACACCATGATGTTCACAAGATATTCTAATACTGTCAATATCAAACCTGGCTCGCAATGACAGAATGGCCTATTCAGATGTGACACTATGATGTAAATTATGTAATTCGTGATGTTACATCCAGGGGGAATTACAAGGCCCAGCATCAGCTGAGGATGTGTAATTTAAGGCTCGTTCTGTTATCAGCCTTGTTGTAACTGTGGCCAATAAATCCACCATAAAATCAGACAATCAACTGCCCCAAAACATTGGGTGGAATCTGACATACAGAGGCCCTGTTGAGGTTGTGGCAATTTTCTACTAAATTCACAGTATTCACATGTACGTCTGATACAAAGCATAATGTAAAATAGCGATTTAAAAGGTCATAAAATTATTTGCATATTGACCCTCAGCAGTTTTCTACCATTTTTTGTATTTTCTTATGAAATATCAACATCTGAAAATCATACTTTACATTATTCATTAACAGTTCATATGCTAAATACAAACTATTCACAAAGTCACAAAGTCATATTTATATTTTGTAGAATAAGAAAATGTAAAAAACAAAATTATTTGTGTTACCTAACTTATTCATCTGTAAAGCGAAAACCCTGAAAGGCCACAATGAAATGTTGAATTTTATAAGTTTTACAGGTGTATGTGCCTTCATTGTAGAGGGCACTTAGCAGCTGGTTAGATCAAGGCCTGATTCTTAGGTTTATTGGACAACTTTACTACCTGTGACAATTTACTACCTGTGACAATTTACTACCTAACTTGACTTTGCTAAGCTCCATGTTTATGAGTTTGAAATTTCTTATCAAGGACACTAGCCTAAGTTTGACATGGTTGTGTGGAGAGCTGTAGACTCTGACACCCATTAACTTCTTTCCCTTGGGAACAGCCATTGAGGATAACAGCTTGGAACCTGGCTGTCATGACAACCAATGCAGAGGTCAACTGTTGACATGTCTAACTTTTTACTCATATCAAAGATGGATTACACATTGGTAAAGCTTTCAATCGCAAAAGCTACTTTAGAATGTTGTTGGCGTTTCTTAGAGGTTTAACTTGTCTGTGTCCTGCCTCGTCTTCACGCAGTGCCGCCAATACCTCTACCAATGCTACACACAGGTACGTCCTGCAAACTTGTTGCCACAGCTTCATCACTCATGATGAGGTGATGTGCTCATGATTCATGGTACATTTATGTTTACTTCCGAGCTAATTCTACCTGCCCCTTCTGTTCCAGGGATAATTTCAAAGAATCTCACTTGACTAAGCATTCGTCTTTAAAGAAGGATACAATTTCAAAAATACCAACATGACAACATTTTTGGATATTAGCCATTGTCAACAGATCTTCAACTGCCAAGACTGCAGGACTCTAATTCAAAGTTAGAGTTTATTATGTCTATTCCATGCACATATCATGGCAGAAAAGCTAACCCATGTAAGATATTTAATCTGAAGAAATAAATAAAAAGGGAATGTTTGACAAAAAGAAAAACAGAAAAAATATCTAATCTGCAAAAATGTTCAAAAGTGGTACTGGGTAATTCAAAACATAAACAAATTAACTTGTTTATATTTTTTATATTTTTTGTAGTTCCCTGTTTGAATTTAACTTGAAAGAGGTGAGATCAAAAACACAACATAAAACAAAGTGAGAAAAAAACACTATTTCATATCCTTCTTCAAAGTTGCATCTCCTGGCTAAGTTGCGATGACAGTGGTCATGGAATTGCTGTATTAACCATGTTATTTCTTCAAACAAGCCTGACTGGTATTTTATCCCTAGGTCAACAAACGCTGCAATAAATGCCCTAGCAACATTCACAAAATAATCCCCCTCTATCCTGGTCATGTCAAACACCACAAAGCCTTCAGTACATCTGCCACAACAACCTGGAGCTAGCTTCAAAGTCAAGCCAAAAAATAATGCAAACAGTATCGGTAAACTTTTTTATCATGTGATCAGATTTATTGAGCTAATATGCAAATAGAATTCTTCAGCCAGGTAATAAACATGTCTGCCTTACCTGATTTGCGAACAGTGCTGAAGATTTACTATTCAGATTCTAATTAAATGTAAGAGATAAGCTACATTCAAACTAAATGTCTTCATCTAAAGATTGTTATCCAACTTTGTTATAACTGGCAGAGAAGGACATCAGCAGTTGGGGTGGAGAGAGAGAGAGACACCTGGTGTTCACTATATTATTACTGTGTGGGTTTTCGTATTTTGTATTTGTTAGAACTGCAATAATAGGTTTGTGAATGAGTGTTGTTATTCTAAAACACTTGATATATTCCAGCCAATCCAAGGGAGGGGACACCTGAAACTGGACCCCTGAGAAAATAAAACTCAGGTCTTTGGCAAGATGGGCAAACACCTTAACAACTAAACTACCCATGCCACATCCTGATTTGTGTGTGGAAAAGCATGTCACTGGCATTTTTGTCATCAGAAAAAACTTCAAAGAGCATATTCTAAAACAGAATAACAATTAATACACTATATGATGGTCACTTTGATCACAAATAGATTTTTTGGTCTCACAAAATAGAGAAGGACATCACATATTATGTTCTCTATTTCTTTCATAAGTGAAAAATATATACACCAACTCAAAAGAGTTTCAATCTCTTTGAGTTTGCTTGTAACAGAGACTTTGTCTGCTAGCACAAGTGCAGATAGTTCAAGTGGGGAGTAGAAGCAGTTAGCTGAAACTAAATATCCAACAAATAAACTACATGACTTTGCTCTTAAATTTCTGTTAAGATACAAGGATTTTACCATCAGCAATGTATCTCCAATTTCATAACATGTACAATTAAACCTCAAGCTTGCAATCATTACACTGGCCACTAACCCTTTTTTGATTCCATTCAAGTTGCTGGGATATGAGAGAGAATATAAGTTCAAAGAGTAATGGTGCCCATCACATAGCAAAGCTCCTACCATGCAATGCTAATGAATCCCTTTTTGGTGGAAGAAGAAAAAAACAACCAAATCCTAAACTGATGAGGTATTAATACTTAAACATTAAACCCATTAAGTACAAATGTCAAGACTGGGGGAAAATGGCTGAAGAAACTAGAAATCGATTTGCGAGTGGAAAAAATAACCTACATCGAAGAACAGGAAAGCTTCGTCCTGAACTATAATTACTTAATCAGTAGACTGATATAATTCATAAAAACTATAACATAACATGATGTGAGAAGACAAATGGTGAATTTGACAAGCCGCAATTACTTCATGAAACAATGTCCCAACAGTGAGGATATGAGCTTTCAAGCCTACCTTGAATCATGCACGCTTGGCAGGTCGGCGCTAGAACAATGCGTAGACACGTTGGTTGGAAACCACTACCACCATAAATCAGTATAATAGGGTTTTGCTGGAGATCTTATGCAAATAAATTAAGAAGCAGAAATGAGCCTTAGGTTCCTCCTTGCAAAACCAATCAACCAATAAAAAGATCTGATAGAAATATCATGTCTACATCTGGTCCAATCAAAATGGCTGAGACATAGACACAGGTGACTCAATCCCATAGCTTTTGGTTGCTAGGATACCATAGACAGGCAAATCTCAGCTGCACTTATCCCATATCCCATAATGTTTCCCCATCTGTCCTGCTGTAAAGTTGCCTTGCTCTTATCAGTGATGTGTGATAGTTTCACCATGGTGTCACATGGGTTATAAAGCAGAGCATAAACTATTTCATTCAGTACTTCACAGAACACAACCTCCATTACAACAAGCAACAAAATATATTACTGCCATAAATTACAGCCTGAAAACAGGGAAAAGAATCCACCAATTTGCAGGTGGTGGGGTCATTTACAAAACTACAAACTTTAAACTTTCATATCTTCAGCTTCATAACATTTAACAAAATTAACAGCAAAACAAAGTACATTACAGCCACAGAGTACAGTCCATGACAACTTTCCCTCAGCACACCAGAAACCTGTGACAGTGGGTTCGAATCCGGGTTTGCCCCAATTATGTTATTTTGGTTTGCCTGCACCACACCCTTGCTTTCTGGTCTCACCAAATTTGTGAAGGTTTCAGACCTGCTTCACTCCAGGCTTTTTTCCCACATTAAGTTTGTTTGTTTGTTGTATAATGCAGCACACAGCAATATACCTTCTATATCACAGCGGTCTTTAAAAATCAAGACTGGACCAGACAATCCAATGAATTGGGATACGATGACATGCATCAACAAAGTCAGCGAGCCTGACCAACCTATCCAATTAGTCGCCTCTCTCAACAAGCATCGTTGCCTTTTATGGTTGCTGAAGGCCTATTCTAACCCAGATCTTCATGGTTGTCCCATATTAAGCTGACACGCCTTGACAAAACTTTAAAACTGTTCAAAGTGGTGTAAAACCCAACTCACTCATTCCATTACAACTTGTGGAAAACCTACACTAACTTACAGGGGTTTGGGGCCATTTTCAAAACTTCAAATTTAAACCTTGCATAATCTTAACTTCTAAACAAATGTGATAACTTGAATATTCCACAACAACCTCAGCATTAGATCTTGCCAAGTGAGTTACAAGCATTAATTCTGGTCTGATGTCTTAAAGCTATTTCATGAAGTCATTGGTGATCCATCGCATATTTTATTGTTGTATACTTCACAACCATGATCACAAGTCCTACGTACTAACTTCCACACAACAATCAAGTTTAGACTAGTTTATGTTGATATGGGCCAGTGTGTGTTCCTGACAACTAATCATGTAACTTTCATCTCAATATCTAGGACTTCAAAATAGGGTTCTCTTGTTATAAGTACCTATCAAATCAGGCTCGGACACACTGGTACACATGTCCTGACCTGCACACTCTCTGACAAGACATCACAAAACAAACAATGGAAGGCAGGCGCAACCAAGCAATGTCGTCACGAGGTTAACCACTGTATTTGTTATTATACATTGCAAGTTTTTATTCTAATGATAATTATTCAAATAACCAAAAGTAAGTTTCGACTCCCAAAACCCCAAATGTTTTTCCTCTGAAGATTTAAGTGTACAAGTGTTAAATGGGCTGATGGTGATAGAACCTCATAGGTTCTAAATATTTCTAATTTCCTTGGTTCAAACCTTAAACAAATTCAAAGTTTCAAATTCAAATTCACCACTATGTTTTTTTTATACCAACTCTTGTAAAATGTCATTGACTGTTGTGGACATACAGCATACTTTCCCTTGACTACAACACGAATTCCAAGTCTTCAAGCTACCCTGGTCTGGTGAAGTAGCAGTGCAAGGATACGGAAGGCCATGATGTGATACGTATCTTGATACGCTTGTCATCATAGTATATGTTTCGCAAATCACCAGACTAAGAACACAAAGTCAACGAACTGAAAAGTTTCTTAAATTTAAAGGAAATATTAAAGGCACTTCCATGCCACTACTACTAGAGCATGGAGGTGGTCCTGTCCAGATTCAAAGAAAATCACTGTGTGTTCCCTAACTTGGTGAAATGCACCATATCTGTAGTCCTACCAAGCATACAAGCTTCCTGTCAATCACATCCGTTGACTGTTAATGTCCACAGGTGCCTTAACCATTTAAAAAAAAATATATTTAAACAAATTCAATAAAATGCCTCAATGATAAATTTAGATGAGATTCTAGTAATAATTTCCTTGTGGCCTAAGGTTCCATCTATTTCAAACTGTATGCACTATATATTATGATAGTGATGACAGTTAATGGAACCAACATCTTGTAGAATTGCGTGATGACAAGCATTAGGGGAGTATCACCACTAAATATGAATACAATGCAAGCTGGCACAACAATAACTTGACAGGTTTAACATCAATCTAACAATCTGCAGTACAATCGGAGAGAATGAGCCTCCGGTAATTGTACCCACGTGGGGAATCAGTGCCAGGCCTAGAGTCTGCCTTGTGACCATCCTAACCCCTGAACTACCTAACAATCCCCAAATGACATAAAACATTGATTTAACTTAAAAATCTCCAAGGTTACTTTAACTAAACTAGATGCATGGTTTTTTTTCAAGACTAGCACATAAAAATACTGAGAATGATTCCAAAATGTGATATTTGCACGACAATAATCGTAACTTTCCTTTTTTTAACACAGACTTACGGTACTTAAAGCGCGAAGAATGCTCTTCTTCTGGTTTATCATGAAGCATGGGTAATATGACTGATATTTCAGTGATAGTTATGAATTTCAAATGTTGGTTAAATTTCAACTGAAGAGAATGACTGCACAATGAGATATACAGTCGGACCCATTATCTCGAATGAACCGATAACTCAAACCTACTCCCTGGTCTTAACCATCTCACGATATAAATACATATAAATCTGACCTCTTATCGCAAATTTGAGACAAAAATATATAGTGCTATCTCACACCTTGGACACGGCCCCAACCTTACTTACTATAGAATTTTGTACATTTACCTCAAACTTGGCATTTGCCACATTTACAGTTTTGAAAAGTGTGTTTTCTTCAATACCAAGATCACGTGCCAGTCACCCAGCTGTTTTCATGATCGCTACTGATGGCTGATACATGAAGACATTGTTTTGTCAATTCTACGAGTAACACAAGAACGCTGTACATAGTTTGTCAAAATTGTTGTTGATCATTGCCAGGGAAATAGATTTCAATTTGTCATCACATACACGTGATGCGTTTTCTCCTGTATGCAATCATATCGCTATGGATCTATGATACTGTTACTTTCTCCCATGCCTCGCTATCTCGAATGTCTGGATATCTCAAAGTTACGACACAATCATGCTTTGAGTCCAATTGTGATTCTGTGATAATTTGTGACCATATCTTCACTTGAACACATTAATGAATATAGGATTTGATAAGTGTAACAAATATATCAATATAAGTACATTTACCAGTCTGTGACAAAAGTTATGTCATTTCCATAAGTACAATTTTAACCTTCATTTCGTCGGTAGAAAGACAAAATTGCCACTTTGCCAAGTTTAAGCTCCAGTGTTGTTGTACATGTGGCCACAACATCTCATCTATGCTGATCGATAATCTGTCAGATGAAGCTACGAAATCAGTCGTCTGCATCATGTCATCATGTACAGGCTGCAATAGGATTATCTAGAAAAGGCCTTGATTATAATATGATACCTGGCCAAAAAATATATTTGAAATTCTCATTCTTACCTTTTTTTATATTAAGCCAGACCAACTAATTACCTGTAAAAGATCAGCCTGTCATGTTTTACACATTCACACCGCACCCCATAAAAACCCCATAAAACCATGTCTTCACTGTGTTTATTCTCTCACTCTCAATCAAGCAAATTCAGCTGAAGCTAAAGTACAGCATTTTATCATCAAAATAAACTCAATAAGGTGTCTATAGTAAATATGAAAGAGAATATGGCTTTAGGCACAATGCAGTACCATAATAAATTTAGTCACTGAATTTTTAAAATTTTAAAAAATATATATATTTTTCCCCCCTAGTCTGCCTTCAGGTATTTTTAAAAAACAAATCCCCACAAAAAGAAATTAAATTGGCTCTCCCCCTGAACCATAACACCATTTACGATTTTTGATAACAAAAAAGGATGTGAAGAAACGGCTTGGTGAGCCTGCCAACCAGTATTTGCTTAGTAATGTCTTAGCAGAGTGGTGTGCATGTCTGCAAGTGCGGACATATGCACTGCTGTGTGCGAGCAGTTGCCTAATTTGCTTGCTTGTATCAATTTGAATGACATGTTTTGAAGACGGGGAAAGATTATTTTTTTTCATTTTATTTCTTTAGTAGATTACAAACCTACAAAAGTATACTTTATTCTAATGTACACGTGACCTTCTTTGACAAGTGGACGTGGACGTGCACTTGCCGGGACTCTCCAGGTGCACACTACACTGACAGCGGTTTCCAGGCTCCAGGTCAGTGGTCCTGAGAGGTGGCAGTAGCATGGCGTGACTATGGCTCTGTGTCAAGTTCTGATTCACCAAAGTGAATCATATTTACCAACTTGTACACCATTATTCATTTCAGGACAGATTACTCGTGCTCAAGAGCAGATTTCCTCCACTTAGTCATCCTCAGTGATGCCCCTCTGAACATGATGCAACTCGGGATCTCTCTTACATAACAAGACTAACTCTTAATTCCTTCTCAGACAATGGGATGATTATCATTAGAACCTCATAGAGGGGTGGTGGTCAACTGCTATTCAAACATAGAATTAATGTTAGAGGCATTGAGCTTAATGTGGCCTTGTCTCATGTATATAGTGATGAAATTCCATATTGCTAAAAAAACAAAAAATTGTATTTCACTCAAGTTAAAAGACACTTGATGCTGGAACTACTTTCATCTGCAGATCTGGAGAAAAAATATATAGTAAATAGAACATTAGGATTTTCTTGCGAATTATCACACTTACGAAAATATCTGTTTTGTCCAGTCACTTGATCAGATAGACAGGAAATTTGACAAGCCAAGCCAACTATCCTCTCTGCACATATTGCTCTACAGATATGTAGGTAAATCTTATCTTCCATGTTGCTGTTAAACATGGTGGAAATCCTTCAGAACATTGTCCCTACACAGAAGCTGTTTGGAGGGGTTACTTCTCACAAAGCATTCAGGACCTAGAGGGTGGTGGTTACAATTTATCTGAAATTCCAAACTTTTCACCCTATAAGAATACATTTCAACCAAACAATAAACTGCAAAGAAAGAAAGTGCCATTTTGAATGTTGACAGACAAACTGAGAAGAAATGTGTGTGATGGTAGGAACTGGGTTTGTTTAATGCCGCACTTAACAATATTCTAGCTATATGACAGCAGACCAAACAAACCACGAACTAATATTATGAGCAATGATCAAACCACCAGGGTGCACACAATGAACCAAGTCACTGAGTCTAACCACCAAATCTATTTTGTGGTTTGTCAGGGTGAGTGAGTGAGTGAGAGTGGGTAAGTGAGTGAGTGAGTGATGTTTTACGCCGCTTTTAGCAATATTCCAGCAATATCATGCGGGAGACACCAGAAATGGGCTTCATAACATTGTAGCCACGTCAGGATTCGAACCCGGGTCTTCGGCGTGAAGAGCGAACACTTTAACCACAAGGCTACCCGATCTCCGCATGTAGTTTGTCAGAAGTTGTTTGGGTCGCTTGATCTAATAGGTAAAAATAAATGCTGAACCAGTTCATGCAGGATGTAATTTCCTTCTAACAGAGGGAACAATACTGACGCGACTTTAATTTTAACTCACTCACTCTAACAGACAAGGCGTTTTTCTACAAACTGTTTGTAGTGGCCAGAGACTACATTAATAAACACATCATACACAACACTTTCTATCAATTATTATTTAAAAAGTTAACAGTTATGTTTTGTATGTGTCTTTTTTTATATATTTTTTTAATCCATCAACCATAGAGCTGTTGGGCAAATAAAATAAACGTAATATTTTTTATTTCATTTTCTTATTGTAGCTTTTGGCTCCTGTCAATCAAATCCATGAAGAATAATGAAAAAGTAAGAAAAGAAATGTCCCAGCTGTGAGCATGGGCGGTGTGATGTTCTCCATCAGATCCAAATGAGTATGTGTATAGGCAGACTGCATGAAACATGCACATCAGGGTGCCATGCTGCTGGAGAGATGATAATTCCACAGCCCCCATACAGGACATCAGATGTTCTTCCTCGGATAGCACAAACCCTATTTAATAAATTCTCCATTTGCTGATAAGGGCTGTATTTGCTAATGATCTCAAGTGGTGCAGTTCCAGGGTATTTTTGGTATTGATCCTGCCTGCATTAATTTCTCTAGTAATTGTCCCGTGATATCATTTTCAGGTCCGTACCACTGGCCAATCCCCAAGTTCACTGATACAAGTAGATTTAGGCACGAAAATCACACAAATTTTTCTACGAATTGATGCCCATGACGTTGCAAGTAATTGCATTAACACGACTACCTTCCTAGATGGGCCAGCACATTTTCAAAAACTGTAACGATGGTATCAAATTGTCACGGAACCACGGTCCCACCAAAGTTTCCTGAACTTCCTTGGAGATGAAAATCTCCTCTCCAATTTCAGAATCAATAGATGAAACTGAGTTGGTGAAATCAGTTAATAGAGAAGTTTTAATATTATTCTAGACTTGTTCAACAGGGGGTCAGTTTCTGCCATTTGTGGGATTGGTAGCCCAGAGCTGGCTTCTCGATATCTGACAGGTTTGTTAACAGACCAGGAAAGCAAATCAATAAATTCTGCATAACTCATCAAATACTGATAGGCTTCTGACACTAGTCGTCTTTTTAACCAAACAATTTCATTATCATACACAAATGATACCACATTAGTGAACACAACACACTTGTAGAAAAACACTAGCCCTATATTTTGACAAATTTCATAAAAATAAATCCTGTTTTTTGTGTCCCTAGATATCAGTCATTTATGATTGATAGCATCAAATAACAAAAGTAAAATTATTTCTGTTTTTGAAACCTGTAAGTGCACCTTAATGTCTCTGACATAAAAACCATTAAATTTGAATGTCAATGTGATAGAGAGCATAAAAATCCTACATCTGTCGTGAGTAGAAGATAGTGGTAAAGAATGTGGTGACATTAACAAAATGCCATACTTCACAAACACTTAAAGACCAGGTGTTTTTGAATGAGAAGAACATTGTGGCACGTGGTGATGCGTACAGCACACAGGTCCAATCAGGCAAAGTTCAGCAACGTCTGCCGCGGAGAGCAGTTGGATGGGTGACCGTTGTTCAGCAGCTTGAGTCCTTGGAGTTTCCAGGGCCTCAGTCCTCAGTATCTCCTTAGACATGTGACTTTGTTCGAAATATGCCTACGTTCTCTTAGCAGAGAATGGGTACCCGGTTGGAAGAGATGGTAATGAGACTGTTTACCTTCAAGTGCCTCACAGGCAACTTGGGCCGTACACACCTCATGAGCATTCAATTGGTGAAAGGAATCTGGCGCACTACTTGTTATTCTCAATATAGCAATCATAAAGAATGAAATGGCTAACAGCCTAACCCAAGCCTCAGTTGTGAGGTAGAGGACGATCTACATCACTTTTAGGAATGCCTCATTTGTTAGGTTGGGGGGACAATTTAAATCACTTTTAGCAATGCCTCACTTGTGAGGTGGGGGGGGATTTAAATCACTTTTAGCAATGCCTCAGTTGTGAGGTGGGGGACGATTTACATGAATTTTAGCAATGCCTCAGTTGTGAGGTGGGGGACGATTTAAATCACTTTTAGTTATGCCTCACTTTTGAGGTGGGGAACAATTTAAATCACTTTTAGGAATGCCTCACTTGTGAGGTGGAGGATGATTTAAATCACTTTTATGAATGCCTCAGTTGTGAGGTGGGGGATGCTTTAAATCACTTTTAGGAATGCCTCACTTGCGAGGTGGAGGATGATTTAAATCACTTTTAGTTATGCATCACTTTTGAGGTATGGGATGATTTACAACACTTTTAGCAATGCCTCAGTTGTGAGGTGGGGGACGATTTACATCACTTTTAGCAATGCCTCACTTGTGAGGGGGGGATGATTTAAATCTCTTTTAGCAATGCCTCACTTCACTTTTAGCAATACCTCACTCTTTTCGGTGGGGGACGATTTACATCACTTTTAGCAATGCCTCAGTTGTGAGGTGGAGGATGATTTAAATCACTTTTAGTAATGCCTCACTTCACTTTTAGCAATGCCTCAGTTGTGAGGTGGGGTGATTTACTTGAGCAATTCATAGTGAAGGATTTAAGAGAGAGTGTTACATAGTTTCAGTAGGATTCTGTTTCAATAAGTAAAACAATGGCTCATAATGTACTATTCAGCTGATTAGAACCTGCCCTTGTTTCGATCCTGACTGAACTCTTTCAACACCAGTCAACCAGAAGTGTTTACTGCTGGGACACCGAGTTCCCAGAGACTCTTGTGTGATAGATGAAGCCAACATTTATCAAAGAAAATACCTGCTTGTAAAATATATTTGCTACTACATGTTATACACCATTTGAAAGGTCTGATCCTATGGTTTATAAATATGAAAGTTATGTTTTTCACATTATTTAAAATAATGCATTTACAACTTAATTAAATTCATTGTAAATAAAAAATGTATGCTAACACGTTGTTAACATTCAGATTAAGGACCAAGGAAGCGAAAACTTGACGATTTTCGGCAAATATATGATTTCATAATATACACGTACCTATTTCTGTTTTATATTCATTGTTTACGTAATTGGAAAATCATTTTAAAAAGAATTATAAATAGTTTCTGTCATCACCCATTTCCCGATAACAGCGACTGTCCGCTCAGTAAAATGAAGAAATACCCCTGTTTTCGAGGTTTCGTATGAATAACACGTTCGTCGAAGAATGGCATATCACACATCGCTGGAAAGCTTATTCCTTCATCTACACACTCGTAACATTATTTTACAGTTGTTTTTTTCTCGTAGTTATAACAAGCGATTTCATTGGATTAAAATTGGTTTCTAATGACGCTTTCTTTCCGAATCTGCTACAAGTTTCGTGTTATTGTTAAATCGTGTTATTCTGAACGTTTTGAGCAGGAAATCACGATATATATTAAAAATATGGAACTTCGTGAATGTATCGTGCTAGGTTACGAGCTGTGACAAAGATTTTTCATGAATATATTTTTGCATTAAACATCGTGTCCGAGCCGAGAATTCAAGGCGAAGAAAGCCAAGATGTCATTTGACTGCGATTGCACGAAAAGATGGAAATAATAACTTAGATGTAAGTTTGATTACTTTTAGAATTATTTTTGTTGATTTTATTTATTACTTTGCATAATATATTTAAAGATTTGTTTAAAACGTTTTTATTTACTTCTTTGACATGTTCCATGTGGACCCGTTGTCGAAATGTGTGTCAGAGAATTTTATTTTCAATAACATCGCGGGAAATAGTGAATAATTTTTTAATTTATTGATACAAAATGATAAATTGAAATGGAATATGTATTTCAGACATTGTGAAATGTGACAGATTTAATAAATGAATGATATTACAGGTAGGTCCATAAAAATATATACTATTTTGACGTGACTACGGCTTGGCCGGATAACCGGCCTACAGTGTCTGGGGACTCGATGCTTCTTGGCCGGATAACCGGCCTACGGTGTTGAAAGAGTTAAGTTATGCTCCTGCAAGATCCTTACTCAAGATTTACTCCTCATTCGGATGTGGATACAGGAACTATGTGGTTATTGATACAACACAAAACAGACACCCTATCTCCTCTGCATGATAACATTCAATAAGTAATTCCAGGAATTCATCAGCACTGTAATCAACAAAACCCACCAAACAGTACCATCCTGAAGTGACACAAATCGAAGCTCACATTCTAGCACATTGAACACATTCTACAATCATGCATCACATTCACCAATTTATGTTCTTACACAAGCCACAGCTGTTCAAACATCTAACAGGGTTTTTTTACACTTTCAATGACAAATACTTTATTCACATAATGTTTATCTAAATAAAATCCACTTTTGAAGCAGTGGTGAACTTTGGCCATCTAGCAAATGTTACAAAACCCCTTCAGAGATTTCATTAACTCCATAATGAACAAACATCACCCCACTTGGACCAGTTCTTTTCAAGACATCTCTTTAAAGGAAACGTGATTAGGGTCTTTCCTCCATTGGCTAGGCTTTCACTATTAGATTGCTCCTTTTCTGAATTGCTATCCTTCCTTGGGACAGTAAATACCGTGGAAGTTCAGGACGTTCCTAAGGGATGTAGATTTGCCTTCAACACCGTCTTAAGCAAAGTGTATTTGGTCTGCCGGAACCCAATACCTTGTCTTGGCTAAATCTGGGAATCAACGCCCTGATTAGGGTCTGCTCTCTGCCCACTTCAATCACTAAATTGGAAAATATCTAGACAATGATGTTATGTGCCCAGAGAGGACAGAATGCAGGATACTTGAGACAATTTGACCATTCTCCTACTGGTCAAGAAGAAGCGGAATAAATGTCAAGTTTTTACTTGAAATGCTTTGGTCTGTCATGTGACATGGTTATAATATCAAAAATGTTTCAATCATTTTTTTGGAATAAGATATGCCTACATGAAAGCCTGTATTTTCTTATTGGTATGTTTCAGGCACGGATGTGATGGTAAAGATTGGAGAAAGAATGCCTCGATGAAAGTACCATTGACTATTATCAGATAAGAAACCCCTTATCAACCAGAGAGAGGAATGGTGCATTATGGGCCGTTGTCATCCTGGGCCATAAGCGTGATTATCAGAAACATTGTTCACCCATCAATTTAATTTACTCAGTCACATTTGAGCCCAATTTAAGCCAGTGGACATGGTGTAGAAAGCTTTTGCTTCTATTGCATTTCATGTGTGGAGGATGGCCAAGTAATTACGGGCACGGGCGTGTGCCATTGATCATGCCGAGGAGATATCCCAGACTCCGACTTGGGATATTTTCAATATCACCAAAATTACTTTCCATTGATTAAAGGCTGGTTGCATTCCAACACAAGGAGCAAGGCCCATAACTAGCAGATGGTACACGTTCCAAGCCCACCGATAATTTCAAGCTACCTTTCTGGCCCCATGTCTTCAATGTCCAATCAATACCCACCACACAAATCAATACTAAACACTTTGGGAAGTGCAGAGATTATAAACATCAAACATTTGACGCTTTTCGGTCATTTCAAAAGATCTGAGGCCAGTGAAGTTAAATCCCCCTTTTCAAAAGTAACTTCCCACCAGTAGTGAAAGAAAAAACACACACTTAATTGAGCCCTACCAGGGGCTGGGGCATTTAAGTTTGTCCAAATTAAATTATATGACTTAATGTTGACAAATTGGTTAAACACAGATTCCTGAAGAATGGACTGAAGAATGGATAGAGTTGTCAGAAATATCATTTTTACGAAGAATAAAAAAACTGATGACAGGAACCTCAATGCCGAGCAATTAACATTATGAGCGATTGAAGGATTTCTAGAGAAACTTCATGTAATGGTATTCATACTTGGCAGAGTATTTAGGCGTCTGCTCGTGACAGCTTGATGATAGGAGAGCAATCTGGCCCAAACTCGTACGCCTACCATTCAAGGAAGCATGCCTTCTGGACATTTTAGTGATTATTGCAAGAAATAATGTCACTTTATCAAAATTAAATCTGAAATTTTGATGGATACTGCCATTTAATGAAAGTTGAACATTTTTCAAAGTGCCCAAGGAGATGAAATTGGTGTTTTTTTCACCAAACACATAAACATGGAGGTATCTGAGTAAACAGCCAGTCATGATGATGTACATGATCATAGATCTGATAGTTAATGAAGGTTCTATACCAACAGGCACATCATGATTGAAAGGCTAAAAGGGACTCCGCTTCAATGAGGGTGATGGCAGAGAAAATGCAGGAATTGCCTCTCTGCATAATCATGGAGACATTGACGACTGTACCCTGGAAGACATAAGAGCACTACCGGTATGGCTTAGGGATGAATTCATCTTCATCCACTGCAGGACAATCCATGACAGTGCATATATTCACCACTGTACCATCTTAACAAGTACTACATTTCAAACAGAATTAGGAATACAGAACTGACTGCATGTCAACTCCTCATATATTCCAATGTGAGATTTTGATACAGATGCTACTACCTTCATCAAGCAAGCACTTGCTTAATCCACAAGTCCACTGTTTGCATTGTTATACAACTTTTTAAATGCTCATTCATAATATCAAACAGGATATTACAGCAGTATGGCTTATATCATTTGGTGGACTCAGATAATCTAAACTAATCAGACGTCAACCATGACACAAAAACTTTTCTTTATTATTTGAAAAAAAAATTTGATTGCAGTTTCATGTATTGAAAACACATTAGTCGTGGATGTTCTAAAAGTACTGGTATTAATTCTAAGTTTCAAGATTAATTTCGGAAGGGTAAGATGTGGTCTACAGTTTTCAGCAGGAATCGTGTACTACAGTCAGTGGAGCCTCACATAATTAGGACCACAGAACAAGGACAAGTAGTGACTCTTTCCACCTGTGTGGGACACAATCTACAACAAATGGTAACATGACTTTAAAAAGTTTAAGCTACTGGTCACACGTCTTGATTATCAGCAAACTTTGCATTATTTACATACAAAGTATGAAAATATGCTTCATATAGCCAAATGACCCGTGACGTTTCGGGGTAGAATAAGTCTTCAGTAACCCATGCTTGCCGTAAAAGGCGACTATGCTTGTCGTAAGAGGCGACTTACGGGATCAGGTGGTCAGACTCTCTGACTTGGTTGATGCATGTCATCGATCCCAATTGCGTGGATCGATGCTCATGATATCAGTCACTGGATTGTCTGGTCCAGACTCGATTATTTACAGACCGCCATCATATAGCTGGAATATTGCTTAGTGAGGTGTTAAACAACAAACCAACCAACCGATCATATAGCAAAATACATTCAAACAAACTTTTGGAGGAGCTGAACCATGTCCCTGAGCCCATAGAGGGAACCACCGGACCACTTGGTGTGTCACGGTCAAACTGTCCAAGCATCAGTCAGGATTGTGCAGGAATTGAAAGTTGAATAAGTTGAAATATTGATAGTTGACCATCTTGATTTGGTTTGGTTTGTTGTTTAACGCCGCACTCAGCAATATTCCAGCTATAACATGGCAGTCTGTAAATATTCGAGTCTGGACCAGACAATTCAGTGATTGACAATATGAGCATCAATCCACACAATTGGGATACAATGACATGCATCAACCAAGTCAGCGAGCCTGACGACCCAATCCCGTTAATCGCCTCTTACGACAAGCATAGCTGCCTTTTACAGCAAGCTTTGGTTTTGGTTTAACCATCTTGAATTGACAGTTTCCATTGACATAAAACAATGAATACCATGTAAATAATTACCACAACTAGCTGTTGGCTGACATTCCCTTGAAGTCAGTAACTATGATATGCACTACCTTCTGTAAAGTGCGAAAACGTCCCTTGCAAATGTTTTAACCTTGAAAATGGTTGGCATGTTTGGTTGTCACCATGCTGAATAAAGTTCGTAGTTGAAATTCAAGCATGCTCAGAAGGCTATGACAATGATACTGCAACAGTCATATACCTTTTTCAATTGTATCGAAGCAGTGTTTATAACCATCCCACTACTGTTCCAAAAGTTAAGATGTCCCGAGCTGTCACCCTGCATATATTCGAATCACTCAACGAGTCACAAAAACCTATCACATTTCATAATTGACATCAAAACAATACACAAGCAACTTAATTTCAACTGAAAATTGAACTTGGGTGTATGCAGCAACACCATGTTTCTAAGAGCTTGAAAGAGCCAAGTTATTGTGACTGCGACCAGATCTCAGCTAGGCCATTTAAGTCTTTACCCTGGTAAATGTTAGTACAGATTTGTATGTCTGAGCCAGTGGCGGCCTGTCTGAGACAGCAAATTTGTGTAAAATCACCATGACCCAACGCTAAGATTGTGTAAGTGATACGTTCAATATCAATAAAAGGAATAACGGAAATGGAGAGAAAATATTTGGATTACACCTTGGCCAGGCAAACCAACATACAGTATTTTGGTGTCATGGTGTGCAGTACTTTCCACTAACTTTGTACGCCTCGAAAAACTGATCAAGATGGATTTCCATGGAAACCACATGAAATAATTATAATTTGGGAACATTTTCCTCTATGAAGACCAGTGAAATTTCTTACCCATAATTTCTTGGCTGGACATGGTGTTTACGTTTGTGAGAATGGCTTTGAAAGTGGCACGATGCAATGATCTTTGTGGCAGGTTGTACAAGGGAAGTACCTTACTTACTTTAACATTCAAGTACAAAATTGTATCACCCTCCAAATTTGTATAATTTTTAATACTAAATAATTTATGACAACATTTTTCATTAGCAAATGGCCATTACCTTGTCCAAGCTCACATTATATTTCACAAAATCCAACAATTCCTAATTTAAGACATCAAAAGTTGCATTGACAACAAATTGAATACATTCTCTGTATATAAATTTGAAAGATTTACACCATTCTCTCCTACTTCATGAAGTTCCATAGATTTAACGTTCTCTCTCACTCCATCGAATTCCGTAGAATGTACCATTCTCTTTCACTCCATCATATTCCGTTGACTGTATCATTTTCTCTCACTCCATCAAATTCTGTAGACTGTATCATTTTATCTCTCTCTCTCATATTCCGTAGACTGTATCATTTTCTCTCACTCTCTCATATTCTGTAGACTATCATTCTATCTCACTCTCTCAAATTCCGTAGACTGTACCATTTTTTCTCACTCCATCATATTCCGTTGACTGTATCATTTTCTCTCACACCATCAAATTCTGTAGACTGTATCATTCTATCTCACTCTCTCATTTTCCTTAGATTGTACCATTCTCTCTCACTCCATCAAATTCTGTAGATTGTCTAACATTCTCTCTCACTCCATCAAATTCTGTAGATTGTCTAACATTCTCTCTCACTCCTTCATTTTCTGTAGACTGTACCATTCTCTCTCACTCCTTCATATTCCGTAGATTGTACCATTCTCTCACTCCTTCATATTCCGTAGATTGTACCATTTTCTCACTCCTTCATATTCCATAGATTGTATCATTCTCTCTCACTCCTTCATATTCCGTAGATTGTACCATTCTCTCTCACTCCATCAAATTCCGTAGACTGTATCATTTTCTCTCACTCCATCAAATTCTGTAGATTGTGTACCATTTTCTCTCACTCCTTCAAATTCCGTAGACTGTATCATTTTCTCTCACTCCATCATATTCCATAGATTGTACCATTCTCTCTTACTTCATTATTATTTCCCAGTTAATACTATTCTCTAGATTGTACCATTTTTTATAAATTTCACAGTCATAACACAAATAAATATTAGTTTTCAGGTCCTGCACTTTACAACATGCCGTTTCCTCGAGAGGCTGGAGACATGACGACCCTCTAGTTGAGAAACCAAGATGGCAGCCTCTAGATTTGGAACAGTGAAAACAAATAGTCAGGGTGTTTCCCAAATGTCAGGCTGTAACTGGTTGCTGCAACACTGTACATCTGCTCCCCACTTGCATGCGGTGCATCCCTGCATGGACTACACAAATACAAGGTCCATTTCCACACGGAAGACAATATTAATGTCAGGACTGGAACTTATCTCGTAGCATGTGCACGCATGCTTTAACCTTCTATCAGGAAACTGTATACTTTCCTTGCAGACTGTCTAAACAGCCGACCTTGAGGACAGAAATACATTTGTCATGATGCATGATGTTTAAGAAATTAGTGAAATGCACTTCAATTACAGGCAAGCTATTAATTCACATTGATCCATTAAAGTCCAGTAACCATGGTTACAACAAAAACAAATCTGTTCTTCAGAGTTATCAGGATGACACAAACACCCATGCAGCCTTGCATGATCAACTGAAATGTGGCATTATCAACAAAAAAGAAGGAGCGGATACCAATATTTGAACATGGCCAGAAACATGTCAGTGATCACTGCATAGGTTCTTCAAAGCTAATTTGATATTATGCAAGAATACAATAACAAATGATTGGAGTGATTGAGTGTCTGAAATTTGATGTTGCTTTAAAAGTATTGCCAAGGCATGGGTTCACAGGAGTAGGTTTCCATGTTTCAACCACATAGACATTCAAACAAGGTCTTCAGAATGATGACCCATGGCCCCTGCATGCCCACATGAACCCATTCAAACACAACATGAAGTTAAACCACTGAAGTTTACTCAAGGACCTCAATGTAACTCAAAAACAAAATACCCTAAAAAGAATAAACAGACATTTCAATAACTAGCGTCTCAGTAACAATGGTGTGTACTGACATTCTGAAGGTCACACACCACTGGTGAGCAAAGGTCAGTGTACAAGAACATGTGGCATCAAGTGGCTGTTCCCTGCTTGGCCAGCCATCATTCCTGCAGTATATTCCATTGTGTGCGGCAGACAGTGTTGCTCTAACTGGCAGCTTCAGGTGCTACCTACATCGCCACAGGGGTCCTTGAAGGTCAGGGCAAGAGTTGAAGTTGCAGTAGAAACTTCTATGCAAAAGCTATGCAGTCCCGAACTCAAATAGACAACCTGCGAGCCAATGTAACATTGGCCATCACACTGAATTGACATTTATTATAAAAACATGACTTTGTTTCTGAATAATACAATATTTATAATAAGATGTAAATGGATTAGAAATGGATTGTACACAGAAAATGATATCCTAATGGTACTTGGTATGGTGTTTTTTCAAGTTCGCTGGTTATTCACAAAGACATTATGTATTTCAAAGAGTAGAAGACCAATGATTTCCCAACATGCCTCTGTCTAAATTTGGCAAGGTAGTTAAAAAGTGCACCAGTCGCAGTACTATGCTCACTAAGCACAATGTGTCAAGAGGTGATCAACACATAGCTAGCTGTGTCTGTTGAGGTCATGATTCCTTTAATAAAAATAACATAAATCACTTTCAGTAGGACATGACCATCATGTCAGTATATATTTCCACAAAATTCATATAACCCTTATAATTTGATCTTGGACAGTAGAACTACCTAACCTAAAGATTGTTAGATTGTTTGTTTGTTTGTTTGTGGCTTAACGTCGCACTCAGCAATTTTCCAGCCTTATAACAGTGGCCTGTAAATAACTGAGTCTGAACCAGACAATACAGTGATTTACATCATGAGCATCGATCCACACAACTGGGATACAATGACATGCATCACCCAAGTCATTGAGTCTGATCACCCAATCCTGTAAGTCACCTCTTACAAGCGCAGTCGCCTTTTTCGGCATGCATGGGTTGCTGAAGACCAATTCTAACCCGGATGCTCACGGTGTCTTATCTGAGGTCCCCACATTAAATCCAGGTTAGGATAGATCCAAGCAACCAATAATGGTTGTCCCCTGTGACTAAAAGGACTGACAAGTCAGACTCGGTGACTTGGTTGATTGTGTATCATCATACCCCGACAACATCGATAGTTGCGCACAATATTAATCACATGTCAATCAATATATGCTGCTATCATGTAGATCGAATATCGCAATCAAAACTTACTATCTTGTCTGAAAAATTGAGGCATGGTGCATATCGTGCATCAATGGCATAAATTCGGAGGTAGGACATTTTCCAAAGTTTGCATGTCACGCAGCAAGTGTCAAGTGACATTTCAAGTGCCCATATTGAAATTCACTTGCCTGATTTACATAATTTGAAATTTCCATTAGTGTCCAACAAAACAAGCATCACAACATTGCTTTCTTTTTTCACCACTACAACAACATCACATCCCTAGAAAACATGGCTTATGATTGATTATGGTGGCAGAACATGTGTATTAAAATGTTATTTGTCATTATTTTTCCTGTACAATTAATTTGGCATATCTGTTATTGTCATAAAAAGCTCAATTCCCTTTTTGTGCCTGAACAGTCAACACAAATTCTGACAAAAAAAGAGAGTTTCTTTCAATACTATGATTATAGTGTGCCAGAATGGCAACCTCAAAACTGGTTTATTAACCAATTTCTATTTTCATGCCAAATGTTAGGTCAATATACAGCTGGAACAAATACATCAGCATAATCTCTAGGACTGCTGATAACTGCCTTTGTTCATACATTGTAGACTAACATTTAGTCTCTGAAATCTTATATTACACAAGATCCTTCTTGACTCTAAAAAAAAAGAAATTCCCTATGCTGATGTGGAATAGAGCTAGCTTGAGCTGGCTAGACTTGCTTTTGTATGCATTTCTAGATTATGTTTTTATCATAAAATAAATATATTCCACGGTCATGGTGCAGGACTAATACATTGTTGCATGGGCTCTTACAACAACACTCTTCAGCTTGACAAGAGCAGAAAAAGACATACTTGCTCCAGACAATGACAAGTGGCAGGCAAAAGGATTCATGACTGATTTAATATTTACAGCTTTATTCACTCGCACCATTTCTGGTAAAAAAAATGTGAAAAAATTCCCTCTGATTATCATATCCAAACAATTCCAATGTCTTGCTGAAGACAAATAGGTGCTATTTATGAAATAACCGACAAGAAAATACACAGTAGCAGAATCATTGTGGATGAAATTACATCCAAAGGACCAGCAAATTGACAACAGTGACATTTTGTCGAGCTTTAAGTACATGCCACTCGACTCTCTATTGATTTCGAGGGAAAATCTTGCTACAAGACAATCCTATTCAAATCGTTAAACGTCCAATCAATTTCAATTTTTTTTTAAGTGTTACATACCAGTAAGGATACAATTTCATCATTCATAAAACTTCTCCAATCACATAATTACCCTTGGAGTTTTTATGCCTGAAGCAATCGGACTGAAAATTGTTTACGCTCTCTGACTGCTAGTACTGAGAGAGCACCAGAGCAGACTGAGAGTTGAACTGCCATGGACGAAAGCAGACAGAGAATATTGCATGGTTGAGGGTAGAGGTGGAAGGTACGGGGTGGGGGGTACAGGGTGGAGCCTAGAAGGTGGAGGGTGGAAGGTGGAAGGTGCAGGGTGGAGGCTAGAGGGTTGAGGGTGGAGTGTACATGGTGGAGGCTAGAGGGTGGAGGGTTGAGGGTTGAAGGTACAGAGTGGATGCTAGAGGGTGGGGGATGGAGGCTAGAGGGTGGAGGCTAGAGGGTGGAGGCTAGAAGGTGGAGGGTGGAGGGTACAGGGTGGAGGCAAGAGGGTTGAGGCTAGAGGGGGGAGGGTGGAGGGTGGGTGGAGGGTAGAGGTGGAAGGTACAGGGTGGAGGCTAGAGGGTTGAGGCTAGAGGGTGGAGGGTGGAGGGTGGAGTCTAGAGGGTGGAGGGTAGAAGGTACAGGGTGGAGGCTAGAAGATACAGGACGGAGGTACAGGGTGAGGGCTAGAAGGTGGAGGTGGAAGGTACAGGGTGGAGGGTAGAGGTGGAAGGTACAGGGTGGAGGGTGGAGGGTACAGGGTGGAGGCTAGAGGGTGGAGGCTAGAGGGTGGAGGGTGGAGGGTAGAGGTGGAAGGTACAGGGTGGAGGCTAGAGGGTTGAGGCTAGAGGGGGGAGGGTGGAGGGTGGAGGGTACAGGGTGGAGTCTAGAGGGTGGAGGGTAGAAGGTACAGGGTGGAGGCTAGAAGATACAGGACGGAGGTACAGGGTGAGGGCTAGAAGGTGGAGGTGGAAGGTACAGGGTGGAGGGTAGAGGTGGAGGCTAGAGGGTGGAGGGTGGAGGGTACAGGGTGGAGGCTAGAGGGTGGAGGGTAGAAGTTGAAGGTACAGGGTGGAGGGTGGAGGGTAGAGGTGGAAGGTACACTGTGGAGGCTAGAGGGTGGAGGGTGGAAGGTACAGGGTGGAGGGTAGAGGTGGAAGGTACAGGGTGGAGGGTGGAGGGTAGAGGTGGAAGGTACAGATTGGAGGGTGGAGGGTAGAGGTGGAAGGTACACTGTGGAGGCTAGAGGGTGGAGGGTGGAAGGTACAGGGTGGAGGCTAGAGGGTGGAGGGTAGAGGTGGAAGGTACAGGGTGCAGGGTGGAGGCTAGAGGGTGGAGGGTGGAGGGTACATGGTGGAGGCTAGAGGGTGGAGGGTTGAGGGTGGAAGGTACAGAGTGGAGGCTTGAGGGTGGAGGATGGAGGCTAGAGGGTGGAGGCTAGAGGGTGGAGGCTAGAGGGTGGAGGGTACAGGGTGGAGGCTAGAGGGTACAGGGTGGAGGCTAGAGGGTGGAGGCTAGAGGGTGGAGGGTACAGGGTTGAGGGTGGAGGATGGAGGCTAGAGGGTGGAGGATGGAGGGTACAGGGTGGAGGGTGGAGGGTGGAGTGTACATGGTGGAGGCTAGAGGGTGGAGGGTTGAGGGTTGAAGGTACAGAGTGGAGGCTAGAGGGTGGAGGATGGAGGCTAGAGGGTTGAGGGTTGAGGGTAGAGGGTGGAGGCTAGAGGGTGGAGGGTGGAGGGTACAGGGTTGAGGGTACAGGGTGGAGGGTACAGGGTGGAGGGTGGAGGGTACAGGGTGGAGGGTGGAGGGTAGAGGTGGAAGGTACAGGGTGGAGGCTAGAGGGTGGAGGGTAGAGGTGGAAGGTACAGGGTGCAGGGTGGAGGCTAGAGGGTGGAGGATGGAGGGTACAGGGTCGAGGCTAGAGGGTGGAGGGTGGAGTGTACATGGTGGAGGCTAGAGGGTGGAGGGTTGAGGGTTGAAGGTACAGAGTGGAGGCTAGAGGGTGGAGGATGGAGGCTAGAGGGTTGAGGGTAGAGGGTGGAGGCTAGAGGGTGGAGGCTAGAGGGTGGAGGGTACAGGGTACAGGGTGGAGGCTAGAGGGTGGAGGCTAGAGGGTGGAGGGTACAGGGTACAGGGTTGAGGGTACAGGGTGGAAGCTAGAGGGTGGAGGATGGAGGGTACAGGGTGGAGGGTGGAGGGTGGAGTGTACATGGTGGAGGCTAGAGGGTACAGGGTGGAGGCTAGAGGTACAGGGTGGAGGCTAGAGGTACAGGGTGGAGGCAAGAGGGTGGAGGCTAGAGGGGGGAGGGTGGAGGGTGGAGTGTACATGGTGGAGGCTAGAGGGTGGAGGGTTGAGGGTTGAAGGTACAGAGTGGAGGCTAGAGGGTGGAGGATGGAGGCTAGAGGGTTGAGGGTACAGGGTTGAGGGTACAGGGTGGAGGCTAGAGGGTGGAGGGTGGAGGGTACAGGGTGGAGGGTGGAGGGTAGAGGTGGAAGGTACAGGGTGGAGGCTAGAGGGTGGAGGGTGGAGGGTGGAGGGTACAAGGTGGAGGGTGGAGGGAACAGGGTGGAGGCTAGAGGGTGGAGGGTAGAAGATACAGGGTTGAGGTACAGGGTGGGGGCTAGAAGGTGGAGGTGGAAGGTACAGGGTGGAGGGTAGAGGTGGAAGGTACAGGGTGGAGGCTAGAGGGTGGAGAATGGAGGATGGAGGGTGGAGGGTGGAGGCTAGAGGGTGGAGTGTGGAGGTGGAGTGTACAGGGTGGAGGGTGGAGGGTAGAGGTGGAAGGTACAGGGTGGAGGGTGGAGGGTAGAGGTGGAAGGTACAGGGTGGAGGGTGGAGGGTAGAGGGTGGAGGGTGTAAGGTACAGGGTGGAGGCTAGAAGGTGGAGGTGGAGGGTACAGGGTGGAAGGTAGAGGGTGGAGGGTGGAGGGTAGAGGGTGGAGGCTAGAGGGTAGAGGGTGGAGGGTGGAGGGTACAGGGTGGAGGCTAGAAGGTGGAGGTGGAGGGTACAGGGTAGAGGGTAGAGGGTGGAGGGTGGAGGGTAGAGGGTGGAGGCTAGAGGGTGGAGGGTGGAGGGTAGAGGGTGGAGGCTAGAGGGTGGAAGATACAGGGCAGAGGGACAGGGTGGAGGGTAGAGGGTGGAATTAAAGCAATGGAGTTAGTGTGTAATGCCATAAATTGCAAGACATTCAATAGCAATCAAATCTCATCTGAATTTCATTGTGACTTCACACAGAACGTAAGTATTGAAGATAAATCACTTTTAGCTAAGACGTTAACACAATTCGTAAGCCCCAACTTATTTCTTTGTAAAACAAAACTTGTACATGCGACACCTTATCCATTTATTTTCAACAAGCGTAACCTCCTTTCAAGTCCCTTAACTCGAGCTTAACTGACACAAAGTCCATATATTAACTGTCTCTAAGAACCTAACCCAAACTTCATTAACAAATCCATAATACACTACATCATACTTCTCCAAGCATATGTCCGGCCATTGAAGCTGTGTGGTCCCCACAGTAATGGACATCAGTGGTCTGTATTACAGCCATAAACAATAGGATGTACCTTGCCAGCCTGCACATTACCAGGCATGATGGGGTCATGTCCCAACAAACAATAGACATAACAGTCGACTGCACTTCCTGGAAAATATTGGGTATTCACTGCCATTATGGGGTTATTTCAAGAATCTTCTATTTATTCATGGTAATAAATTTACAGGGACTGTGAGTAGTTTAAAATAAGTCACCTTTTAACCTAGTCTGTCTTAAAGACCCTGATACAAATACATCAAATATAAGCCCATGCAAGTCTATAATGTTTGGCAAGTCTAGATTTCTGCAATATCAGAACATGAAGATAATAACTACTATTTTTTTTCTGTATGATATGTTCATTTCAGAGACTAAATGTTAGTCTACGTTTAACATGCAGTCCTGAGTTTAAACAACAAAATACTATCATAAAATACACACCTTCAGACCTTATTCTAATAATAACGTAAGAGTTAAACTAAATAAACTAATGTTGATGTGCTAAACCCTCCATTTTGTCCCAATGAGCGACATACTACCTCACCAGAAAGTCCAGGTGCCACCTGAGAGCATATTAGCCAATGACAAGCAGCCATTGTATTCAGTGCAGGATAACCGTAAGTCATATATAGGTACAAGAAATACCTCCCAATTTTTGTAAAGAAAAGACAACTATGAAATTTGAGCTTATTTTATTATCCTAGTTGCCATTACGTTATGCGAATGCCAAGTTATGGTGTAATTATGCTCACTTAAACAACTCCTATGTACACCGACACCAGGATCTGAGGGCTTCCAGCATTCCAGGTCAAAGTATTATTTTTTGAACAAGCAGAATTACCGGCAAACAAAAACACTCGAACAGAGGACATGATACAGCATATGTATATAGTTACAGTACCCATAATGGAGGGAGGTTGTTCTGTGACGGTAGTATTCAGTTAAAAGTGAGGCATAGAAATCTTAAATACTGTAATCTATTATGAAATTATTCATTCTGATAAAAAAGGTTTACTTACGTTTTCAAGAATCAGACATTAAATGCCTGGTAACAGACTTACAAATAGTAAGTCGAAATGCATATAAAAGTATTTGTCATAAAGTCTTAAAACTACTCTCTAAAGTTCCATATTAATCTACTGTCAAACCTCATTATCTCAAACCTAGCAATACCGTGTCATAACTTCGAGATATCCGGACAACAAGGCATGGATATCCAGACAGATCAAGTAAAAGTATTATAGATACATAGCAATACTTTGCATACACAAGAAACTAAAAACACATCATGTGCGTGTCTTGACAAGTTAAGTGTTTTTTGCCGGCAATGATTAATAAGAACTGTGGCAAATTATGTACAGTGTACACATGCCGTAGGCATTGCAGCAATCACGATTTGGTCTGAAACAAAGTAACACTCGCTTCAAGCTTGTTAATTCAGAGCTTGGACAGTGTAACTAGTGTCATGTGGCTTTGATTCCTATAATCGGACTTTGATTTGCAGTAATCAGGAAGTGCCACCATGTTTTTTTCTCATGTCTAGTCACTTTTTATTTATCAATAAAGATTACCATTACAACTGGATAAAAACATAAGTACATAATTGGTTAAGTAATTGGTTTAACTAGAACTGTTCTGTAACTGTGATGTTAGATGTGTGAGGAAAGGTACGAGATATACCTGCGCTTTTCAAAATTGTTAATGTGACAAATGCAAACTGCGACATAAAGGTACAAAATTCTATAGTAGAGTTCAGACCGAGTCCAACAGAGTTTGCATTTTGTATTATTATCTCTAATTCAAGGTAAACAAGCAAGTTTATATGTATTTATATAGTGAAGCAGTTGGGACCGGAGAATAGGTTCATCATATCGGTACATTCGAGATAACAGAGTTTGATATAACGAGGTTCGACTGTACATGGTTTTGACCCTTATGATCATATCATAAAAATGTATTTGTCAGAAATGCTTCAAATTAAGATTTTGACAAAGTTTGCTTTTTAATTTTCAGAGTTTGAACTTTATCTAATGATTAAATCATTTCATTTTCACAAATGATAAGACAACTTTAGACTTCTAGAAAATAATTTGTATTTTTTAAGCTTGAAACATCTATCTATCCTAAGCATAGATTTCTCATCTCAGCCTAGTCTGCCTAATTTCACCAGTGCTGCACTGCACATGCTACATGCTCTAGCGACACAGGCCATGTTAGATTCTGTTATGATTTCGTCTGATCATGTTTCACATGGTTACATTTTATTTTCTCGATCGCCAGTGTGGCAACTGAAATCAATGCTAAGCAGGTTACTAAAACAAGGGATATGTTCCCCTTTCGTTAGGGGTCTCATCGAGTGCTGCGTCAATTCTTGTAGACACAGAGTGGAACAAGGTAATTGACACATAATTTAAACTCAAACCAGACAAGCATGGACAGACCAACAAAGAAGCGGCCATTTATTTTCAGAAAATGTCCCATAATTTGAGGTAGACATGTAGAATCCTTTACAATCCCTAACAAGGCACATGTTCAAGCAGATCGTGAATACTGCTGAATATGAACTGCTGTGTGTTGAGGTCACAGATCTTCTCAGTTTGAATCACTTCAAACTTGACAAGTATATTCGTATTAAATAACTGCTGCAAACTAACTTGATGACCGTGATCAATAATGTGTGGAGAAACAGCTTCCAAACAATGACATTTGCGATTATAGGGGTTGCAATTTTTTTCTCACAATGATCAAATTACTCAATTACTAATTTTTGATGGAGAGATCATGTTTGCTGGAGCATGCATACACTAAAGAGGAATCGGATTGGTTTTATTGACTCGCCTGACACAACTCTAAACAATGATTGGTCTACATTTATCATTTAAAGCAAAATGATGAAATGCTGCATTGCATGAAATCAGAATTACCAGTTTATGGTAAAAAGACAATGTACCTGAAATAGTCCTGTTCTCAGTCTAACTAGCATGGAACACTGCTTAGTGATAGCTTTGAGATGCATGCTTGTCCAAGCTTTTGGCTAAAATACCAATTTCATGGAAAAAAAACAACATGTGAAAGGAGAAAAAACAAAAAAACAATGTTTTGTTTCTAATACTTTGTCTTAGTAACTACAGATTTCTATTTCTAGCACTTAAGTTTTCTATTTCCTGATTTAAAGTCAACTTATTACTGCTGCCTTCTGACAAAAGGTCCAACACTTCCTTCTGACAATGAGGACCCTGAAAGCAGGATGGGATCATTTGTACAGTGACACTGGTATTCTCTGCACTAAATGTAGTGTGCGAAATAAGCGTTTTGCTACTTTCTTTCGGGCTAGTGAAATTTAAAAATGGGTAGCCCGAATGACTAGCTTCACTTTGTATCTAGTGAGCTATAATATTGGTAGGCAGCTGTCAAATATTAAAGTTCAAAATGGGGATGGAATTTCATGCCAAACTGGTCAGTAGATTCTATATGTCTGATTTCAGGGATGTGCTGTAACTTTTATCATGTTTTTATGGCCTCTTGCCACAAGGTCTGCAAGTGACAAGAACCTGTTTGATATTTACTTAGGAAAAAAAAATCTTTCTCTGATACACAATTTCTCCTTGTAGTTATGTAGACATAACTGGCTAATCAAATCTGAAATTGGCTGGTAAAAATTACCCAGCTGGCATAGCCAGGTAGTACTGTTGAAAAGTGTATGTTGCTGTGTAGTGTAACAAACAAACAAAAACAACAATATCTTCTTGTGAGATTTTTAAAATGATATGGCTTGCAATTATTTCTTAGTGGATGAACTGATGTTGCTAATTCATGTGCCAGTTGCATATAAATAATCAAGCTCTGACCAGCATGAAGTTGAACAACAATCAACACCAACATGTACTAAAGACATGCAATCAGTCAAGTCCCCGCAATCTGTCAAGTCCCCGGGTTAGACCACCTGATCCATCTCAGTGTGACCAGCAGAGGTACATGGGTCCTATTATACCCTGGAATCCCAGTGGTATATCTTTTTATAGTTTGCTGCAATATCACAATGGGCATTGAACACTGGGCTTCAGTGCGACCAGTAAACACTCCCTCTACTGGGCTCTAAAACTGATTGCATGAAACATGCAGACCATACTTAGAGGCCATTAATATCACCTGACCATGTCCACTGCTACAAAATTCCATGTCAATCCGGACAGAGGGCACAGGTGGCCCAGTCATCTCAGTCCCTTCCTTTGGTTTGCAGAGTTGCATCCCTTAGGTATGCCAGCATCCTATGATCATGGATTCTATGACCAGATTTACCCTAATCCCGATTCTTCATTTGCCAGCACCATACTCATACATCATCAAATGTCTAAGGCCAAATTCACTTCAGGATGTCCTCCTGCACAAACTGACACAACCTGATATGCTGAAATACCACTCAAAATGGCATTAAACCCTAATCACAATCCTGGAAATCAGTTGTTAATAAATAAGATGTAATTGTGTAGCATCATCGATGAAGTCACCGGCCTTTCATCAAGTCACCGGCCTTTCATCAATCAACAGTCAATGAAGCCTGAACATTCTAAATACTCACTGTCCCCATGAAGAAGCGAACCTTGACCTTGGGCTGACCTCATGAGGTGTGTCCATCAAGTGGACAATGTAGTCTACACCATTACTCTGGTTACATCCTCGAACCAACAATCCTATGACAACACCATCTATATTCAGAAACACTTAATATCCTGGGTGACTATCCTGTGGTCTAGATCCACTGACGTCACAGGTGGTGACAATGTTGTCTATAGATGCCAACGATGAGGGAGAAATGGACATGTACTATACAACCTGTCCTTGTACACACCATGGAGGGCTCATTTACCAGACTGTGTGATGATAGTGACATTCCTCACATCAGCTTTGACATGCCTGTCACTCACAGCAGGGATATAAACACAGCTTATGAGAATAATCCCATATGACAGAGGGGAAATATTTACTTTTCCAAGTAGTGATATCATACAAGGACAACCCTAAAATATCACAAAATATTTACAAGCTCAAACAATGATATCCAATCAGCCCACCACCCTAACGCCACAGAAAGCCTGAAATTCTACAAAATCCAAGATACCATTAACATTAGACAAACTGATTCAGGAGAGAAATGGGTGATGACCATTTTCCCCCATGCATGAGACATGTCCCACTATGCACAAAAGGACGTATGAATGAAACTAGGAGACACTTTCCTACAGTTGTCAAAACCATAAATATCCACCAGTATTTTTAACATGCTTTATTAAACTGTTGTCTGAAGGTGCAAGAAATCATCTGGAATCAACCTTTGCAAGTTGGATCTTCTGACACTGTATCTGAAGATACTCATGCATGCTGTATATAAGAACAAATCAACCTTGAAAGTGGGTTTCTGGGCCTGCATAGGGTCCTAGTACCACAGATTTGTTTGTTTGTTTTAATTTTGAACTCAGCAATATTCCAACCATATTGGGGCTGTAAATAATCCAGTCTTGGCCAGACAATCCAGTGATTGACATTGATCCACGCAATTGGTACCGGTATATGATGACATGCAATCATAGTCAGAGCCTGACCACATCCATTAGTTTCCTCTTACTAGTATAGATTGCTCGGGCCAAGAGTCTAACTTAGAGTCCCCACTGAATTCCAAGGCGGACTAAGCTAGAAAGGTGTCTGCATTGCATGCAATAACAGAAACAGCCCCATCAACACCTTTTCCTGAAACATGTATCAAGTACAATCTTGACCTCCCCTCATCGGGGGACAGTTCACCTGACATATGTCCAATGGCATATTACAACTTTGAAACACAAGTCCTATGCCACTAGCTACCTTAAAAACAAATAATCAGCAGCACTTCCAGTTTCATGACCTTGACCTTCAATCTCAGGCTGGAACTGCCTAAAGATCATGTATATAAAGTTTCATCACATTCCAATTAAAAGACGTTGTGCATACCCACTGAGCGACCCTAATCCTGACCCTGAGTGACCCTGACCTTCAATGTCATCCCATGAAAGTCATCTTCAGCAACCCATGCTTGCCATAAAAGGTGACTTTGCTTGTCAGAAGAGGTGACTAATGGGATCGAGTGTTCAGGCTGACTGACTTGGTTGATGCATGTCATTGTATTCCAATTGTATACCCATGATGTCAATCAATGGATTGTCTGGTCCAGATTAGATTATTTACAGATTGCCGTCATAGAGCTGGAATATTGCGGAGTGCAGCGTTAAACAACAAAACAACAAACAATGTCGTCCAATCCCACATGAGAACATTGTCTTTAACAAACTAAAGTTGTGTTACAGATAGGAAGTCTCTATATCACACTGACAATACATACTGAATGAAACTATTAACAAGTGATTCATTAATGAACTTCAATGCAACCTTGACATTTGACACAATCAGGATATATGATAGGTATATATGCACTTTTTTATTTAATGTCTGATATCTTCTCATAGGTAATAAATGTCATATTTTTGTATTTGTTTAACTATGACCAAAAACATTAAACAAATTCTGGAACATTCAGCCTCGTATGTTCCACTTTCAAATGACAAGAACAAGCCAGTGATAGAAGAATCACATGTACTGTTATTCTACTGGACTTCAGTGGATCAGCAAATTATTCCTAAGTCGTTTCATGATGCACAACAAATCTCCATCAATCTGCACTGCAATCGTACTATGTTGAAATGCAAAGTTCAACATTAAATCCTCAATGTGCCATCTGCTCTTTCTGAAACCACACAAAAACAAATACACTTTGAAGCAATTGGCATAGCTTATTTCCTCAACTTCCAGCAATTTGCAAATATTTACTTGCATAAAAGTTTTCCCTTCCTCACCAATAACATCCCATGATAAAACAGAGATAGCCCTTCAACATCTTCCTCCTTCATTCCACACTGTCAGCTTCAGAAACCAAGACTCAGCAATGGATGACTACAGTATTTTCATCAGGAGTTAGTCATTCATTCAACACAAAACAGGACGGTTAAGTAAGCTTGACCACATGAAAGCAAATATGTTCTGTGTAAAACTTTTGAACAATTGAAGGATCTGCACATGCGATATGTTTAGTGAGTTTGATTTTCACCACTTCTAGAAATATTCCTGCCATGTCATGTCAGGGGACACCCAGATTGGCTTCACACACTGCACTCTTCTGGGGAAACAAACCTGGACCTTCAGGCATGACAAGCCAATGCTTTGATATTGACCACTGGGCTCCATCATCATATCCTGAAAGTTCTCTACACTGTAGTAACATGTGCTGACAACCAGGTCGTTGTTTAATGCCGCACTCAGCAATATTCCAGCTATATGAAGACAACCAGGAAGACCACAGACATGGCAGTCCAACAGCTGTGCTTAGGCCCATTAAGTAAGTGGGGGAGTTGGGTTTAGCATTGCTTTGAACAATATTCCAGTTACATAATCATAGTGTCAGCTTGATGTGGGAGGAAAGCCCAAAGTGAGAACCCCCTAAAGAGCATTGCCACATGGCTAGCATGGACGGACCCATTTCTTGAATGAGTGAGTAAGTTTAAAGCCACTTTGAACAGTATTTCAGGTATTTGATCTTCAGCTTACTGAAGGAGGTGAGCTAAGAGTGATGCAATCATAAGATGTTTTGCACCTTGCAAACAAGGAGATATTATAAAGGTAATCTGGCTTTTGACCTATGATCTTAGGATCCAAGCACAACTAAGCGATGTAACTCTGCACAGCAAATTGCCAACATGGAACATCAATGTATAAAATCAAATCTAGGCACCAACAAACAACACCCTCAGCGATTTGTTTTATAAGGAAATTTATATTTAAAAGATTGTGCTCCTGGGGGCATTCAGCTTATATTTTACTTCCATTAAGTGGAAATAAATTGCTGTCAGGTAGAAGTTTTCAAGATGTGCAGCCACAGTTACCTTGGTTTGGGCCTGATGATGATGACGGTGCGTGCAGCTTGTCAATCCCCAGCCACATTGGGAGGGTGCTTGGAAGCTGAATCATCACCTCTCCACATATAAACTGAACATATTTTGACTCATTAAGTGTACTGACACTCATTACTGGGTGTGGATTATTTCATGACAGGAAGTTGTAGATGGTCTCCCATGTTTACAGCCACCGTGATTCAGTTTGGTTGGTGTGAATATGACACCTTTATACACAAATTCTTTTTGATGATGCTCTGGGCTCCCGGAGTCATTACCGGATGAAAACAGATGTTAGTTTGGAACTTGCATGTAAATGAAACAATAAACAAAACTTGCAAAAGTCAAAGAAAGTTTGAAGTTTCCAGTTGTTTTCGTTGTACCACTGAAAATTCCCTTATCTTCTAAATGTTCTTTTTTAACCCCCAAAGAAGTCCATTTATACTGCACAATTACATTCAAGTGGAAGCTCACGGTGCAGTATTATTATTACCACGGTCAATGGATCAGAGAGCACTCAATTTTTATTATCAGCTCCCTGGGGAGTATAGAGCCCCACCTGCCAAATGAGGCACTAGCAGGTTAACAGTCACATCACCATCTCATCCTACCAGGTATCCATTCACTGCTGGGTGAATAGAGGCATATTTGGAACAAAGTCACTTCCTTAAGACAAACGTGTTTGACTATCAGGAGTCAACCTGCGGAACGCTTCCCAACTTCTCGTCGGGACCAACATGGCCCGATTTGTAACTGTAGCCAGGGAAACATGTAGGTCTTTCCACCCACCTTCCAAGGTTCAACTTGCAGGGTGAAGGACACTCATTTCCCGCCACCATTGAAGAAAATAACAATACCCTCGCTTAGAAGATAACATAGTTCTTCATTATCCAAGGAAATTCAATTCCATTATTACATGCCAAAGAGAAAAATATATGAATATACAGACAAGATCATGCACAACATCAAATAAATATCGCTCGTGCTGAGCTGAGCTGCTTCAGAAGACTGATACTAAATGGCACAAAGGACTGGCAGAATGTGTTTGTATTGGTTTTCGGGACCCAGAAGGTGGTGGGAACAAGTCGAGTCTGTTGTTTCTACGTGATTTTCTCATACTTTTTTCTTCATAATCTTTGAAGAGAAAAGATTGAGTACCAGTTAGAATATATTTACATCTTTACTCATTCCACTGTTTTGAACATTAAGGTTACCACAGCACTAGTGGAATGTGAAGGTCATGATCCTCTGTATGAAAGTTACACACAGCAAGGAGAGAAAGCGTGGGTCAATGTCTCACCTTGATGATTCCTTGGCACTGCAAGTCTTCACAGTCAGCTGCAGACCTGTACTCCTGGAATGTGCCGCCATCACTCTTACCATGTTGCAGAATGAAAGTGAGGTTCGTGCCAACTGAGACGGACACCTCGAAGGTGATGGTGATGTTGACGAAGGCTGCGATGGCATTAAGGTTGCTGTAGGCCTCTGGGATGCATGATGGGAGATAGTCCGAGTCATTCAATGGAACAATCTGAAGGTCTTGGGGCTTAGGAAGCACTACTGTCGCCACAAATGACCGAGTCAAGGATGAGATAGCGTTACTAGCTGTGACCTCTGAAATAAAACGCACACAAATTCATTATGGTTACACCGTCTGGTAGTCTGCATGTAAAAAGTCTGTATATACAAGTTCCTGGTTGTAGCCCTTGGCAATGTAAAGAGATGCAAGTGCTTACATGTGTTATGTTAAACTTAGATGAACAAACGATGAATTTAAATCAAGGATAAACTTGAAATCAAACCAAAAAGGAGACAATGGTTTCACATGACGTGTGTATTTGACGTGAATTTCATCGAATATGCTCCTAATCTTATTTCTAATGATTTGCATCTGGAGCAAGATAACCAGAGTTTCACGTTACGCAAGAATTGTGTGTATTTGATGAGATTAACATCGAAGCACCCTTAATCTTATTTCCAAAAATTTGTATTTGGAGCAAGGTATCCAAGGTTTTACACAATGCAGCAGTACTTTGTACTTGACATATGATAGTACTTGACGCTGATAGATTTACAGGAGATACACTTCCCATGTTTTGTAGTCAGGAAACCTAAGACTCTGACAAGTGAGTGAGTGAGTTGGGTATATGCTGCTTTGAACGGTATTCCAGTTATATCATGACATGACATGCCCAAAGTGATGCAAGCCTTAGACATAACCACTTTAGGGAAATCCATGTTTCGATAAACTGCAAAATTAGACCACACCTACAAGCAGACAAATTGTTTCACTATTACCTAAAAATAGAATGGGCGAGGCTTGTATTGCTTTATTGCACTAAACGGTGTCACTGATTTAAAAGTGGAGTCGACAGTTCATCTGTGCGTTAAGATAAAATATGCATTCTGTTTTTATTGCTGACATTACTATTTATTAGTAAATAAAATATGCAGATTTACAGTTTGCATACCAGCCTATGTGGTTATACCCCCATAAAGGCAAAATATATTGAAGTCAATTCTTAATTAAGTGAACATTTTATCACACTGTAGTCAGCTGTCTTACAGCTCTATCCCAGCAGCCTGTCAGGAATCTGGATGGGCCAGGCAGACCAGTGGTTGATGAGCAGTGACTATGTTGTCAGGGTACAATGACACACAATCAACCACACGTTGTAAACACCCACACCTCATTAGGCAGCTCTAATGACAAGCATTGGGAACTGGGTATCTTCTCTGCTTCAGGACCACAAACTTCATCAATGAGTCAAAATTAAGTGAAATAAAAGCAGCAGCACACTTAACTATTTTGTTCTTCCTTATCTGCTGGAAAAGACAGAAAGACTAAAGTTTTGCTATGTTTATAATTCTGTCCTTCCCCAACCCTCTTCAAACATAATATCTCGGATCTCTTCAAAGGCAGGATGGAAATGTATTACTTTCAAATCTGCCACAGGGCACTCCCAAAGATGTTTAGTTGTGCACTTTGGAAATTAAGTGTGCCAACAAGAATACTCTTGATCCATCTTCTAACAAAGTGAATGCCATCTTAACCAAGAGCGACACACGTTTGCACATTCCCTCTAACTGAGGTTGACAATACCCAATTCAATTCTGATCCCTAGGTTTATTTTGTGAACTATTCTGTTCATTTGCATGTGTTCATCGTGGGTTTGTCAAGTTTACATGTGCGACATCATCACAGGGTATATTTGTTAAAAATATGATTTCTAAGTATGCCCCTCAGGCAACGGGAGCTTATCGTAACCATGCCATTAGGATCTTAACAGTGCCACTGGCAATCTAACACAAAGGAATTTCAAACCCTGCAAGATGACTGATATCGTAAAGGATGTGACCTAATGTGACCACACTGAGACATTGAAGGGATCACAACTATTGTTTCAACAGGTGACGCTACTGCTTTGTCGGAGACTGTGGAAGAGCTAGGGGTACTACAAGGAGGTACTAAGTCCCCTGTTTATTATCAACACAGACAAGCTGAAGGTTGTAATCCTAACCGATGGGAGCCAAGAGTCGGGATGACAGATACAAGATCAAGAGTCTGTCTTTGATAGGCATCACAGCAGACATCAAACAGGACCAGTGAGCCGAGCAGAGGCGGAGTAGAACTCAAGATGCTTCTGCCTCCAGGCAAACACAAGGCAGGAAACACATACTCAAACATCTCTCCTTGTTGTTCAACTCGTTCATCAAGATGGGGGACATTTTTAAATATCCTGCTGAGGTACGGATGAAACATGACATGAAATTGTTGTATGGTACATGTTAGTGACATGCAGAAGTACTTTTTTGTATGAATAAGTTTCATCACGACAGTTTACGGAATTGTTTACTTTGTTTCACTGTTTCTGTCATTGTGGCACAATTAATCTACAAGTCATCTACTATGCACATATTCAACTTGTGACCCATAAAAGATTTAAAGCACCTTTTAAAATGTATGTTCCTTCATTAAACGTTTATCAGTGGTTAGGATCACAGCTCACTTCTGTGTATCAACCTTCTAGAAATGTTCGATCAGCTGATAAGTTCCTCCTTAAAGTACCTCCCTACAAGTTAAAGACCCTTGGTGCCAGATCACTACAGCAGTCTGTTGCAGTGTTATGGAACTCTCTCCACCTACATCTCAGATGTGCTCCTTCAGGAACTGCCTTAAAACCCCATCTAAAGACCCATCTATTTCAGCAATAGTTACATTTATTGACTGTGTTTGTATGTGCTTAGAGGCTGGTTAGATTCATCATCAGCTCAGGGCCCATCCAACCTATCCATTCAACCAATCTAATCAACTAATCAGGTTTTGTCTAATCATTCACCTGTCTAGGGGATCAGCCCTTCAAACCTTCAGCCCTTCAACCAGTTAGAAGTTGGAGATTGACATCTATCCTGTAGTCCTTTTCAAACCTCCCAACCTGTCCATGCATCCTCCCTATAACCCATTCACCTGTCCATCCATCCGCCCTTCAACCCATTCACCTGTCCATCCATCCGCCCTTCAACCCATTCACCTGTCCATCCATCCGCCCTTCAACCCATTCACCTGTCCATCCATCTGCTCTTCAACCCATTCACCTGTCCATCCATCTGCTCTTCAGCCCATTCACCTGTCCATCCATCTGCTCTTCAGCCCATTCACCTGTCCATCCCTCTGCCCTTCAACCCATTCACCCTTCAACCCATTTACCTGTCAATCCATCTGCCCTTCAACCCATTCACCCTTCAACCCATTTACCTGTCAATTCATCTGCCCTTCAACCCATTCACCTGTCCATCCATCCACCCTTCAACCCATACACCCTTCAACCCATTCACATGTCCATCCATCCGCCCTTCAACCCGTTCACCTGTCCATCCCTCTGCCCTTCAACCCATTCACCTGTCCATCCATCTGCTCTTCAGCCCATTCACCTGTCCATCCATCTGCCCTTCAACCCATTCACCCTTCAACCCATTCACCTGTCCATCCATCGACCCTTCAACCAACCTATCCCTCAACACATATTTCTCCAACATACAACAAATCCCTCCTACTGTGTCATAACCGTCCACACATTTTTGCCTTTACAAATTATGAAAGAATCCAAATAAACAAGTCGCTACAAAAGCTACACACTACATATCCCATTCTTAGTATCCACCAATGCTTAACTTCCTTGCCCGAAGGAGCTCCACCATGTAACCACGTACACCCCAACTTCCAAGCCGGGTGTGCAAACATGGCCAACCTGGGCTACTTGACTACACCACTGATAACACCAGAATACAACAGCAGATAGTTTATTGCCGGTGAGGTTAAGATTTGTGTCAATAATAGTGGGCAGACACATTGACAACCATCATAAACGCTCCACAGCGCAGGACTTGAGATATTGGGTTTTCTTGATCTATGTATTCTTTATGACACATACCCTTTTCCTACTTCCACATCATATTAGCAACGCAGGGTGTTGACAAGTGAGACAATTTCGAGGTCATCCCTGCCAAGATCAGTGTCAATAGTATGGTTATCACACATATTGTCAGGTCATTTGCAAGTGATGAGACACTGAGAACATATCCCTGGATACATTTCACATCTTGAGTGTTTGGAAAGAGTTACCTTTGTGTCAGTCAAGATATCTTTTTCTATCTGATCTTTGTCAGCATGAAGAACCTGATAGGGTGTGAGTAGTGTAATGTCCTCTTAAACCACACAGCCTATGTTGCATTATATATACTGAAGCAAGTCACTATTGAATAATGCCACAGTCGGCAATATTCCAGCTGTAGTAAATAATCTCGTCTGGGCCAGAAAACACCTTTATGGATAAATGAAATGAAAAGAGTCTCAAAAATGTGCTCAAAGAAGTCTGGTCTGTTTTTTAACATAGCTAACTTTGATCATTTCTCAGTCACATACTCATTTATCATTATGAAAAACTGAAATGCTACATGTATAACACAATATATTTCTTAATACATACAAAGTATAAAGACCAGAAATACCTTAGGCACCGAGTTTTGTTGCCTACACTGTATTTTGTTTAATGAATTATCAACAAAAACATAATTTGTTCAACAGACTGAGCTGTGAGAGCAACTCAAGGTCCTAATTCAATATTTATCTAGTTCTCCTTGTATGATTATCAAAATGAAGAATTACATTCACACATGATTTATAATATACAAAACTCTGACATCACCAAAACAAGGATCCAAGCTGATGTCAAGATGATATTTCTGCCACTTGCAGCACTTTTCCAGTCCCATGGTGGTAGGTAGGGCTGGGACGAGTCCAGATTTACTACCTGGGTACCCCCTATTACCCGACCCTACCTGTGTACATACTGTAGGTCTTAAAGAGTTGGGTTCAAAATGTCTTATTGGGAACTGTTTTACAGCAGCCTTGGTAAAAACTGTTAAGAAACATGTATCAAACGAACAGATCATTCATACACTGAAGTTGACTGAAGCTTTATCTTTACTCAAACATATACAAGTCAAAGAGAATGTATGCATTGTCAGAAAGTAATGCCAACATTAGCGACTTGTAGCATGACCACTGAGCTATAGTCAGTGTTTGTCATTAAATATATCACATGACTAACAACGTGTCCGGGTAGTACTGTGGGACCAAGTACCCGAGTTACCCATCCTACCCATCCATCCCTAAGTGGTAGGCACCAGAAATAGGCTTCACAAAATATAGCCAAGTGGGGAACTGAACCCAGGCCTTTTCTGAATGATTGGCAAACACTTTAACCACTGGGAACCTGACCAGACAGAAATCAATGTTAAACTTCCAAAGATGCATGAAGCTATTGATTCCACTTCAGGCTTACAATCAATGATACAAAACTTCTCAAACCCTACTTACTAATTACTCAAACAGAACATAATCGCTCATGTATATATAAGATGAAAACAAAAAGGATCTATAATGTATGGAGCGCTAAAAACTCTTTCAGTTGTTCTTTTCACAATTAATATTATGCCATATCATACAATGCTTTTAAAGTTAACATGCTAAAATCAATTCCATCCACCATAACATGGTTTTCTGTTACCAGGGATATAGGACAAATTGAAACCTGAAAACTTAACAGAGAGAAAACTTAATTGAAGCGAGTGAAAGCAAGTGGCAGGGCGATATGACAGGCAATTGATTTGATAATTCACTACTTCACAAAAACGATCAACATTAACTGTCGAATGGTGTTAATCATGGCGATGAAAATTAAGTTGCGACAAAAATCACTCTGATCGTGTCCATGAATAATTGGGCCGCGTGGGAAGCCAGTCCATGGCGTCGGTTGGTTATAGACAAGTTTAACCAATCATGGCTGATATAGATGATAAATTAGGTTGTGTGATATTGACGCCGCGTCAATATCAGACAAGTGCTGTTAGAAAGATGAAAGAGATCCTTTGATGTGGGAAAAATCACTGTTTTCAAATTGCTACATATACTTTATATCAAAATTCAATACACTGAGCCTTTGTAAGAAGCATCATCAAAATGATAAAGATGCCTCAAACAGCTTGCAGGGAAACATCAGAACATATTATCCCCTGTGGTCTTAATAGAACTGAACTAACTCTCAGTAAACCTGGAGGCCAGACTCATTTTTTCCACTTGGTTCACTGACCTGTCACTTTTTATACATTTCAAAGATTTTATTTTTTTCATAATCTGAACTGTGAAATAATCGTGTCTTGTAACTTTTATCTCAAAATCTACAGTAACAGACCATTATCACCCAAAAGATGAATTTACAGACAACAAATCCTGTATAATGTACAATGCAGTAATAAATTTAGTCTTTAATTTTTATTTTTTTAAAGGATCTTTATATCTATATCAGGGATTTTCTGAAAAAGAAATAATCAACCCACAGACAATAAATCCTGTATAATGTACAATGCTGTAATAAATTTAGTCTTTAATCATTTTTTTATCTCCATGAGATAAAACATTAATATTATCAAATCAGTTAGTGTCTTACATGGTTAAAAGTATCATTCCCCATTGTGATTAGAAATGAGTATGAAGTTAGGCTATATTCTAGCAATTGGGGCATGGAAAACCATGACATGATGAATGTTTCAGAAACCAAATAAGGTGTCTGCTAGTTGGCTGCATTGTGGTGTGATATTAACCAACAATCTGATACTAGCCCGTAATAACATGTAATAACGTGATAACATAATGCAATACCCTACAAAATGTTTGAAATTTTACTAGCCACTAGGATACCTTTAACCAGGGGTCCGGAAAATTTAAAATCCCAATCGGACATGTGCATTTAGGCCACGCCCCCTTCAAATAGCGTATTTTAGGACGACTTTTCACACACATTACAAGTTGTTACGTATTCATAATATGATGAATTATGAATTGTTTCAATTTAAATTGTTTAATTCACCGGACAATTATTAACAAATAATATCCTTTTAGATATACATGGAAAACATACGTTTGTTTCTGTTATAATAACGATCTGTTAACGTAGTGAATGGTCTAATTAATATTCATGAGTTATATTCATGAGTGTGCTCAAGTGTACGCGTTGTAACATTTGGATCGAGACTATTATCCCATATTTGGTTATCACGTGACATCGAGGGGAAAAGTTTTTTTTTAAACTAAAGATTTTTTAAAAACAAGACAGATAATATAATCACAAGTACTAAAATATCATTGATAGCAATAGTTATTTGAATACTTTTTTCATCTGTACTTAATTATTGACCATAAAAAAATGATATCGATCGTCACAGAAAGCAAAATGGCGGTCAATCAAGATTCAATATATACGACTAGCTACTGAAAACAATAAACTCTGCAAATCTTCATTGTATGTCAACCAAGTGAAAGTCGTTAGCCACGACTTACAAAATGATCGTCTAGACTTTGAGGGTTTGGCAGATCCGCTCGACTGATCTGCATCGGTCGACTGGCTGTCGTCAGGCTTTCGCTTCTTGTCTGAGGTTACGTATCGTAGCATTGTGAGGATAATGAGGTACATCGATGATGCAAGGTATTTATGTACAGTTGTAAACACCTTTCACTCAAATTAACAAGATGTTCTCAGTAATTAATCCTCGATTAATCAGTGTCAACTCAGTTTATTGCCTATTACAGTGATTGACCGATTGGACTATCATGTAGGTACAATGTATTTACAGCAATCAAAACAAACAAAGCTTGTCAGTGTAGATAATCTTCATTGTGTTACAACTGCAGACAGAAACTGCTCAGTCCTAACTGTTGATCATGTCCGGTCAAAATTTAAGAATGTCCGGACAATACTTTTTAAAATGTCCGGACAGAAAAATTTAAATGTCTGGTAAGCTATATTTGAAACCGGATATTTGAGATTCCCAATCGGACATGTCCGGCGCATATGACGGTTTCTGGACCCCTGCCTTAAATACTGACAATGCTGGTCCAGGCAAGCGGGGAAGGGCTAATTTCTATCCTAAAGGGGACTGTATATGAGAAGAAATTCATTTTTGACAACAATGGATGAAGTTCAGTGCAACTGATTATCTTCTACACAGTTTCATCCCAATCACTGAATTTCAAAAGAAAAGCTAACTTATTAATTGAAATTTTAAATGCCATTATTTAATGCAAACTACATTGTAATGCTACACAACACGCCACGATGTCAGCTCTCCAAGTCTTCTGCTTTCTGAAGAGATAAGGCATTAACATTTTCCACAACTGAAGAAAAGTTCTCATTAATCTTACAAAGTTAACATGTCCAAAGCACAGTTTCAGCTCTCTTGGATATTTGGCTTCTTAAAACATTTAAAAGTTTGAATTTTTACCACGTATATGAAATCTGTATGCCATTGTGTTGCAATATCATTGATTTGTAGACCTTGTGTTTTGGTTTTTCTGTTTAAGGCCACACTCAGAAATATTACAGCAATATGATGACGGTCTGTAAATAATTAAGTTTGGACCAGACAATCCTGTGATTGACATCATGAGCATCAATTGAAGCAATTTGGAGACAATGACATGCATCAAACATGTCAGCAAGCCTGACCACCTGATCCTGTTAGTCATTTCTTATGACAAGCATGGGTTACTGAAGGCCTATTCTAAGCCAGACCTTCAAGAATATTCTTAAAGATATATCAAGGTGGACAACTTGCCATGCCAAAAAGCCCACTCATCTTAATTCCGGTGAGCAAACTTTCAAATCTCTTTCTCAAAATCATTTAGATGTTTTCTTTAGTGAAATAAGTCATTGACACCTCCATTCTCTCAATAGATAACTTCATATTCTATAAATACATGCTCTCTTTCCTGGTGCAGGATTATGTGTTTATAACTAACACACTGATAACCAACTGATAGATATAACCAACATATTTGTGGTCCCGGCCATTTGCTGTTTATATGCACCTAACAAACTTTGGTTAAAACAACTAAAATCAGTGGTCCCTTTGAGTTCATTATAACCATAGTTTACTGCAAAGAGAAAAATGAACTGGCAAATACCAAACATGCCATTCCTCAAATTCTGTGCTTTGCAGCTTCATGTACCTGGGTGTCATCATACCGGTTATAAGAAAAATAAAATGCAAATAGCTGCAACAAAATTTGTTTGGTTGACACTAACCTCAGAACATGTGCACCTCAAGCCTTCCTGACCACATTGTACAAGCCTAATGAGGCCGACTACACCTTCAGAGCACACAGAAACTGTACAAGAGAACAATCTGCTAGCAACAAAGGAATTTGCTACACTGTCCAGAAAGCCTGTGTTTTCTAATCAGAGATAACAAGGAAGGCCCCGCCCAGCGGGATAGAGTCAGATCACCTCTCAAACTCACTTCCTTGGATGACCAAATATCCTGGCATGTTTATTGAGATCTAAACAGCAAAAGTCGTGGAAAGGTTGCCGCCAATTTCTTCGAACCAGTGAGCATCATGCAAATGTGATAACCTTGTCACCTCCCAACCATCTAGCAGTCTCATTAACGCAGGGATCAAGGCATGAACATAATGGTCAGGCTCGTTGTCATGGGGAAACTGATGCTTGTTTGTGGTCTAATGTGCTATAATATAATAAAACAGTCATTGTCGCCATTAGTCCTGTTGCAATCATTTAATCCTTTACACAGCCTGTGTGTCACGATAATAGCTGGCGTCCTGTCAACTGATGGGCTCTTGTGAAGGGACTGCTTCGTTCTTATCGTAACAATAAATGTCCAGTTCCAGACGAATTTTTAGATGCACAAATATATATTCAGTAATTCATAAAGACTTATAAGAAATAGTGATGTCATTCAGATTGCCTGACCGACCATAATAATCATTAATTTTTTACACACTTTTCTTTACAGTCTGATAAGATCCTTTCTGTAATTGGCACAAATTATTCTGAATGGTACAGACAACCAAGATGGCAACTTGTATTGCCATGGTGCTGGCGCTCACAAATGTCAAAAGTGATTAAATCACTGAATTTTAGAATTATGAAAACAGAACATAGATTCATGCTTTCCAAAAAAGAACAAGAGATTAAAAAGCATGTGTCTGTACCCTGTCTTGAAATAAAATGAAATGGAATTCTAAGTTTTATGTTTTATGTCATGTCAGCAATATTTCAGTCAAATTGTGACGAGTAGCCAATCATATGTTAGGTCACTTTAGATGCACAAGCACAAAACTGATAATATTTATTTTTGAACTGTCAAAGGGTTTTCTTACAATGCATTAGGGCTGGGACGGGTAACTCGGGTACCCGGGTCGGGTGGGTACTGAGTAGGACCCTGGTACCCACAGGACTAACCGGACCGTGGTTAGTCACGTGATAGATTGTTTAATGACAAAAATGATCTATAACACTATGGTTACACAACAGGTCACTAATGTATGCATTCCTTCATATACAAATTTTTCATATGGTCGAATAAAGATATAACTTAATTCAACTTCAGTGTATGAATGACCAGATTGTTTAATACATGTATCTAAATACGTTTTGCCAGGGCTGTGCTAAAAATGTTCCCAATCAGACATTTTGTGACATCTCCTGAGACCTACAGTGGGTACCCGGGTAGGGTCGGGTAATAGGGCGTTGGGTACCCGGGTAGTAAATTTGGACTCGTCCCAGCCCTACAATGCATATGTATAGGACAAATATTCCAGATATTTCAGTTCCCAAATTGTCCACCTTGGTAACACAACAATTCAGTCTTGGAGTAAGTAGTTCTCCAATCCCAGTCTGAGCATTGCCATAAATGTCATCCAGATACTGGCAGTGCGGCAGAGCTCTGATAAGATTATACCCAGACAAGAATGAAGGGATCAGTTCTGTAGCCCATGAAAACATCCTGGGTGAGCTCCACACAACATGGACAGATAACACTACATGCCAACCAGTGTTACAAATTAACAAGGATCACAGGCTCTGATAAACAGCTATCAGAAACCATTTTCAAGATCCATTCATGACAATTAAGGACTAAGAAATGCTTCACTTTTCGCTTCTAAGTTCATGAAGTTAACTTTGGATTTCAACATTTTGTTCACCAGTTTCACAACCTAATACTATTCTTCAACAGATATATATACTAGTTATATATGTGACAAAAAGCTGGACATGAAGATATTCACAAGAGTGAATCGACCATAATGATGAACACCCATCCATTCTCCTCAATAGCCTTGTTTAGTGACACTGTAGCTCAATCACTCTTGTAACTATTATATACTTAAAACAAGATTTCCTGCACTTATGCATTAACAATCAATGAAAATTACTCTTCTGAATGAGATCTACATTAAAAATAGAGCCACAAGGCCCTGTAGCTCACCTGACCTACTGACTTATATAGTTTTAATGTTATGATGCTTCAGCTTACTTTGGTACAAATATCTATGGTGAGGTTCAGATAAAGATTCTGGAGGAAAAGGTTAAAAGTATTGGATCTTCTCATGGTCATTACATACACACAAAGTTTAAGCCCAGTAGAACGTTAACAAACAAGGTATTTAAAAAACTTTCAAATTTTATATAAAAATATACAATAAAATCACATTAATCTGAACAAGATATGTTTTCATGAGATGGAACTTGCATACATAATTTCAGCTTTACAGTCAAGCAGTATCAGAGGATAAAATATTTAAGACCATGGCAAAAGTGCAAAGGTCAGTGTTGGGTTACTGGGGGGTCACATAGGTTCTTACTAGCCCATTGCATGAAAAAGACCCTTCCTTGAAGTGCTGTAGGTCCCTCAAATGAGAAAATGTAAAAAACATATTTATGTTTGACCGAAAACCACATACTTGCTGCATATCAAATTTTATTATGATGTCCACAAATAGGTGTGTTATGGCTGAAAATGAGATTTTGATTTGGGCACCATAGCAGCCATGTTTAAAATCGGAGAGGAACTTGGTGAGCATGTTTTAGAGACACTGCAGCTGGATCACTCCAAGTTTCAGCTCCATGGGCTTTGTAGTTTCAGAGAAGATGTCGAAAATGCAAAAAGGAACCTCGTACAAGTCAGTCCTCAATTCAGACGTCATAAAGTAACATGCACATGGAAAAGATGTTTTCCTGATGATCCCGATCATAAAGGGGATGTTTCTGTGCCATCAGGGTGAGCGAGTGAGTGAGTTAACGAGTTGTTTACCACTTTGATGAAACAACAATCGCAATACTGAAAAACCTAGAAACATCTTCAGGGTGAATCTCGGATACAAACCCACAACCATATGTTTCTGGCACGCCTAAGGGACACAACTCTGCACATCAAACTGCCCTGCCCTAAATGACGGGGCAACCTGTGCCCCTTCCTATTCAGAAGAACGACTAAGTTTCCCGATTTGTTGCTGGCACGCCACGAGTCACACACACTGTTACACTGTGCAAACACCATGTCATAACAGTGTCAACTATTTCTGAAATGAACATCAAAATTTTTCATAAGAAAACATTGTTGCTAAGATCCAAAGGAGTCCTAATCCTGTGAGACTAAAACTATCTAATATATCCTCTTGCTATGGGTTTTTGAGCCCCTTAGAAGTATTCTCATTACATGATCTCTAATAACAATCCCAATACACTAAATTTTAGTCTTAGCTTTGAGAACATTTATTTCTGTCAACACTTGGATGGTCAAATGACCATGTCTTGTAGGTTTATAGCGATAATGCCTTGTTAAGCAAGATGATTCAATCAGGCGCCATATTGTTACCGTCACATTATTTCAAGCCCCTACATTACAGTCAAGTAACAATAGATGCACAACATGGTCAACACCGGAAATGCTCATTTGACATTACAGACAGGTTTACAAACATCAGCAGGTACATAATCGGTATATATATATGATTGTTCTGATGCAAAATTATCACCTCATCAAGTGTAATTAACATTAAATTTTACATTAGTGAAAAAGTAGGTTTTGAGGTATGTTTTCATTACTTATTGAATATCTTATTCTTTTCTAGTGCAGCTTAATTTGCATCATAACTTCAGCAGCAAGTGGCAAACACTTGATATCTTCTGTGGCCTTGAAGCGTCTACCTTGATTACATCGTTAAGTATGTGGTCATGTATGAAGGGGCTCAAAAAAAGGTGATGCTATATAAATCTGTGATGTGGGAATACATTTGTACTATGTTTCTACAAAAGCTGCCTATACAAGACAAAATAAAAATAACAATATACTGATAAGCAAGTGGAATGAAATTGTTGGTGTGATTTTCTTTTGTGAAACACATTGAGGGTATTGCTTTCTATTCCTCAGAGTCAGTGAGTTAATATTGTTAAATGTCACAGTCAGAAGTCTTCAGGCAAGATCCTATCCTACTCCTGCATCATATCACAGCCCTGTAACCTGTATCACACACGAACACCTTTCCCCCATTCCCCACCCCGCCCTGCTATACCCCCTGCACTACAGCAGCCTCCCCATGGCTTCAGGTGTATGTGACCTGCCAGTTATGTCTGCCCAGCAACCTGTACTATGCAAGAAGCCTGCTGCTGGCTACATGAAAGGCGGTATTGTCAGTCCAGCCCTCACAGTGACCAGCTTGAGGATCCGAGGGGACATTGATACCCTCATCAATCACAGGGATTCATCAAGTTGCTGACTTTGGCGGAAATCAAACAATCAGGCTCTTTTCTTCTTGTTGTCCCTGTATAGCTACCAAACTGTAGAGTCTGTAGGGACTCAAATACGCCAAACAGTAGAGACTGTAGGGACTCAAATACCCCAAACTGTAGAGGCTGTAGAGACTCAAATACCCCAAACTGTAGAGGCTGTAGGGACTCAAATACCCCAAACTGTAGAGGCTGTAGGGACTCAAATACCCCAAACTGTAGAGGCTGTAGGGACTCAAATACCCCAAACTGTAGAGGCTGTGGAGACTCAAATACCCCAAACTGTAGAGGCTGTAGAGACTCAAATACCCCAAACTGTAGAGGCTGTAGAGACTCAAATACCCCAAACTGTAGAGGCTGTAGAGGCTGTAGAGACTCAAATACCCCAAACTGTAGAGGCTGTAGGGACTCAAATACCCCAAACTGTAGAGGCTGTAGGGACTAAATCAAATACCCCAAACTGTAGAGGCTGTAGGGACTCAATTACCCCAAACTGTACAGGTTGTAGAGACTCAAATACCCCAAACCGTAGAGGCTGTAGAGATTCAATCAAATACCCCAAACTGTAGAGGCTGTAGGGACTGTAGGGACTCAAATACCCCAAACTGTAGAGACTGTAGAGACTCAAATACCCCAAACAGTAGAGGCTGTAGGGACTCAAATACCCCAAACTGTAGAGGCTGTAGAGACTCAAATACCCCAAACTGTAGAGGCTGTAGAGACTCAAATACCCCAAACTGTAGAGGCTGTAGAGACTCAAATACCCCAAACTGTAGAGGCTGTAGACACTCAAATACCCCAAACTGTAGAGGCTGTAGGGACTCAAATACCCCAAACTGTAGAGGCTGTAGGGACTCAAATACCCCAAACTGTAGAGGCTGTAGGGACTCAAATACCCCAAACTGTAGAGGCTGTAGAGACTCAAATACCCCAAACTGTAGAGGCTGTAGAGACTCAAATACCCCAAACTGTAGAGGCTGTAGAGACTCAAATACCCCAAACTGTAGAGGCTGTAGAGGCTGTAGAGACTCAAATACCCCAAACTGTAGAGGCTGTAGGGACTCAAATACCCCAAACTGTAGAGGCTGTAGGGACTAAATCAAATACCCCAAACTGTAGAGGCTGTAGGGACTCAATTACCCCAAACTGTAGAGGTTGTAGAGACTCAAATACCCCAAACCGTAGAGGCTGTAGAGATTCAATCAAATACCCCAAACTGTAGAGGCTGTAGGGACTGTAGGGACTCAAATACCCCAAACTGTAGAGACTGTAGAGACTCAAATACCCCAAACAGTAGAGGCTGTAGGGACTCAAATACCCCAAACTGTAGAGATTGTAGAGACTCGAATACCCCAAACTGTAGAGGCTGTAGAGACTCGAATACCCCTAACTGTAGAGGCTGTAGAGACTCGAATACCCCAAACTGTAGAGGCTGTAAAAACTCAAATACGCCAAACTGTAGAGGCAGTAGGGACTCAAATACCCAAAACTGTAGAGGCTGTAGAGGCTGTAGAGGCTGTAGAGACTCAAATACCCCAAACTGTAGAGGATGTAGCGACTCAAATACCCCAAACTGTAGAGGCTGTAGAGACACAAATACCCCAAACTGTAGAGGCTGTAGGGACTCAAATACCCCAAACTGTAGAGGCTGTAGGGACTGTAGAGACTCAAATACCCCAAACTGTAGAGGCTGTAGAGACTCAAATACCCCAAACTGTAGAGACTGTAGGGACTCAAATATCCCTAACTGTAGAGGCTGTAGGGACTGTAGAGACTCAAATACCCCAAACTGTAGAGACTATAGGGACTCAAATACCCCAAACTGTAGAGGCTGTAGAGACTCAAATACCCCAAACTGTAGAGGCTGTAGGGACTGTAGAGACTCAAATACCCCAAACTGTAGAGGCTGTAGAGACTCAAATACCCCAAACTGTAGAGGCTGTAGAGACTGTAGAGACTCAAATACCCCAAACTGTAGAGGCTGTAGGGACTCAAATACCCCAAACTGTAGAGGCTGTAGGGACTGTAGAGACTCAAATACCCCAAACTGTAGAGGCTGTAGAGACTCAAATACCCCAAACTGTAGAGGCTGTAGAGACTGTAGAGACTCAAATACCCCAAACTGTAGAGGCTGTAGAGACTCAAATACCCCAAACTGTAGAGGCTGTAGGGACTCAAATAGAGACTGTAGAGGCTGTAGAGACTCAAATACTCCAAACTGTAGAGGCTGTAGGGACTCAAATAGAGACTGTAGAGGCTGTAGAGACTCAAATACCCCACACTGTCGAGACTGTAGAGACTCAAATACCCCAAACTGTAGAGGCTGTAGAGACTCAAATACCCCAAACTGTAGAGGCTGTAGAGACTCAAATACCCCAAACTGTAGAGGTTGTAGGGACTCAAATAGAGACTGTAGAGGCTGTAGAGACTCAAATACCCCAAACTGTAGAGGCTGTAGGGACTCAAATAGAGACTGTAGAGGCTGTAGAGACTCAAATACTCCAAACTGTAGAGGCTGTAGGGACTCAAATAGAGACTGTAGAGGCTGTAGAGACTCAAATACCCCAAACTGTCGAGACTGTAGAGACTCAAATACCCCAAACTGTAGAGGCTGTAGAGACTCAAATACCCCAAACTGTAGAGGCTGTAGAGACTCAAATACCCCAAACTGTAGAGGTTGTAGGGACTCAAATAGAGACTGTAGAGGCTGTAGAGACTCAAATACCCCAAACTGTAGAGGATGTAGCGACTCAAATACCCCAAACTGTAGAGGCTGTAGAGACTCAAATACCCCAAACTGTAGAGGCTGTAGGGACTCAAATACCCCAAACTGTAGAGGCTGTAGGGACTGTAGAGACTCAAATACCCCAAACTGTAGAGGCTGTAGAGACTCAAATACCCCAAACTGTAGAGACTGTAGGGACTCAAATATCCCTAACTGTAGAGGCTGTAGGGACTGTAGAGACTCAAATACCCCAAACTGTAGAGACTATAGGGACTCAAATACCCCAAACTGTAGAGGCTGTAGAGACTCAAATACCCCAAACTGTAGAGGCTGTAGGGACTGTAGAGACTCAAATACCCCAAACTGTAGAGGCTGTAGAGACTCAAATACCCCAAACTGTAGAGGCTGTAGAGACTGTAGAGACTCAAATACCCCAAACTGTAGAGGCTGTAGGGACTCAAATACCCCAAACTGTAGAGGCTGTAGGGACTGTAGAGACTCAAATACCCCAAACTGTAGAGGCTGTAGAGACTCAAATACCCCAAACTGTAGAGGCTGTAGAGACTGTAGAGACTCAAATACCCCAAACTGTAGAGGCTGTAGAGACTCAAATACCCCAAACTGTAGAGGCTGTAGGGACTCAAATAGAGACTGTAGAGGCTGTAGAGACTCAAATACTCCAAACTGTAGAGGCTGTAAGGACTCAAATAGAGACTGTAGAGGCTGTAGAGACTCAAATACCCCAAACTGTCGAGACTGTAGAGACTCAAATACCCCAAACTGTAGAGGCTGTAGAGACTCAAATACCCCAAACTGTAGAGGCTGTAGAGACTCAAATACCCCAAACTGTAGAGGTTGTAGGGACTCAAATAGAGACTGTAGAGGCTGTAGAGACTCAAATACCCCAAACTGTAGAGGCTGTAGAGACTGTCGAGACTGTAGAGACTCAAATACCCCAAACTGTAGAGGCTGTAGGGACTCAAATACCCCAAACTGTAGAGGCTGTAGGGACTCAAATACCCCAAACTGTAGATTTTATAAAATATTGCTTTTGTAACAGAGTTTAGCTCTGGTTGACCTGCTTTTTTAAAAATAACCCTTTATCAACTTGAAAGTCAGACTGGAGACAAATACCAAAACATTTCCGATTTTCTTTAGAGTTCTCCCAAAAGGTAAGTCATTATTCAGTCATCACTACAAAGACAGGTCTGTGGGATGGCCTGCACTGAAGAATGTGTGTGGAAAGTGACATCTCTCATCCCTAAGGTATTACATTTCATGTTTGTGTGCCTTCTATATATTATTTCTGCACCTCCAACATGAAACTGGTCGCTACAGGATGCTGCTTTCAAAAGAAAACAGGACACCCTGTACCCGATACTTTCTGAAGGGTTGAACAAATAGTCTTGTCTAGGGGGAGGAAAAGGGAAATGGGCCGACAAACAGCCTTTGTTGCCTATCAAAATATCTCCCATAACTCAGCGTGATGGATAATTTACCTTTGTAGAGAAATTGCAACCTGTGATCTCCGTTGAGAGGATGATCTTCTCAAGGAGGTGAAGATAGGTGGTGAAGTTCTCATCATCAATATTGCAGTTTAACGGCCAAGGCAACAGACAACAAATCACTTGTTCGCCATGCATGTTATCCTTCCATGTTTCGCATAAGATTGCACAACACGATTATTACTGGGGATGGAAATATAGAGTAAAATGGTTCGAAGATGGATGAGGGCAGACACAATTAAGTTTAAAGTTTGAGAGATGTTCTGCTATTTGAAGAAATCGTTAAATGATCTTACTCTGCTAACAATACAGCCGACAGAGAAAAATATTATCATCCATGCTACATCCATAAACACACAAAACACACACTATACATCTTCATCTATGCATGTTAACGGCTTAGTTTGCAGTACTGAGAATTGGTTTGGAAAATATTTTCAGTTATTTATCAATTATTTGTTGTACTATTATAATGTTGATTATAATAATAAATTGTTTCTTTTCCAGAAATTGTATGTAAAAGACTTGTAGTTACATTTTTCAGTAATATATTTCATAAAAGAAAATACCTAATTAGCTGCAAATCGAAAATACATTTGTTCATGAGTAATTATTACCGATCAAGAGTTCGATTAAACTTTGATTTTTCAAATATCCTTTTGCATTTCTGCACAATCAGTTATATTAATTATTGATCATTGCATCAGTGCAGGAAACTGATTGATCGTTGACTGGAGTGTACACGTCACTTGGTGATGGTCCTGTAACCAAGGTGTGATTCCCCATCACAAGGTGATTCCCAACTTCTGGACAGTGTGTATGAAGGGTGTGTACCACTGACTGCTGGTTGACTGCATCTACCAATAATTATACATCTACTTATTTGGGTTTGTCAACACACAATGTATTACTTCTCCAGAATTAAGACTGGGTTCATCGTGGCAAGGTTGTGAATCACTGTTTGACAAAACTGACTCATTCTTCAAAATGAGGAAGCAGTTTATTTGGACAGGAAGGTTTTGCAGCCAACCAGGAGGTATTTTCACAACTACGTCCAGTTATAGTCGAGGGCGGGGTGGGCAAAACGTGAGTAACTGTACATAACGTGCCTGAATCATCAAAAGACAACTTAAGTGCTTTGAGACATTAAAAATTCAATTCACGCCAGCCATAAGTGAACAATATACAAATTGGATGGTTTAGAACTAAAAATTTGAATACAAAAATCTTCACTGAAATACATGTGGGAACCAAACTCTAAACATCGGGTACCCGAAACAACCACTACCCAAATATAGTGTAGGTTAGTGTAAAAATATATCTTTAACAATCACTTCATCTAGGTGTGAGTAAAGCAAGCTTACAACAGGATGTGAGATTCCTTGGGACATGCATAAACTGTTAAACAACAATACATACGCACAGTGCAAACCACACTATATATTAATGTGTTGGAAAATCATCGGACAATAGAGAAAAGTAAGCCTACGACAAATGTTTTGACATAAAGACAAGGCATTTTTTAAACTGGTAACATGAAAAAAAGGAAAAAGGAAAGGAATAATCTAAAAATCACTACTTGTTTTTATTCTGCAGAATACATTTTTTTATGTTCAGAACAAAATATGTTTTGCATATATAGATTAAAAGGTTACATTACGTAAAATGATGAGACAAGCTTTACTAACGGTGTACACATGAACATATTCAGTAATGTTTCATAGTAGAAAAAAAATCATAAAATTCTCCAACAATTAGAAACTTTCACCAAATTATCTGTAAACCAAGAAAAAAATACAGTCTGGCAAACTGGTTTGAAAAAAAAACATTATAGGAAAGTTTTCATTAAAAGTCTGCAGTCCTGGCCGAGGAACTCTGTCACTGATACCACAGTTCCATATCCACCAAGTTTATGTCAGTGCAGCTTTATAAGATGATACCATGACCTTACAATGATGCCATGGTGACTGGGGTGTTGCTGGCCACACTGTCCCCCAGTGTTCAGTATTGCTGCACATTCATGCCGCCATTATTCCAACTACCCCCAGACACTGGCCTACACATTAAACAGATTGTAAGCCTTCCATTATTGTCTAACCACATGCTTTACAGCAGTAACAAAAACAGGCTTGAAATGACACTTTCCTGACAAATCTATTATGAAAACCTTGAGGTTTTAGAGGTTTTCTTGACCTTTAAGCACAGTCCTCACACTCTTCCTTGACATCAATGACAGATTTCGCACATACATTTCACAAATACTAATATGACTTTTTAAATGTTCAAATCGTGACTTCCTTGATATTTTGTCTTCATGATTCTCAAATACTTGCAGCCCATCATTCTATGTCTAAAGGTCAACTGATTCTAGGGGCTGCATCGGCAATTGCTGCTATTGTTCATATCCAAGAAATCATATGTTCAACAAATGTTTGAAACTGACGTAGAACTTCCGCCGACGATGGATCTTGATGGCACCTGCAACGTATTTCGTTTTATTGTTCCTGGCATTCCGATACCCATTCTCCACACAATCAGCAAACTTATAATGTTTATAGACGCTGGACGTTTTTCGCATCCATGAATGATATTTGATTGGTTGAATTGTTCAGATTTGAATTCAAATGTCCTCAAAATTGAAAACACTTGTGTAGTCATGGACAATGCATTGAGCAATGTGTCAGACTGAAACACCTTAAATTTGGTTTTATGGAACCTTTTCATATGATTTATGAAATATCCATGTAGCTGTTTAATCAAACCAAATAACACATGGTGCATAGGGCCAGATTTTCTTTTTCTTGATTAACCAATTTTGTGAAAGAAACAATTGTCTCTCAGTTTAATCTATTACATGCACCATATCCTTTGTGGTCGTCTCATTCAGCGTTAACTAAACCCTAATTGTGCCATATTCAGTGAAATTGTCCAGATTAACAAATTTTTCTAAATTAACAAAACATTGGTTCAGCATAATGTTGTTTGTATCTAATGCGTCCTTCCAAACAGTATATGTTCAGAATGAAGCAGTTTGTGTAATACCAGGGTCAGGGCAGGTGGTAGTGTACGGTAGCAACAGGGATTTCCCAGGGAGTTTTAACTAAGTGCTGGATGCAGATAGTTTGGAGAAAAAAATACTCTTAAAAAATGATTTTTTCAAAGCCCTCATCTATGGAAGTTTAAGATTGTACACAATACTCAATGAAGTAATGTAAAACTATATTTCTCTTTATTAGTATTGTTGTTAGTGAAATAGAATACACCTTTGCAAAGTTGAAACATTAAACTCAATTTTAATCACACAAAATTGTAAATTTGGAATTGTCCTTTACTTTCTCTGCAGCTTTCGGACTAAATATCAGCCTCTTAGAATGCCTTGGGAAATCAAGGTTTTCTATGAGTCCCCCTTCAGATAGTACCCAGCTAAAAAAGACTATATAGTCAAATGTCTTCAACCATGATCCTATTCTGAAGGAACACCAGTCAATACTTCTGTCCAGACGATTTGTCTGCACAGCCAAAGTGCATTGAACAAGCATGTTGAAAAGTCTCTTTGTTTATGCAGGACAATATGTGCCCAGCATGCTAATCTACAACACCATACACTGATATAAAACACAAGTGGCAAGAGCCAGAACATAGAATCAAATAAGGGTCACAAGAGCCACCATGGAAATAGAAACAACCGCTAGTCGTTCTTTTCATGTTGGGCACACAGTGTGGTTCATGTTTTTGACATTACAAGAGGGGCACCAATTGTTTGCCTATAAAAGGACCGGCCTTATCCTACACCTTGTGGGATAAATACCACCTGAAAAAAATAAAGTTAATGAAACAATATGAGCCGGAGGGTGTGCCTTCCCCCTGCACTGGGCACTGCGGTGTAAATACATGCAACACAATGGATTCCTGCAAGTGGCCGCCACATGGGGACTGGGCTCACCACGAGGGGGGGCCTGACTCCTCTATCCATATCCATTACTAGTTCTGAAAATGGTGCCAGGCTACATACATCACACGAGGTATAAAAGAATACAGGGATACGAAATATTGACAGTTATCCAGCTTGAGATATGCACATTAGTCTGACTGAATGATTCAAAGAAAACTGGTAAATGTGAGTCTGACGATGATGAGTTCTATCTGGGATATTCCAACCATTTTTCTTTTTCGGTGACAATACCAAGGTTAAAACCAGTTTTAAGATGAAGATTTCCTTTATGCAAAATTTCAACCACAAAATGACTTTAAACATTGAAAGGAGTACCTGTCCCTTGCTTGTTAGATTATTTCAAACAAATTGATAACAATAATGCATTTTTATTACAGTAAAAAGAACTTAACAGGACACAGATTTCTTTTGAAGCATGATAAAAGTTTGAAAATTTCATGTAAGTCCTTCCCATTGTAGTTTTATGTATCTTGTTCCTGTCTTTGGCAGTTTCTGTCAGTTGCATCAGTTTGTTAACAAGACATTTATACACATCAATGCCCAAACTTTCTGAGCATGTATCTGTATGTGTGGCTGCATGACAGGGCAACCAGAGGCCATTGAGTTCACATTTGGTTGATTGAAGGTCCACCAACCTTTGTTTCATCAAAAACAGAGAGAAAAAAATTATCAAAATCTACATATCTTTTGGGGGACTTTTTGCATACTCAGTGTTGTTTTAAAAAACACACAAATATTATGCTCAATAGGACATCATTTTCTCTCTCTGTCTTGTGACATTGGAAAATAAAGAAATAACAGCCTAAGATTGCATTCTGTGTCTGTGAATGTGAAGTGCTGCAAGAGTGGTACTGATGTACCCCCGTTGTGCGCCCCCGAGCGTCCCCCGCTTACCAACATGGATGGTGCCAGCTCTTGTAAAGGTGAACACACTTCGAGAGGAAACCTTGCGTCCATATCCTGTCACATTGGCACTAAACTGTTCGCCATCTACTCTCCAAACAAGCTTGTAGCTTTTAAGCCATTCTTCATCAGATTCTGAAAATATATACAATATGTGCAACTTTAAAAAACACCTCAAATTGACAGGAACAATGGAAAAGAGTAACATTTGGTGCAGGCACACTTGCTGAGTTGGTAGTGTGACCAGGCAATTAGCGGTTCCTGGTGGAAACGATGAATCTGTGCCAAGCATTTCAAGACAGGTGAAAGATCATTGACTTGAGGACACTTGTTTAAAACATAATGACAGTGTATGTGTCCTAGCCCAAAATTAACCTTTGGTTACTTTTTACGGATTTTATTCTGACCACGTTTTGTAACCCATGTTCACTGGTGTAAAATGTGTTTAACTGAACTAGAGGCTATGGTAACAGACTGTCTAGAATGTTTTTACTTAGCATTGCTAAGTGTGTGAAGGGAGTCAATCCCAAGCCATGGATATGATATGTAAATCAATGAACAAAAGCTACAGCAAGGATGAAATGCAGATAAATGACATAATACCTCCCTCTCATAGACACAGTGCAAAAGGCAAACACGAGTGGATGGTTCAGGCCTTGGTATATCATGAGCTGTTTTTAAGCATGATAAACCTTACAAGCAATATCTCATCCGTCTTTAAGTAACTGTTTAAACATAAATAAAACACATAATATAATAGCTAATTTGGCTGTAGTACTTTCATCATTCACTTACAGTATGTTGAACATGGACCATCATAAATGTACTTATCATTATTATCATGATTATTATTACTACGGGCAAATCAGACCCCAACCAGCTTGTCAGTGACTGGAGTTGGGCCTGTGTCCCCTTAGGGGCCCCATGCAATCCATCACACTAAGAGGATCACAGGCTCGTTATTTGACAATCAATTTCAGTCACATTTCAGTGTGGTCAAGTTCACAACTGGTACAGTCCTTGACAGATGTAGATGAGGCCACACAGATATCAACTCCTCCCTACCTGTAGCTCCATCCTCATCATGTCTCACACATACCGCTTTGTATTTCAACTTGGTCCACAGTTAGTCTGCATGAACATCTTGGTAACAATTTTTTTTATCTCATACCCAACTGTTTCTCTATTAAATCTTCAAGCAGTCTCCACTTGGGTTGATTTAACGAGAAAGACGATAGTGGCAATTTGAACAAAAGTGGCTGACATTGTAGGACGTTTCCTGAATGCCTCAGTGTCTAAGTGGTTGGAATAACATTACAAAGTAATCTACCGGGTACAGCTTTCAAGTTGTAATGTCTTTAAATATTTGTTTACATGTTGGTGTAAGTTCAGGAATTCTTTTTAAATTTCATTTTCCCTTCATTGTTTAATTACGTGTGTGCTCCAAATCCAATACAATACAATTTATATTCAGTTTGGTAGAAATACAATACAATACAATTTATATTCAGTTTGGTAGAAATACAATACAATACAATTTATATTCAGTTTGGTAGAAATACAATACAATACAATTTATATTCAGTTTGGTAGAAATACAATACAATACAACTTATATTCAATTTGGTAGAAATACAATACAATCTTTATTTTGTGTCGTAGAAATACAATACAATACAATTTATATTCAGTTTGGTAGAAATACAATACAATTTATATTCAGTTTGGTAGAAATACAATACAATTTATATTCGGTTTGGTAGAAATACAATACAATTCAATTTAGATTCAGTCTGGTAGAAACAATCATTAGGATGAAGTCATCACTTGCTTGATAACTTAAGGTGTTAGGATCTACACCGAAACGTCGCAATAATTGTAATAAAGAAGTTGTTCATCCATAGAACTCGTCTTACTTCATCACATTAACTTCTAAATGCCACTCAAAGAAGTTAATCATTAGGATGTTACATTAAGAACTAAAGTTTGTCATATTTCATATCCATGATGAATGTACATATTAAAAATCAATCCCAATGCTGCTGTACAAATGACCACAGCTCTAGTATCATCATCATGAACTATTAAGCACAACATCATAAAGAATTCTAACAAATCGTATACACTGAAATCAAAATGACCGCCCAAAATAACATAATACACTACATAATTTTCAGCACCCCATTACGGAATTCTAGTACAATCATATATTTAAAATAAAAGAATATATAATAAATGCCTTAGTGACGTGTGAAAGGGCCATTGGTAAAATAGTGATGCATCTCTTATTCTGCAAATGGGAAAATTGAAAATTTTGCCTGACAAACATGTCTTTTGCGCTAAATATATGTACAAGATTGCAATACAGAAATTGTCAACTAAGGGTTACTTCTTTAAACTGGTAATATTTTACTATCCATACCCCATGCAACCTATTTTTCAATTTCACCCCTTTAGTAGCCCCAGTATAAACATGATAAAACATTCTTTGGTTGATCAATTTCTGACAATGCTTCACTGCATTTTTTCAAATATGAAACACTTTTGACTTGTGTAAGAATTCATGTATTACCATCACCCTCACTCAGGAAATACAAGAATTCTGTCACTCGTTTCATAAAACCAGTAGGACACACATGCTCATAAAATAATCTCTGTTTATTTATAATTTCCCACATCTTTCCCAACATCCCTATTTTCATATTAGGTTTCCAATGGAGGGATTCAGAAAGTTTTAAGGCTTTCATTAATTTTTACTTGGTATAAAAGATGCGACCAAGAAAAAACACCTGAAAGTAGAAATAAAATATAATTACTTTTGTCTCACAACCAAATTTTCCTACTGTTTTATAATTAGGTGAATTTTAGGTATTTGTGTATTTTTAGGTATTTGTGTATTTGTAAAATTTGTGAACCAACAAATAAAAATATTTCCTAACAAAGAATTTAGCGCAAGTTCATAACAAGAGCAACATAAATACACATCAGGATCTGATTTTTCCTTCGCCCTGATAAATGAACAACTTGTCATCTTCTGGTTACGATATTTGAGTACAATGTGTTTCAAAACAGTGGAAAAATATTAAGCTTTTAATGAACTGATGAAAAGACGACCTCAATTGACCACTAGAGGCCTTGGAAGTGGAAATCTTATATCACAAAGAATACGGCAAGACTATCTATCAACTTTCCATCTCAGGAAAGCCTAGCAAAATAGCTGTGTAGCAGTTGCACTGCCGGCAACACTGTGTGGATATGGATTTCACCATCTTTACTCTTATAATGCACCATTTCATGAGATGCTCGTACCTTTATCCAGAAAGTGAGTTAACTCAGTCATTCTTGACACTACAGCTTTCATAATGCCACTTAAACATTCAGCAGTTGCAGTGTTTAGTATGAAATAGTATTCATCAACCCCCTATTTGACCATATAATCTCCCATGCCTGTCTGTATGTGTTCCCCTCGTGGTGAGATTCAAGCATGTACTTCTCCAACATACACATGTCGACAATTGTCAACATAACACTGAAATGCATCATCAGTTTTCAATGCACACACCTGAGGTGAAGTCATGCAAAAGACAAAACCTGTAGATCAAGTGCTTGATTTGGCAGTCTAGAAACACATACTCCAGCTTGATTATGGTGTAAGAATCTCCATCGAAATGTCACTGCATGCAATAAACCAGAAGTTGTTATCTATAAGGATGTATGTTCTTATGGTAAACAAAGACTTGATTAGATACAACATGTTGCCGTTTTAGTTCTGCAAGAAAAAGTACCCAATTTAATCTTAAAAGCATCCGTCCAAATATCACCTATGATATTCAAGTTAATGCTTGATCTTCATAAGCGACCCCTATGTCTTAGAACCCTCATTTAGCCAATTATGGCATGTACAATATCGTATCATTTTAGGTTTTAAATATTTTTTCTTCCATTTTTGAAATTCAAAGTATTTTTTAAACTCAGCAGGTGGTAAAAGCTTTCACAAAATGACAATTCACCACACAAACGTAAAAACAATTGTACTTTTAACACCTACTATCACCCCGAACAGTCATGACATACTATGCAGTTTTCTTCGACATCCATGTATTAACTCATAATACACCTCGAACGGTGGTGCGACTTACTACAGCAAGTTCTTCCACAGCATCTAATGGAAAACACCAATTCTTTCTACAATCGTCAAATACTAGCCTGAGGCCCAATCTGTGAATGGAACATGTTTAACTTATAGTGTTCGCATCATTTAACAAGAATTCATCCGTAGCCTTCTTAATGAAAACATGCCGTTTTCTACCCAATCACAAAAACCTACCTTTCGCAGTCCATTAAATTCTCACCTGAATCTGTTTCATGGCTTGTCAGCAAGAGGCAATTATACCATTATTACCCGATTTGCCAAATCGGTGGAAAAAGGACTGTGAAGAATTAGGTTTGATGAACAAGCCCGGCGGAAACGAAGCAAAGGACCGGCCTGAATAGGACGTCACACTTTCGTATTAAGTAGTCATTAATCACAATCTAAATTGAGCATGTCACTGCAACAATGGCTGCTATTACGACCAAAGCACGCTTTAATTCAAAACATGTTGAGGGCGTTTGAGACCTAGCGGTGGTCTTTAGCGCATGTGATGGAATTAGCGACCTCGACCGTCTGTGAAGTGACAAGTGATCTTGACAAGATGACACTAAGACAATGGTGATTTTTGTCGCGGCTACCAAAGGGAGATAATCACTAACAATATGTGCTGATATAAAGAACACTTGCTGTCATTTCAATCAGTACCACAAACGGAAACACAATGGATGCCAGAATGCATAGGATTAACAGTCTGCAAAGTTATTTGTGACGGACCAAACTCCACTAAATGAAATATGATACATCTGTAATGATGTTTCTCAAAAAAGAAACAATACAAATTCAATCTTCGAGAGAGATGTGGCAAATTTCTAAATGCCAATTCTTCAAAAGCAAGAAGCCAATCAAATTTCTCTAAGAACTTGCTGTTTATGTCATATTGAAGACTTTGATGACTTCATACAGCAGGCAATGAGTTGCACACAGTGAACCCGATTTATACCTGTTGTATATCATGTAAGACCCACAAAAATGTTGATCAAGGATGAATGATTTGTGAAGATTTCTGCTACCTTGACACTGAAGCTGGGCCCAGTTTCATAAAGCAATCGTAGTGCTATGTACAAGAGCAATGTGATCCAGTTTTGTCTTGCATTTTGCCTTCTGGATAACGTACTGTCACTCGTCCTCTATGTATCATTTAGGGAGACACGCATGGCCCTTACAGAGTGCTCCCCTTGTGCTCAAAGACAAGAAAGTGTTAGAATCTGTGAATAACTTCCATTTGAAACTTGTTCCACAAAGCGATTGTAGCGTTTTTAAAGCACAAAGATCATTTTGTGAAACAGGGAAAAGGAACCCCTTCTAAAAGTAATGCAGTGAAAAGACTCAAATCCAGATACACAGTATTCGTAGAGTTGAATTCTAACATCATCTTACGATATTCACAGTGCAAAGACTATCATTACTTCTAAATATAACACAAACTTAGTTGGAGCTTCTCTACTCTGACACACAATTACGAAGTCGTAGTGCTAAGATAATAATCATAAAAATACTCTGACACTGACTTACGATAAGCATAGCAATATCATAAGGAATACTTACATTCTCACACTTATATTGACTTATGGCAGTTGAAGCGCCAAGATAAATATCACACCTATATACTCTTACACAGAATTACGATCATTGTAGTGCCAAGACAATCACCACACCCATATTCATTGACTTATGATAATCTTAGCGCTAAGACACATCATGCCCATAATCTGACCTCAACTTGTAATAGTTGCAGTGCTGTCTCATGCTATATCTTTAGTGTGGCATGTGCTATTATGCAGAGTGTTTTGCTGATGGGGTCGGTGTCTGGAAACCGGGAATAGTTTGTTTTGGCCATACCTTGTGTGAAGTTGATATATCGGGCATATTCCAGTATTGCGTCGAGCGACACGGCTGAGTTGACCACGATTGTTTGGGCTTCTATCTGGGCGTTGAGTGTGACCAGGTAGGGTCCAGCGGCATGGTACAGACTCCATTCCTGTGCCTGCCCCCCACACCACAGCGGCAGCTTTTCCGCAACACCAGAACATCTGAAAGTACAATATTCTCATTGTACACCTGTACATACAAGACACTTCTCACTGTACACCTGTACATACAAGACATTTCTCACTGTACACCTGTGCATACCAGACACTTCTCACTTTACACCTGTACATACAAGACACTCCTCACTGTACATCTGCACATACAAGACACTTCTCACCGTACATCTGTACATACAAGACACTTCTCACTGTACACCTGTACATACAAGACACTTCTCACCGTACACCTGTACGTACAAGACACTTCTCACTTTACACCTGTACATACAAGACACTTCTCACTGTACACCTGTACATACAAGACATTTCTCACTGTATACCTGTACATACAAGACACTTCTCACTGTACACCTGTACTTACAAGACACTTTTCACTTTACACCTGTACATATAAGACATTTCTCACTGTACACCTGTACTTACAAGACATTTCTCACTGTACACCTGTGCATACCAGACACTTCTCACTTTACACCTGTACATACAAGACACTCCTCACTGTACATCTGCACATACAAGACACTTCTCACCGTACATCTGTACATACAAGACACTTCTCACTGTACACCTGTACATACAAGACACTTCTCACCGTACACCTGTACGTACAAGACACTTCTCACTTTACACCTGTACATACAAGACACTTCTCACTGTACACCTGTACATACAAGACATTTCTCACTGTATACCTGTACATACAAGACACTTCTCACTGTACACCTGTACTTACAAGACACTTTTCACTTTACACCTGTACATATAAGACATTTCTCACTGTACACCTGTACTTACAAGACATTTCTCACTGTACACCTGTACATACAAGACACTTCTCACTGTACACCTGTACATACAAGACACTTTTCACTGTACACCTGTACATACAAGACATTTCTCACTGTACACCTGTACATACAAGACATTTCTCACTGTACACCTGTACATACAAAGCACTTCTCACTGTACACCTGTACATACAAAACACTTCTCACTGTACACCTGTACATACAAGACACTTTTCACCGTACACCTGTACATACAAAACACTTTTAAGTGACCATCATCAAGAAATCAAGGGACCTGAAGCAGGCTCACCAAGGGCTGATGACATGAGCACCAGTGAGCAAACAAGTATGACACAACCACCTCACTGATGAGAATCCCCCAGTAAAAGATTGATTGGAAGGTCCAAACGACCAGGTGAGTGAACACAAGTTTACAAAATCGAACCCAAATTAGTTTGCCCAATCGCTCAACCCTGAGACAGTTCCGTTTCCCTCAGAAGATTTATTCACAACTTACTACTCCGTAAAAAGTGAGAGGCCAGCGTCTTTTGTTTTAAAAAAAGTGCTGAAGTAAGTATTTGTGTACATTTTCGTCAGGTGTAATCTATTTTTACAAAACTGAACATTGAAAAACAGCCAAATCACAAGCGTCCAAATTATTGTATTTCCTGATTGAGATAACACAATAATCTCTTTATTGTCAACACTGTAACTGTAGTGAAGACGTTGTGTCCATGTTCTGAAGGTAACAGGGTCAACATGACATAACCAACAATTCACTGTGTCAGCATTATTATTTTTATTAAACTGATGTCAACAATCCTGTCTGTGTTATGTCAATATTATGTGTCATGAATATGTAGAGTGTATGAAATCCTCCACAATTGCTACGAATGGAATAATATTAATAAGTCTAAAATAATGCATGAGATTCTATTCATCAATTGAATGCTCATGGCACTACATAATATTGCTCCAGTCTTTGGATCAGTGTGCACTGAATGTCATTCTCAGCTCGCTGGGGACTATACAACCCATGATGCCATATGAGGTGCTAGAAGGTTTAAGTTTTTAAGGACAGTCACATTACTATCTTGTCCTACCGGGTACCCAGTCACTGCTGGATGAACAGAGGCATATTTCAAGCAAAGTCTCTTGGTGTCACCACATGAGTTTCAATGTGGGGCAGGACAAGCCCCGGAAACTTTCAGGAATCAAGCTGCCAAACATGGTCACCCATCCACCTACTCTCTGCCATCAGTGACCTGTGTGTAGTACACAGCACCACTTGCCCCCCACATTAACTTACTTATTGCAAACCATTTGGACCATGCAAGTCAGTATGGTTAATGTGAAGAGTGCAATGTGAACTATATACAGGTATCAATAACATCACATGTAGGCGTATATCAAAAATACAAATGATATATCCCCTGGTTTTGATCGTTTGTTCAATAAAGCAACAAAAAATCTTGAAAAAGTCTCTCACAAGGCTGTACCTACATCATGTTGTCCTTTTCATGTCCTTTCAGGCACCGCAATTCACTGTGCACAGTTGTGTCCCTTGGACACACCAGAAACCATTGATTGTGCGTTTCAAATCCCAATCCCAGTTTGTTGACATGATGTTTCTAGGTTTGTCAGCACCAAATTCCTGTACTGTTCAAAGCGGCATTAAACCCAAATCACTCTGATGACTATCTCAACATTATTGGACATTATCGATTTTTCAAAGATAAATGAAAGTTGAATCAAATCAAACCCTAGTGCAGAGGCATTTACAGAATCAAGGACAGTTGGCGTCAGTTGGATTACAAGAAGCCGTCTTCAAAACTAGCCCACTTGTCCAATGACTCCAGTAAGCAGACACCATGTTAACATACACCAACAGGAGATTACTTATGATCAAACGCGTATCTAAGATTGCAAACCTCGAAACCTGTAAGTGCCTTATCAGAAACTTGGCTTGTGGAGCCCTTCTCGTTCACCCACAATCTTGTCCAAACAGTTCCTCAGTATAAGCCTAGATCAACCTACGCTAATAAATTACACTGAACATGAACAGGTACTTGAATAATCAACACTTGGACAACCTAGTGAAACAGAATTGTAAATCTTAAAATATGACCACAACTCCGACAGGACACGTCATAATCTGATAAACTGACCAAATAGATTACTCATGTTGTCACATCATGAATCATTAAGTTGAATTTTGACAAATTTCAAAATCAGTAACAGAAACTAAGCAAAGTCAAAGTCAAAGTCAAATCAGGAACAGTTTGTATATTCTGGGACTTTCATTCAAAGGGCCAGCAGCCGTATTGCATACAATTCCAGTGCTAGTAAAAACACGATAGACATTTCTAAACATTTTCCAGTGTCTTTCAAATAATCTCGGATAACATCCCCAGTGAGACACATCCTGTTGAAATGTCACCGCTAGATGTCTCGGTTCCGGAAACTCCACCCAATGCAACTAGTTCTTACACATTCCTTACTATACATAACCTTATGGGGAAAATATAACAGATAAGGTTGGGACTTTTGAAATGAATCACCTCTTTCTTATCTTTAATTGGTGCAAGTCCTCATCAAGGGTTCCTTTGATGTCCAGGGAATTAGCTCTTCATCACTAAGCTATGTCACAACGTATTGTACGGGCACAGAATTAACAAGATTATATTGACTCTAAAACATTACGTGGACCAGCTATCATAACATCCCTGACACATAAATACATTTGAAATGGTTTCAAAAAAGAAGGTATGGTTTCCATGGGAATGCAATACATTTGTTTTGATGGTTATTAGAGGCCAACTTTAAAAAATGACAGAATTTGACAAACAGGGACTTCTATTAATAGTCATGCCTTTTCAAATGATAGATTAATTCTATGTCATACTTTTCATCCAGGATATATAAATTATTTTACCTACATCCAACATTTCACCATGATATATATAAGACGTTTAATATTAAAAGATGTAAACCATGCAAGCAAAATGAAAAGAATATTTTACTTACCACAAACATTCGCTGTATAGGACATTTTACTTACTTCAAACATCACCCCTATAATAATCTGTCATCATCCCAGTACATGGCACATGATCTGTCTGTGTGTCCCAGTACACTGCACATGATCTGTCTGTGTGTCCCAGTACACGGCACATTATCTGCTTGTGTGTCCCCGTACACGGCACAAAGTCTGTCTGTGTAATCGTCCCAGTACATGGCACATGATCTGCTTGTGTGTCCCAGTACATGGCACATGATCTGTCTGTGTGTCCAAATACATGGCACATTGTCTGTCTGTGTGTCCGAGTACATGGCACATGATCTGACTGTGTAATCGTCCCGGTACATGGCACATGATCTGTCTGTGTAATCGTCCCAGTACATGGCACATGATCTGTCTGTGTGTCCCAATACATGGCACATTGTCTGTCTGTGTGTCCCAGTACATGGCACATGATCTGTCTGTGTGTCCCAGTACACGGCAAATGATCTGTCTGTGTCATCATCCCAGTACATGGCACATGATCTCTCTGTGTGTCCGAGTACATGGCACATGATCTCTCTGTGTGTCCCAGTACATGGCACATGATCTGTCTGTGTGTCCCAGTACATGGCACATGATCTGTCTGTGTGTCCCAGTACATGGCACATGATCTGTCTGTGTGTCCCAGTACACTGCACGTGATCTGTCTGTGTGTCCCAGTACATGGCACATGATCTGTCTGTGTGTCCCAGTACATGGCACATGATCTGTCTGTGTGTCCCAGTTTAAGGCACATGATCTGTCTGTGTGTCCCAGTACACAGGCATTTGAGGAAGCAAGCAGTTATTTCTGACACTGGTCTCACATCTTTACCACTTCAGGAAATCCCAAGATCAAGGGTATGGTACATAATCAGGGAAAATAATCAGGACAAAACTGCCACAAAAGGACCATTCCAAGCCTAAGAGATGCAACTCTGCACAGCGAATAGAGATGCAATACACAACTGCATCAACCGTACCAACAATTTGGAAAGAATAGCACTTCATGTTGTACACTGAAAACATTAAGACGGTTTGGAGAAATGTGTTGTCAGTTGTCTTAAGGCCCTACAACCAATATTCCAACTATATCACAGCAGCATGTAAATAATTGAGTCTGGGTAAGACAAACCAGTGACTCACACCATCATCAACGTCAAACACCATCGGGGTCAAATCATATGCAACCAAGTCACCTGACCACCCAGTCCACTGGAGATGCTTCTATGACAAGAGATAGCATGTTGGGGACCTACACTAACCTGCTTCTGGAAACTGCAGGGATGTTGGGAAATGGTCAAATGGTCAACTCATGCTGGACTGAATCTGTTATCATCTTCATAAACACATCTTTGTAACTTGAGTCAGCACATGGTGTGCCGATCTGAGGCCCGTTGCACAAGGCCATCTTAGCGCTACGGTGATCATAACTACCATACTATAACATAGACTTACAACAGTCGTAGTGCTGAGATGATCGAAACTCCAATACTATAACATAGACTTACAACAGTCATAGTGCTGAGATGATCGTAACTACCATACTATAACATAGACTTACAACAGTCATAGTGCTGAGATGATCGTAACTCCAATACTATAACATAGACTTACAACAGTCATAGTGCTGAGATGATCGTAACTACCATACTATAACATAGACTTACAACAGTCATAGTGCTGAGATGATCGTAACTCCAATACTATAACACAGACTTACAACAGTCGTAGTGCTGAGATGATCGAAACTCCAATACTATAACATAGACTTACAACAGTCGTAGTGCTGAGATGATCGTAACTACCATACTATAACATAGACTTACAACAGTCGTAGTGCTGAGATCACTTTGTGCAAGTGGACCCTGGTCATATATGGTGATAGACCTAGTGACAGAAGTATGGACATAGATGTTATTGAAATATGTAAGCTTTCTGTCAAACAGAACAGGACGAGAGAAGCAAGTTGACGGAGTGACAAGTGACACAGCAGGTCACAGCAACTCATCTGTGACGCATACACGGACCAACAGCTGCACATCAACTACAGCATCATCACACGTCCACACTGACAGCTTTCATTGTTGTGTGACAGGTCACACAGTCAAAAACCAAAACAACTCTGTGAAGAGTTCATACACAGGGAAGCAAGAATATGTCTTTGATGATGTCACCACAGTATCAAGGCTTTATGTTCTCACCAGTAGTTCAATTTGTTTGGATCAAATTAAAATTGTTCAAAGCATACAATGAGATTATGATAAAAGATACTTAGATTGTTGGAGTGAGTGAGTTTGGTTTTAATGCAGCTTCAAATAGCATAAATAATAAAAAATAACAATGTGTACTGATAGTGAGGCAGACTCCATACTCAAGGCGCATACTCACAGCGCTAACATAATTATTCCATTTATATCACAACATGTCAGCGACACCAATACATTGCTTCAGCAATCTGGTAATAAAGAAGTTGATCGTCCATTGTACCTAGTAATTACTTACATATCTCACTTCCAAAAACCACACTAAGATCACAATAATATAACCAAAATCTGTCATTAGCAGAATAGACTCGTCATTTTCATACAAGACTATAGGGTTCAAGAAAGGGTTCAAGAAAGGTGGCAATCTTGATATACTGATCATATCATGTAAGGTCCATTCCCATTACTTATATATACAATTGGGGGTTCTTTAACTTCTTTTGAGTAGTATATATACACCCAGTTGTGAAACCCCAGAATGTGGGATGTATCCATGACCACCCCTGCGTCTATAATGGGACAGCCTATTATTTCTTCCATTGTAGCCAGTTTTCATTTAACATAACACCTAAAAAAATTAACTTAAAAGGAAAAACACTTCAGCGGTGATTAATCTTCATCTTGTTCAGATTCATTTTTTTATTGACGTTGTTACGTCTCACCTTGATACCTTTACAAATGGGGATGGGGGTGTGGGTGTGGGTGTGGGGGTGGGGGGGGGGGGGGGGGGGGGGTTGTGTGGAGAGAGAGAGAGAGAGAGAGAGAGACCTGGACCAATCTGTTTCTATCTGTCATAAATACATTATCGATGCTATCAAGTTGGTGTTCACTGTATCACAAAAAGATATCAATATTATGCTGAATTTGTTATCTTCGACAGAGTAACAGAGACAAGCTCCACTAATAACTGGAACAGTGCATCTCCATGTACATGACAGGCATGGGATGAGGCAGGTAGTCAACCCTAGTGTAAGGGGGGTGTGATGGGAGGACTAAACAACAAAGGGAGGATACATGCTCAAGTAACACAAACATGTCCTATGTTGTCTCTCCATCATGAGCACTACATGTATTCATACAGACCTACCGTTGTGAGCAGAAGGATTTGTTGACTGCTGACAGGCTGTTCGTGTTGTTAAGGCAAGCACAGTTATCTCCCCTTTGTACTCCAGCAAATAGGTACCTGAAAGGATATGAAATGAAAAGGTTGAAACATAATATATTGTTTTATCAAATTCTCACTGTCCACATAAAAAGATCACATAGAAGATTCTATCCGTACACAGACAGACAGACAGACAGACCACACTGAATACCAATTATGATCAGGATTGAATTAAACACGCACGCACGCACGCACCATTGAATACCCCTTATTATCAGGTTAGCAGTGATGAATGTGTAAGTTGGGTTTATCACCGCATCAAACAAAGATTGGAACCACCCATTCCTCACTGTCATACTGGCGACTTATTCTGACCAGGAATACATCACCAAATGCACTACAATATCCACAACATACAATTACCCTATGTTCTTCTTGTCCAAGGAACCGCCTCCGTGGTCTAGTGGTAGAGCGTCCGCCCGAAGAGCGGAAGGTCCAGGGTTCGATCCCCGGCCGCGTCATACCAAAAGACGTTAAAAGATCGTACTTGTTGTTACCCTGTCTGGAGCTCGGCATTAAGGGGCTAAAACAAGGACTGGTCGGCTCGGAGTCAGTATACTGTGTCTGAGTGGGGTATTCATGTTAAACTGCGGCATGGTATCTCAGTGAGCTAGCACCATAAATCGGCATCAGTCCGGACTAGTACAAGCAGCCACACAAACACACACACGTACATGCACGTCTCTATATCAGTGCAATAATCTTGGACGCAACGTTAAACCCCATTTCACCTCACCTCACCTCTTGTCCAAGATGATATCATGAATTCATGAAAAGAGCAACTTAAACATCTACACTGTCTTCAGACTATCCAATCCAATATGGGAAATATATGTTTCATTTTCAGGTTCTGAAAATCTCATTTCTAGATCAAAGCTTCAATGAAATGTCCATCCATCATCTTGCAGATTAGCCAAGGCAGACATCTTCATGTCAACATGGACAGTTATTTAATCCAGCTCTTTCCACTAAGCAGCAAAAGTCTAAGAGCATTACTTGTATAAATGAGGGAATTCTTTAGTCAGTTCAATATCCGATAATCTGTGGCAGCTAGGTGTCAACAGGGGCCTTCTGAGCCAAGCCGGTAAACCCCTTGACTCAGCCTGCATGCCTCATACCTGGCAACAAGTCCGGTACAAACCATTCCTGACAATGCAGAGGTATGGTAAGGCCAATACAGAAATATGAGGCTTCCCCAACCAACCCTAATCTGGATCCCCTGACCGTAAAGCCTTTTTTCTCATCATTCTTGAGTTGCAACATAGTTTTGTCACCACCCAGTATTGTCCGTATATTATACAACTCGTGTAAATTTGTTGTGCTTCATTACTAATAAACCATTCCTTGTCTTTATTTGAAAGCAGGATTTTATTGAATACTTTTTTACTGTAAAATACTGTTTCTCAAAGAAAAGTCATAAAAAGCACACACACCAAAAGATCTAGTTACCCAATTTAATATAATATTGTATGTGTGTGATTATTGTAAATGAATGTGTATATTTAAGGACATGTTTGTGACTAAGCTTGCCTGAAATAGGAAATAAAACCTTTATTTTAGGCCTAAGAATAGAAATTACAGAACTGTGATACTTGTAGTGAACCAGCAATGTGTGTTGTAAACCTTCTTGACAGGAACTAGTGCATCAATATTCCCAATCAAGATGTTTCCATTGACAATGATTCAGATGCATGTCATCAATCAACAAGTACACTTGCTTATTTAAGTACTCACGGAAATGAAAGAAAACTGTTTTTTCGATCTCAGATTTTAAATAAATGCAGTTAATATACAAAATATATAAATATTCAAACAACTCAATTAGTACTAATAGGGCCTTGGCACAAATACAGCGTATCAAAGGTTTTTATGTCTTTTTACACATAAAAGTGTGTAAAAATATGAACTAAACAGACTATTGTGAAACTGAGCATAACCAGGTGTTGGTAGATCAAGGTGAATGTCCATGACCTATGACACCTTGACAACAGGTGAAAACAGGTGCTTGAAACCCACATGCATGTGATTTGTCAGTGGTTAGTGATTTGTGAGTGGCATTGTGGGATAGTGAATCATATAAATATCAGAACGTAAAAGTAACATATTCCCTTCTCAAACAACATCTAAAATGTCATTATTATTATGTACATAAACATAGCTGTTATTTTTATTGTTGTTTTATTTTGATAACTTTTTTCCAGGCTAATTTGCATAATGCCTATAGCCTGTTTCTGCCATGTCAATTTGGACTTAGTTTTATTTTTGAATGTTGAAAGTGCCTACAAATTACCTCCTGTAAAGTACATTTTGTATTTAGCACTGGGATAAAACTAGCAAATCCAGACTAGTACTTTTCAAGTTGTTCTGTTATTTCGTATTTACATCTACGTAATGCTTTGTGTCGATTATTAAATCCAGCCAAACAGTTTTTATTCATTTCCATGAGTACTTTAGTACTATACGTCCTGTTGTGTATTGTCAAATGTCTGTTGACATTATCATGTACAATATCTCAAAATCCTTATTCATTGTAGGAAAAGGCCTGATCTGTTTCCTGTGTTTTTGTTCCATCATGCTTAAAAGCTAAATGTTACAATTATATTTTACAAGAAGACAACATACTAAATACTGCATATGTATCGAATAGAGATACTGCTTCCCTACAGCATGAACAATCAGGTTACAGATATGCGTCTTCATGGCAAGCAGTCAACCACTGCTGGTTTCACAAATGTTATATTTGGGATAAAACTTTCTTCATAAAATACAAGTTCTAGTATTTTGGGGGGCTGAGTCCCATCCGGGATTCGAAACCACACTCTTAGAGGAGGGTCACCAAATCACCAGCACACAAAGTCAGTGATCTAACCCACTCAGCCAATGGGGCTTCCACAAAAAATGAAAGTCTGACAACTGGCAGTCACACACTTTGTGTCCCCCTCCGACAAATGTAAATTGGCACGCCTCCCATGACCGAAAAATATGAACACACAATACTATGTAGAAAGTGGTCAAACGTAACAATTGTTATATTTGGGATAACACTTTCTTACTAAAGTACAAATTCTAGTACTTTTGGGGGTTGAGCCCCAGCATCTAAGTCCCTTGTTAAAAGAATCTTTACCATACAAACATAAAGCTTACACTATTCCTAACCATTAATATGATAAACCTGTTCAGGAGTATATCCGTCCTGTAGGCCATCTTCAAGACACCACAGTCATGTAAAAGTCAGCTCAAACTACACCTATGTTCTACTCCATCAAAACATAGACACACCTTCAAACTTTAAGCGAAAGTGTTTATAAAAAATATAAAATGAAATCTATTCAGTTGAACGTCTCTCCGTCCCGTCCCAGTGGGATTAGAGACGTCAAGTCTGTCTTACATCAAGGAGCTCTATGTCTGTGTACGGTGGGGGGGGTACTTGGTACAGCCGTCTAACTACACAGGCCAGTATACCAGCTGTCACCACCCTGATCAAGTGAAGGCTCAGGATGCAAGGACCTAGACAGACATCTACTCTCACTCATTCACACGCTGTTAACTCAACCTCAACCTGAACCTATATCTTTGTGTTCAGTTTTCAACCTCAGTTGGTTCACACGAGACAAACTCAGAGACTCCAAAATGCAACTTGTGTTGTCACCAGTAGACGTTATGATGATAAGGACAAATTCTTGAAAAATAATTTCTGGTTTTATTGACCACGATATTCTGTCTTGTGGTTGTCCAAAGTTGACAGTCATCATTGGTTTGTTGTTGTTTACACAGCAGTCAAAAATATTCAGGCCACATCAGGCCCCTCTGTAAATAATCAAATCTGGGCCAAACAAACCTGTCCCAGAAATAGCCAGCAACACCTCCCACATTAGTGTATGATGCCACACAACCAGACAAGGCACAGTCAGACCACCTGATCCATGAAGTCACGTCGTTTGACCACCACACACTGTGGAACAATTACTAGCAGGGTCCCCAAGGGTCCTCCTCGATTATCCAGGGAACACACTTCATGAGGCATACCCCTGACCCATGAGCTACCACTACTATAGCTTTGTTTTAGTCTGATTCGAATGACACAACACTAAAAGCTACCCATCCACTCTTGCTGACATCAAGGGATCTGTGATATCTCCACCACAGTACAACTGGGGTGACTGCATCTCTGAGCATCTCGACACTGACCACAGCATCAAGACAACACTGAACCTGAAACTCACCATCTCTCTTGAAAACAAGCAGAGGGAAGGCTGTTGATAATGTGCCCGTTCCACAAAGCAATCATAGTGATAAGGCAATCTTAAACCCCATACTTTAACATAGGCTTACGATAGTCGTAGTGCTAAGACGATCTTAACCCCCATATTTTAACATAGGCTTATGATAGTCGTAGTGCTAAGGCGATCTTAACCCCCATACTTTAACATAGGCTTACGTTAGTCGTAGTGCTAAGACGATCTTAACCCCCATACTTTAACATAGGCTTCCAATAGTCGTAGTGCTAAGACGATCTTAACCCCCATACTTTATCATCGGCTTATGATAGTCGTAGTCCTAAGGCGATCTTAACCCCCATACTTTAACATAAGCTTACGAAAGTCGTAGTGCTAAGGCGATCTTAACCCCCATACTTTAACATAGGCTTCGGATACTCATAGTGCTAAGACGATCTTAACACCCAAACTTTAACATAGGCTTACGATAGTCGTAGTGCTAAAATCGCCCTGTGGAACGAGCAAATGATCAACAGCCTTCCCTCTGCTTGTTTTCATAGACAGGATAACAGGATATACAGGACATAAATTATATTCATAGCTTTGGTTGTTGCACATGCCAGAAGCCATATATTGCAATTAGTGACTGTCATGACACAACCCAAGAAGGTGTCAGACATTAACCTAATATGACTGTTCAAATTTCTTGTCTTCAAATCAAAGTGTACAACTAATTTCATCACAGTCTTCAAAAGTGGTCTCTGCACTGTGCCCTCAACCAAATCGTCTCGTGACTTGGGTATTATGCGCACCCCACCACATCCTGGATCCGCCTCTGCTCTGCGTTATACAATATAAATGTGGTGGGACCCGGTGTCACATACTTTACAGTAACTGCATGTCACAACTCTACTGCTGCCAGAGGTATTATGAAATGTAGCAGAATAATCGAGTGAACCTGAATAATATTGTAGGCTTGTGCTTACAAGTCCACCATTTTGAAAATAGTTCTACGCCACATAGTTCAGACGATTCATTTTAATTGGTTGCAGACTTACAGTCCAACATCTTATTTGTGATTCCACTTTCACAACCAATTCTCCACAGGAGGCAGGACTGAAGAAAGACCCTCCATATACATGAAGTTCTACCTATGTTGAAAACGTATGCCACCATGCAAGGCTCAGCTGGAAACTCATGAACAGGAGTGAGTGAGTGGGTGGGTGGGTGGGTGAGCGGGTGGGCGAGCGAGTGAGAGTGCAGCCACATTATAATGGGGGAACATCAGAACGGGTCCCACACATTGAACTCATGCAGGCTGGGGAACTAGGGTCGTTAGCATGAGCAAATGCTTTACTCACCTGTCTATCCCTCAACCCCATTCTCCTGGATATTGTACTTTCTACTCGTTATTGATCAGAAACAGTTCATCTCTGGACTGCAGACTAGGTTTGAAGGGGCATGTCCATGCACAAGATAGACCTTAATGGTTCAAAAGTGGTGCGCCAAGGGGCAAATATCATACATCGGGACACAAATCAGCAACTATTTACTGCAGGGACACAAATCAGCAACAGTTTATAGCAGGGACACAAATCAGCAACAATTTACAGCAGGGACACAAATCAGCAACATTTTACTGTAGGGACAAAAAAATCAGCAACAATTTACCGCAGGGACACAAATCAGCAACAGTTTACTGCAGGGACACCATTCAGCAACAATTTACTGCAGGGACACAAATCAGCAACATTTTACTGTAGGGACAAAAAAAAATCAGCAACAGTTTACTGCAGGGACACAAATCAGCAACATTTTACTGCAGGGACACAAATCAGCAACAGTTTACTGCAGGGACACAAATCAGCAACAGTTTACTGCAGGAGACACAGATCAGCAACAGTTTACTGCAGGGACACAAATCAGCAACAGTTTATTGCAGGTCACAAATCAGCAACAATTTTCTGCAGGGTCAAAAATCAGCAACATTTTACTGTAGGGACAAAAAAAATCAGCAACAGTCTACTGCAGGACACAAATCAGCAACAGTTTACTGCAGGGACATAAATCAGAATCAGTCTACTGCAGGGACACAAATCAGCAACAGTTAACTGCAGGGACACAAATCAGAATCAGTCTACTGCAGGGACACAAATCAGCAACAATTTACTTCTGGGACACAAATCAGCAACAGTTTACTGCAGGGACACAAATCAGCAACAATTTACTGCTGGGACACATATCAGCAACAATTTGCTGCAGGACTTATCAGCAACAATTCACAAATTCCACTCAGAGACTAAACACACTTACAAAAAAAACGTGAATTCAATATCAAAAGAATATTGTCCAACAAATCTGCGCTTTCCAATAGGTTTTAATTCATGGCAAGGTATACTCACATGTACCATATGGCCTTTCAAACAACCCAAGCCAAGAAAGACCTATCATTCTCTCTATAAGCCGGATATAAGTCCATAAGAAATTACTTACGCTGTGACATTGTGAGAGGAAAGCAAAAGGCTAGTACTTCAAGTCCCACAGCCACTGATACGAATGAGTCAAGACAAATGACTACAGCGAGGTCACTGTCTATTGTGCTGACTCTCCCCACCTCCCTAATCTACAACCTATTATATTTGCTCGGCTAAACAAATGGTAAAGACCAACAATACATGTCTTTCCCTATAAAAAATCATAAAACTATTGTCCATGAGAATGAATAACGGCAAATCGTGTTTGCCCATTCATGTATCGGAGCAGGGCGCTTGTGAAGCAGATGAGTTATATAGACTGGGGATCAGGAGTACTCCAGTCAGGAGACATAGGGGAGAAAGTACAATCAGGACATTTGTTTGCAGTTACCTTACATACATGTCCATTCAATCAGAGTACCACAAAACCTTCAAATTTGTAATTCAATCTGAATAGCTTTTATGTGTAAATAGAAGATAATACTAAAAACTTTCTACTTCTAAATGAGGGACTTTGATCTGGTGCACAGTTCATGGTATGAGATCAGAGTTTTACTGCACACAACACACTGTGTACTACATGTAAATTAACTGCAGAGTCCTAGAGAATGCAAACAGGTATGGCTGGCTGAATCATTAAACTTAACAACACTATAGCGTGTTTGTTACATAGTATCCACATTTCTTCACAAAAGGTGTGAAATTATATTCCATGATATTTCCGTGACTTAACTTGAATTCTATTTTCAATTATTCATATGAATTAGCCTTATAACTTTTATAGAGTAATGTTCTGCATTTGTGCAAAGTGAGTTTATTACTTTACTTCTAAAAAGTATTTCATCACAACTCTTACTATTCTTATTTATATTGTTTTTTTAAAAACTGTCCAAAAGAAGCATTTTTCTTTTGTAACTTATTTCATCAATTTGATTCAAAATTCCTTTTAATATTGTTTTAATTAATTTTGACGAAATCGTGTGTGAAGCGATCGGAAGATCGCAAAACTCATCGTTATTAACAGCAACTACCGTCACATTACCACTATTGATGCCTTGAAACGAACTTTAGTTCCATTTTTAGAAAATGGATACATATATCATAAATGACATACTTTGTCTTGTTAAAAATCATATTTGTTATAGTTTGACGATTCTATGTCAACACACACTACTCGCGATCACGTGCCCGGAAGCCTCGACAGTGACTGGTCGAACTGGTTCCATATGGAAAATGATAACCGGCAATAGTAATCAGCTGCTATACTTAGGGTTATTATTATTTTAATTATATTTAGTAAAAGCTGCATCTAAATTAACAAGATATTGGAATATATTATTCCTGATAACAAAATAGTTTCAGATACAATTTTTGCCAATCCGGTTTAAGTTATATCATTGGGTGTGTCTTGACCGAACCACCGTTAGATTCCAAGAAAACGTGTGTACAGCTGATTGCAGTTTCAGGCTTAGTTTACGAGATATTACACAAAGTAATCTTAATCCCTGGATGTAAAACAATGCATAGCAGAATAAAAAATACAATTTAAACAGTAAATCAACATGTCTGGTGATTTTTTATCTTAAATTTCAAATTTGTACTGACCAAGTTTCTCATCACCCGTTTGTTTACTGGAATTTGCTGAAGGGGTACAATGTAATTTTTTTCTGCGTATAATATTCAAAAACAAATTTCCCAAAATACTGAATCCGCTAGAAGGGGGTGCGCATTATACTTGGGGGCGTACTACAGTCGTGCCTCGTTTATACGGACACTTGCATCATTTCACAATTCGTCCGTATTAACGAATTTCCGTATAACTGAAACCAGCTTCTTACTGGAAGAGTTACTTCCCTTAAATTATGCAACTCATGACAGATGACAGAGCAAACAGATACATCCACTCAATCTTTATTCAAGACACATGTTTAAAAAAATCTGACTCTGCCCTCCACAGACTCCATATTTATCGAATGGGATTACATGTACAATAAACAAGCTTGTCTCAAACGTAACTCAGTGTCACTCTGTTAATTGACTTCTCACAAATCAAAGGATTACCACCAGCGGAAGTGAATTGTCCGGGTAAGTGAGACAATTTTGTGTGCATTTCAGTGTTTTGTGTATGAAAATGACCATCCGGTTCCGGAAACTGAATTTCCGTATATACGGGTAAATTTATATAGTAATTATTTCGTTTTGAATGAAAATCGTCCGGCAACCGAGGTTTCCGGATATCTGAAGTCTGTATAAGCGGGGCATGACTGTATAGTTCAAAACAAACCACTTTTTTTATTAAAAGGACGAGCCGTACAAACATCATAATTAATTTCACAACACACTTTTAAAAGAGGAAAAAATATTTGGTTTAAAGCAGCTTTATTCTAGCCATTTAACCCTTCAGAAGGGCCTATGTTGCAGGTTGCAAACTTTGTTATGAAATGATTGTTTGTCACAAAATTATTTTGTTATAAAATCATATAATAATAAATTTGTCACAAATTTATTCTGTTAAAAAATCATTTCATAATACAATTTGCAACACGTAATATAGACCCTTGTGAACAATGAAATGGCCAGCATAAAGTGGCAAAAACATCCATTGTGTGATCAGAGCCCATTGTATGATAGATATTCCGGGACACATCTGTAATTACAAGCATCTAAAAAGTCTATCAATGTCAATAAGGCGTCACTAACATATTCACCTTGATACAATCTTTTTGCCTAACAGGCACAAGCTTTCACTAAAATTATTTTCTTCATATATTTGACAAGAATATGTATATTCAAACCGATTTAGACAATATGTACCCAAGGCAATTTTAGGTTTGATAAATCACACACTACCATATATTCCGATGTTATCAATGCATTAACTGCCTTCAGGAAGGCTAGATTGGTATGAATGCTCCAGATATTGAGTGAGTAGAAATCCACACATGCTCATGCATAAATTCATGTATATAAGAAATAGCATTAAAACCTGTACATGTCCAAACAGAAATGTAATAGGTTGCCAGGTATACAGCTTGACTGTGAGAAACCTATGACACAAAAGTTCAATATTTCATATTCATTGTTCTTTTTCAGAATAGGATTTTTCGTCATGTTTTTATGTGCTTACTTTACAAAACATATGTAAACATGAAATCAAAGAAATGATACAAACAAAGGAGATTTCAAAGCATGGTAAAATAAATTCTCTCTCTTCACAGAGATTTCGATTATATTTTTTTATTTATTTATTTATTTTATCACCATAACTGCTAGATAAGATGTGAAGAGCAAAACTCCATGTTTTTCATTGTAGATACTATTTTCTTAATACATATGTTATATATTTTACTGTATCAGTCTGGGGCCAAAAACATTTGAGTCTACAAGCCCAACTTGGCTGTTATCATCATTTTCAGTACACTTAGTGTTGAATCATATCTTACTAGCTGATCTTACTAGACAGAACAGAATTTTACTTGACAAGGTCTTCAGACAGTGGCTAAAGTCGCATCCTGGTGTATATGGGCCAGTGAAAAATCATCATTTTCTTTCTCACACAAATGCTGATGCAACTGCAACTGGGCATATATAACCCTGACATCATTTTGTGAAAGAATATACAGTGATCCCTCGCTACAACGCTACCTTCGGGGTCCAAATAATTGATGAGCGTTATAGATGATCAGCGGTTTAACGAAGGTTGAATCATAGGTGCTAGATGACCAACAAAACAGTATACATGCTCTGCCTACCTAACACGATCTATGTTGCACGTTTCAGTGTTTCAAAAAAGATTAGAATAGAAGTTATTTATGATTCATAGTGTTAAAAATTTTTTATCAAGTATTGATATGCGCTTTAATAAAGACACATTGTATCCCTTCAGCGAATTCAGGTGAATAAACAGGTATAACAAACTTGGTCAATAAAAGTAAGAAATTTGATAAAAAACATCACTAGACATGATGATTTACCATTTAAAATGCATTCCTGCTTTCCAAGGCATTGTATTATAAGCAGAGATTAAGATTACCGTGTGTATTTTCTCGTAAACTAAGCCGGAAATAGCAATCAGCTGTGCACACGTTTCCTCATAATCTACCGGTGATTCAGTTAAAACATACCCAATGATACAACTTCAAAGAATTTTGATGCAATGGTCGGAAGAAATTGTATCTGAAATTTTTATTTTATCAGTTCATTTCAAGGCATCAATAGCAGTAATCTGACAATGGTTGCTGTAAATAAAGGTGAGTTATGCGATCTTCCGATCACTTCGCATACGATTTCGCCGAAATTATTGTAAACATTTTTATGATTATTGAATGAAATTTTGAATATAAATAATAAAATATATTGCAAACATTAGTCGAGATAAACATTGAACATTTTTTTTATTACCAGATATTATAATAATAGGATTAAATTGCGTACTTCAGTCCGGATTTCCGATGTTATGTGATCGCGGTGATCAGCTGATACTGTTTTCTTAGATGGGGGAAAACATAGTGTCATTGGAAAACTTGAGTTTATTAAAAATGTTAGTAAATTTTGGGAGCCAAGCTTTACCGTGCGCTATAACCGAGGTAGCGCTATATCGAAGGGCGCAATAACGAGGGACAACTGTATCACAAAACAATGCCAAATGGCATCAGTCATCTTTCCAACAAATAAATGATTTCAGTTAAAAGTACAGAAGGAAATAAATTTGAAAATATGAAATCTGCATTTGGTATTAAATTTAAGTTTTTTGTTTCCGATGCAGTATGTTGAATAAGTAAAAACAATACAGCCTTCATATGACACACTGTCTGACAGACATACTCACATGACTGCACCACAAAGGACAGCGGCACAACAAACAACACTGCACCATACATATTTCAATTCAAGGAGAAACCTCAAATGTACCTTTCACAAATCCAGCAATCACTCAAATGAACCCTGCATAGATTTTCAAGACCTCCTCTCAATCATCAATAAAGAAACAATAAACTAACGTAATTACTATTGCAACAAATTTCTCACTTGACTAAAATTTCACTAACCTGAAGTAATTCTACCTGTAAACCTCAGCCTGGCACAGGTAAGGAGCACGTACTGCACTGTGAGAAAGAGACTTAACTTCTGGACCAGTCTATTTTCACACAGGGGTGGCTCTAGATGAATGAATACATTCTGTGAAGTGACATCTCATTTCTTCAGGTCATTTTCATGAGACAGGCTTGCTTGCACAGCGGGTCTTAAACACCCCTTTTCTCTTTAAGTGTATCATCGGTAAACCTTTGAGGTCTGTTATATGGAAGACTTTTAAGTCGGATTTTAAGCCGTGAGCTTTTGTTGCGACTTAATTATAGACTTTCATTGTTTATGCTAGAATAACTTGACACAATACCGTCAGTTTGGGACAATATGGTGTTGAGCCAGGTACACATAAACTAAAACTTACATTGTCATATATCCATGACCAGGGCACATGAGTTGAGTGACGGAGCAGTGACATGTTTGTTGTGCCCTCCAAGGCTTTGCTTGAAAACATAACACTCCTCTTAGATACATGCAGCAACACCTGTGGCAAATCACATTCTAAACGTATGTGACCACAAAATGCAACAAGAGTTTGCCACTAACGTGGCTATATCCGTCGCCCTTGTTGCAGAATTTATGACATAATTAAATCTAAACAAACCCTAACCTTTTTTATCCGAGGTGGAACTTGTCATGGAAATTGTTAACAAAAGATGAGTTTGGAACCTAAGTTCATCTTGTTTCCATGGAAACGTAAAAAATAAACATTTCTAAAATTTAACAATAGCAAAAGGCACCAGTTCAGCATGTACCTGACAGACCTGCAAAGTTTGATGTAAAAATATTGAATGGTTTATGAGTTATGCTCCGGAAACGAACCCTACCCTCACAGAACCTAAGTCCATCTTGTTGCCATGGAAACGTAAAAAATAAAAATTTCTAAAATTTCTAAATAGCAAAAGGCACCAGTTCAGCATGTATCTCACAGACCTGCAAAGTTTCATGAAAAAATATTGAATGGTTTATGAGTTATGCTCCGGAAACGAAACGTGACGGACGGAGCCCGTTTCTATATCCCCCGCCAACTTTGTTGGGCGGGGGATAATTATTCAAGCAAATGAAATATGCCCCTATCTTACGAACTGTGAGTGTGCCTACCTATCAGAATTTTCTCTCCAATCAATGGTGACATTCCACACCTCTGATAATCAAACTGTAACATGCTTGGGAGCAGTTCAAAAATTTGTCAGAAAACCCCTCCCAACTGAAAGCATAATTGTGGAAAATTTGACATCCTCAAAGAGATTCTTTCTGAAAGCATGAGTTAGGTCTAACGCCACAAATTATAGTACCTTTACATACTTTTCTCCAACAAATTCCCCCAGTTGGGACCAAAACAACCACAAACATGTTAGAAGATTTATGTAAGAAGTACAGGCACATTCCTTTATAGTATTTCGACACATTTTTACCTTAGCTTGTGTGCTCCCCAGGGAGCTGAGAACATAATTTGTGTGCAAACTGATCCATTTACCAAGATAATTTAAATGCTTAATTTGATTATGAAAACATGCATCAGTTCCAGCTCAAATCGCATCCTATTCGTATGCCAACGTCTCTAAACAACCAGTCCAATGTATCCTCCACCTAGACACTCACAATATCCCTATCAAATGTTGAACAGTATATTTGAGACGGCACACAGAGTCGAGTATTGATGATAACTGCCTGTACTAATGATGACAGAACAAGAGTTCTTTGATTGGACATCTATTGTTGGTGCTATGTCCTTCCAACTGGACTCAATAGAAAGGTGTGGTGGAAAATGGCTCAGGTATTTATCATGATAGCAAGCTCCGACGTTCATACAATGTTTGGTTGATTGGTTGTTTGGTTTGTTGTTTTACACCCCACTCAGCAATATTTCAGCTATCTGTAAATAATTGAGTCTGGACCAGACAATCCAGTGATTGATATCATATTGGGATCGATGACATGCATCAACTAAGTCAGCGAGCCTCACCACCCGATTTCGTTAGCCGCCTCTTACCACAAACATAGTCGCCTTTTACAGCAAACATTGGTTGCTGAAGACCTATTCTACCCCCGATCTTCACCGGTCTACAATGTTTGGCCCTCACTCCGTGAAGGTTCATACACCAATGAACTCACACAATGTGAAAGTCAGTTCTTATAATTTTTTATATCACTGTTTTGTCGCTCACAGGAAGTAGGTAGGCATAGATCTGTACACAATTTTATTTCGTACGTGTGATGTCATGTTTAAACTGATAGCCATACAACAACCAGCTGTAAAAATAGTTCCTCAAAACTAGAGGTGACATGAGCTTACCCATACCCTACAGGAACAACTTTTGTAGTTTCTGTACAACAAATGTATTTAAATAACATTCTCATTAGATGAGAAAAGCCTGTTAGAGAACTACCTCGGTAAATAAATCACAATGACAGCGCGTCAAAATATTTATATCTAGTACAAGACATCAAAATGACTGACACGATAAACGTGTTAGGAGACATTTCTGAAATTGTTAATGAACCTGTGGCTATCATAAGTGTTATTCACTGATCAACTGGCCGATCATTGAAGGTGTGATTATAAAGATGTGTCAAATTGATACTAAGGTTAATTCATAGATTGCTGTGGACTGTCAGTGTAGTCTATACACGGATCGAGTTGATACTACAATAGTTTGGATGTGCTTCTCTTCGTTTTGGTCTCTAGGATGGGTTGTAGCAAGGATATCCTTGAACGGCATGCAATCAAACTCTCTGACTTATTCCAAGGTATGCTAAAACGCTGTTCAAGATTAAAGGGCCTAGATGATGAGAAATAACACTACTGTATTCATTATTTACAGGTATTAATACCTCACTCACTCACTCACTCACTCACCCACCCACTCTCATTCACTGGGTTGAAAATTGGAATTATCAGTTTTACAATTGTATATTTCCACATCTCAAGCAGTTCTGGCATGTTCTATATATAGAACTAAATTCTGTACGTGTGTAATTTGGACAATTGCCTTAAAATGCAACTATGCCTGTCACTGACTCACTCACCCACCCAGTCTCACTCACTCACTCACTCACCCACCCAGTCATCACTCACTCACTCACCCACCCAGTCTCACTCACTCAATCACCCACCCAGTCTCACTCACTCACTCACCCACCCAGTCTCACTCACTCACTCACCCACCCAGTCTCACTCACTCACTCACCCACCCAGTCTCACTCACTCACTCACCCACCCAGTCTCACTCACTCAATCACCCACCCAGTCTCACTCACTCACTCACCCACCCAGTCTCACTCACTCACTCACCCACCCAGTCTCACTCACTCACTCACCCACCCAGTCTCACTCACTCAATCACCCACCCAGTCTCACTCACTCAATCACCCACCCAGTCTCACTCACTCACTCACCCACCCAGTCTCACTCACTCACTCACCCACCCAGTCTCACTCACTCACTCACCCACCCACCCAGTCTCTCTCACTCACTTACTCACTCACCCACTCAGTCTCTCACTCACTCACTCACCCACCCAGTCTCACTCACTCACCCACCCAGTCTCACTCACTCACTCACTCACCAATCCAGTCGCACTCACTCACTCACCCACCCAGTCTCACTCACTCACTCACTCACCCAGTCTCACTCACTCACTCACCCACCCAGTCTCACTCACTCACTCACTCACCAATCCAGTCGCACTCACTCACTCACCCACCCAGTCTCTCTTGCTCACTCACTCACCCACCCAGTCTCACTCACTCACTCACCCACCCAGTCTCACTCACTCACCCAGTCTCACTCACTCACTCACCCAGTCTCACTCACTCACCCAGTCTCACTCACTCACTCACCCAGTCTCACTCACTCACTCACTCACTCACCCACCCAGTCTCACTCACTCACCCAGTCTCACTCACTCACTGGGTTGAAAATTGGAATTGGAAATTTTCTGCTCAGCCCAACTATCAGTTTTACAATCGTATCCAGGGTTTCCATCATTCATTCATTAGATTCAGGCTTAACAGCCATGTCAATCACCATTTTATTATTATGGCCTACATTTCTCAACATATTCTACATTACAGAGGCTATGGTACATAGTAACCTACTTGCAACTTGCAATGGCAAATACATAGACAAGCTACACTCTGTGATGGATTTTCTGTCCCGTGTGAAACAAAGGCTCACAAAGGCCCTAGGCTTCTAAAATTGATTCACTTAGGACAAATTATCCTAAATTCTTGCAGCCTGAAGGATATTCTGGAAATACACATGTTCCACAGCATGACACTACCCTCCCCATCTCCCCCTTCCCTTACATCATTCTGTCTGCAGGTTAAAACCAATACAATGAAAGCTGACAACATTCCTCGTTTGACTTTCTGTAAAGTTGAAATGTATACCTGAAGTTTTAGCCTTGATCAGGTGATAAAACTGCCAATCAACCACTAAAGACACAGCTCCGTCGCAACGTCTAAATACAGACAGGTAAGTTGATCCAAACCACAATAACGACCAGACCGAGCCTATCTCGTGTTCTGGTTGGCTGCCTGAAGCCATTACATACACAGCTGTTTCTAGGACATGCCGACCAACAAACTAACAATCAGCCATTGTTTTCATCCCCCTTTATTAATGTGACAATGTGACAATGTGACAGTACTTCTTCTATCCATTGCAATCACCGACCTTAAAGTGGCCATGCTGCAGTGCATGTTATATTTATTTGTCTCTCCAAGTGCATGCAGGTTAACTGCTGGTCCACTGAGTGAGTTCATGATTTCATTGTTCAACAACATTGTTCTGTTTGCTATGTTAGTTTCATGTGGTCGGAAAGATTACCACTTGGTGAAACCAACAAACACTGGTCTTGTGCTGATTGAGTATTTTGTTCTAATAGATGCCCACATACTTTGATATGCATATCCAGAAATATGGACAATGTGCCTTTTAGATTTTAACAAACTCACTTTAAGCCATCTTATTTTCACAATCTCCAAGGCCAAGTTCAAGTGTTTGCCTCTCATTGTCTGTATTTCTTATACATTAGGAGGCATGCATCATTTCAGACAAGTTTCACTACAGAAACCTCTTTATCTGGAAGACTGTCCAGTCCCGCCCTGGTTACCTGCACTAACGAGTTTCTGTCACCTGATACCAGATAATAGAGACATCAAAGGAGACAGGTAACGAGGTTAGCAAAGGGTTAACACACCTCACTCAATGTACAGGTATAATTATTGTCAAACTATACATGTTTTTCATGTTGGTGGCAAATTAATAATTCAGTTTCATTTCTTAAAATACCATACAGAGTATTACACATTAACTCAGTAGTACTTAGCAATAAGCTGTATAACCTTGTGAGGTGACATCGCAGGGTTATTCTGATCTTCGAAAGCCTGAGGACTCAATAGTTTCCATGGTTTTCAGACTTTTTGCTCCGTATTCACCAGCTAGGTTACACTCACATCATTTTTCATGTTCAAGGCCCGTCATGCTGTGAATGTCGTATAAATGTCGTCCCCAACAGGTCGTCAGTGATGACAGATGATGACCAGGTATCCCCATCAGTGAACCTGTACTTTCAGTAGCGGTCCAGACTCCCCGCCTACATCTCCGCATACCATGACGACATGTACAGTGGGTATTGTAAACCTACTCCGCCCTCATGCCTGATCTTACATAACACCTTTCCACAAACTTTCTTTTTTTCATGTTTCAAATCTTCCTACAGCAATTGTACACTTCTCAAATAACATTGAAAATGGGTGCTTTTGTTTGTTTGTTGTTTAACGCCACACTCAGCAAAATTCCAGCAATATGACAGTGATCTGTTAATAATCGAGTCGGGACCAGAATATCCAGTGATTGACATCATAAGCATCAACCTACACAATTGTGATACGATGACATACATCAACCACGTCAGTGAGTCTGCCCAACCGATTCCGTTAGTCGCCTCTTGCAAGATGCATTGGTTGCTGATGACCAATTCTAACACAGATCTTCACAATTTAAACATGAGTGAGTGAGTGAGTGAGTGAGTGAGTTGTTTTTACTGTCAGTATTTCATTCATATCACAATCTAAAAAAAGATCTTTTACTTCAATACGATACCTCTCTGCATAAGGATCTGAAGACACCTTCATAGGGGGGTCGCACTAGGGGAACCTTCTAATCAGCCAGTCATTGTTGATGATTCCAAGTTCTCAGTATTAGTGGGCAAAACATTCCAACAATTATATCTGATTTCTGTATCTCGAAAACAAACAAAAAAGACACCTTCCAAATGTAGAGAAATAACATCATTATATTGCTGTGGAAATTTAATACACACTGTTGCTTCTTGACACCATGGCACCTACACGAAATGGAACTACCATCAAAGGAATGGTTGTATTTTCATTTCTGCAAATTAAAGTTTTCAAAATCGAGTTGTAAAGAAATGAATCTTAATTGTTTTAGAAAGCCAACATATGATTGGGTCGAGAACTCGCACATCCTTCGTTTAGATTGGCCAGTCAAAGTTCACTCAATGTTGACTCCCTCACCTATGGAGGTGTACTCAGATCTTAACATGCTTAACACAGAGGTATCAATGGGAACAAAGAGCAGATTTAGTTAAATTAATTTATATCATGGCATAAGTTTAATGTGTGAGGAAACACTGAAGTGATTAAGCCCTTATTCAGGGTTGCAATATGACACATACTTGCTAGCGTGAGTCGGTCTAAAGTTATAAGTATACTGAGGGCAAACACAATTTCAGCACTTCGGAAATGCCATAAATGTTGTCACAATTTAGGGTCCCAAGTTAGTCACCTCTTACGTCTAGCAATAGGGTGGGGTCCTGGGGATACATTCTACAACAAGATCCCAAGTTAGTCACCTCTTACGACTAGCAATAGGGTGGGGTCCTGGGGACCCATTTTATCAAAGGGTCCCAAGTTAGTCACCTCTTACAACTAGCAATAGGGTGGGGTCCTGGGGACACATTTTATCAAAGGGGCGCAAGTTAGTCACCTCTTACGTCTAGCAATAGGGTGGGGTCCTGGGGACACATTCTATCACAGGGACCCAAGTTAGTCACCTCTTACAACTAGCAATAGGGTGGGGTCCTGGGGACACATTCTATCACAGGGACCCAAGTTAGTCACCTCTTACGTCTAGCAATAGGGTGGGGTCCTGGGGACACATTCTATCACAGGGACCCAAGTTAGTCACCTCTTACGACTAGCAATAGGGTGGGGTCCTGGGGACACATTCTATCACAGGGACCCAAGTTAGTCACCTCTTACAACTAGCAATAGGGTGGGGTCCTGGGGACACATTTTATCACAGGGACCCAAATTAGTCACCTCTTACGACTGCATGGTTCTTGGGTCCTGGGGACACATTCTATCACAGGGACCCACAGGGGTACTCCCACATCAGTGACACTGTCTCTAACATCTATTCACATGACTTATCCTTCCCCTAAGTTTCCATGCCCCTAAGAACCAAACCCCACCAAACTGATATCCCAAATCCACCACAGTTACCTACCTTTGTTTTGCACAGAGTTTTGAACATCCAACAAGAGGTGAATCTTCTGACAGCACATTAACACCATCTTGTCCAATCTGATTGCTCATGTCATGATAGCAGCCTCTGTACCAGATGATGCCACTGCCTGTAACAGGTGAACACGCACAGATAAATCTCCACATCACTAAACACAGTTCCGTCACACTCATGATCAATCACGATTGTGGCGACAGCTGCAAGTGACAACAACTTTTTTTCAAGAGGATTTCATATGACTGGTCATAAACTTCCTCATGGAAATTTATGAATTAATACATGTAATAATGACAGTTTAAGATATCTTTACCACTTAAATCCAACCTGTTAACACAAGTTGTGTTTAGATTTACGATGAGTTTCAGATTAATGGTTTTACATTACATATTGCTGTGAGAATTGACAAACATTTATATCCTTTTGTCCCATGTAGTGAATGTCTGCCATAAAATGTTCACTGAAGGTCATACAAATTTAATCATTTGTTCTTGATCCTTACAAACTGTCAGAATTGATTAAAAAATAATTTCTTTTTGTCCAATGTCGTGCTTATCATCCATGTAAGATTTAAATTTCACCTAAACATAAATTGAAACATGAGTCATCAGAAGATGACAAACCCCTTGGCCCCCACAAATGAAAAAGAACAAATAATCTGAGTGTTACACCTCGTCCCACCAGAGTGTCTGTCTAAACTTGACGGGAGTATTCCTATCTTCTCTGTCCGTATACAAGAGTAGTTATTAAGCTATCAAAACAATAACATGGAATTTAGATTTGGATCTTTGTATCTCTATGTTCATATGAATAGAGTGAACAAATAATTGAAACCATGTCAAGAATATACACCACAGGTGTACAATTTGGTCATTGTGTGTGCCTACTGAACACTGGCAGTCTTAGAGATATGTTCTGTGAACACAGCGGAGCCATTTAGTCCAAATCACCATTGAGATCATATTTCTTGTCAATGAATTCAAGTGATCACAGTGAATTTTGCCTTTGTGAATATGTTTATTAATAAGCTGACACCAGATACTTAAAGTGTATTGTCAGGTACTTGTAGTTTTAGACTGAAAATACCACGTTAACACGTTTCAGTATAGTAGTTTACAATACATCCGTGTGGCATACAGTGCAAACTCTACATCAATCAAGTGAACAAAGAGTGTTTGACATTGAACATGACAATGTCATAAATGATAGTTGGAAGGTTTTGCAAGTTACAATGACCTTGCTAGGCTGACACAGACTTAAGCAGCATCAGAGAAGGATGTTTGTCTCCTTGAGTCGGGAAAACATTTTCAGAGTCATTTAGTCTGACAAGAAAAAAAATAGGAAATTATTGTCTTTGATAAAGTAGTGGAACAACTAGTGATTCTGATCAGGCCAAAGATAATGTTTGTTTCTGGTCTCTAGACTGACCTTCATCTGGCCTCAAACCTTTTTCCCTTGTCATTATCAAGTAGCAACATATCGCTATTTCCAGCCCGGAAGTGTCACTGTGTTACGTCAAACATGACACACAAAAATTTGTTGCACTTATCTGAAGAAAACACATTAATTATCTTCATTTGAAAGCAAGCTTTTATTGACATCCTGCAAATTGCCATTATAGGTTGTGATTTCTCATTGACAAGACTGCACTGGTGCAGGATAAAATCTACGCCTAAGTTTATGAGCAGACTGCACTGAATGCAGTCAGTAATATATTCCACAAATAGGACAATAAATATCCCTTGCTTCAAATTCATACCATGTATACAACTTACAAGATCTAAACATACAGAAACTAAATTACTTTCATTTGCACAATGTTCACATCCTGTTTACACTACAGGTCACCGATCATCGCTCCAAACACATATAGGGGCGGTCGGGTAGCATAGTGGTTAAAGCGTTTGCTGGTCATGCCGAAGACCCGGGTTTGATTCCCGACATAAGTACAATGTGTGAAGCCCATTTCTGGTGTCCCCTGCCGTGATATTGCTGGAATGTTGCTAAAAGCGGCGTAAAACCATACTCACTCACCCATACACATATAATGTTCCAGTAAAGCATAGGAGCAGACAATTTACCTGATATGCAGTCAGTTGCTATCTGCAGCCTGCACAAGGTGCGCTTACCGTACATCCTGATTGGTCGAATACCAACAACAATGACAATGATCAGTTAAAAGGTGATACATCGCAGTGGATCAAGATAGATTGATTTTTAGGTTTCTGCCATGGAATACTCAAGATTCCATTGCGAACTTGCTGGGTGTGTGGGATTAAAGTGAATAATCCTAGAAACTTCTAAGTGCTAAACTTCCAAACACTAATATATTTACTCCCATGTGTGATTTTATGACTTTGTTATCATGAAATCTATGCCTTTAATCTATACACTTGTCATCTAAACACTATCTTTTATGTTCTTACAGCCCTTAAGGATTGACTGAGTATTTTTTCGGTTCATTGAGGTATGAATCGAAAAACCGAAAAACCGATGTGCAAACTTTTGTAAAAATCTGCTATGCCAATACACGTGAGCAGAATGGGAATTGCTGGACTGTAATATTGGCATTACCCGATATTCCGTAGTAATAAAAGTAATACGTCTCGGAGGGCGTGGCTTAATTTTTTACATTCATTGGGAAATGAATGCAATAACACGTGACCAATTCAGCTAATCAGAATGCAGGAATTACAATGAACACAAGAAAAAATTATTTATTACCTAATAAATAGTAAACTGCTCGGTTTTGATACTGTTAATCTCCAGGTGCTGATCTGTCGAATGTGCTTCAAAATACCGTGATGATCAGAGGACAACTATTTCCCTATATAATCCACCAATCAGGATGACACCCTGGGTGCAGTGGAGAAAATAATACGAAATCGCACCCTGCATTACCAAGGAACAAAACATTAAAACAATAAATAAATTACCTGCCCTAGTACTAAATGGGCTGAAATAGGAAACACACATTGTTTTGCCTTGCAAGGATTTTCTAAAGGGTAAGTCAAGAAGGAACATATGGGCAAAAAGTCATATTTGACATGAAATAATTCCATTTACTGGTAATTACCAGTTTTTGACAGTTAATCTGTACTGAATGACATACCTAATTATCTAAGGACAAGACAACACATTCCCAGGCCAAGATTCCTACAACAACAATCTTAAACAAATGCAACTTTGTTGAAAATTAGTTAGCAATATCCTTAGAATTGACCTTTTTCAAAGATGTATATAACTAATAGTAAATCTGCTACACTAATACTCTGTTTGGGAGATGGAAAATCTTTTTCTCCAAATTCTAACAAATATCATAGATGCCTTTCCTTGGAGAAGCACCCAGAGTTTATTTATTTCAGAATAACCTTAGACCAAGGGCTTACTTTTTATAAAAATTGCTTGCATAAAAGTTTTTTTTAAGTTTGTTTCAAATGGCTCTTCTCAATTTTTTTCCATCCATTAACTTTTGACTGTATACTTATTCAAGTCTGTCACTTGGTGTGTTGGCTGATTTTAGAAATTGATATCATTAGCTACAAATTTGAGATGTCCAACTGTCTTTGAAATATATATCCCAAATCAAATAATTAACACCAATAAATCAATTCACGATATCTGAAGCTTAATGTTGTAAAATCCATCAATACTTGACATTTACTGATATATATTAAGATTCTAATTTCAAGCAATCCCTTGTTTGAATTCTTGATAAATGGATATTGTTTCATGTAATGTCACTGTTGCTGTAGACATGTGAGAGTAACACAATTCTAACTTAAATTTTAAATTGCTTCCTGTATTTACTACTTTAATCGTGTTGATCAAATATGTAAATAGATGTAGCATATCAAAAAGTCCCCTGATTTGATCAAATTACAATGTCAATAATTTCGTCAAACTCTTCCAACAACATAGGAAATGTCATTTCACTTAAAAAGAAATTCCATCAACATTTATTTTCGAAAGTATCTACTGAATCTTTTTTATTGACAGGTAATATAATAATCAAATGTAGATGCATCTATTTAAAGTGCAGAAATATTTTCATTTGTTTATTATCTTCTAAACAGATGTCATAATCACTTAGTATGACGGACTTTCTTTCAAACTTGTGATTTTCAAATACGTGAAATCTAAAGCCCTTGTGTATTTCACTGAAATCAACAATCATCTGTATTGTTCTACGGTCAACGCTGTAACTGATCCGTCGTGTCAACCGAAACGGTGTTGATTTCTCAAGCACCTGTCGTTCACCGCACTGATCCCTTAATCACAGTCAATCAATACCGTGGTTGGAAAGTGTCAAGCGCGATAACCCATTAAATAGAGGACAAACAATCGATACAATGCACAACTAAAGCCCTGCCAGTGAAGCGAGGTCTTGTTTTGACAGCATTAATCACTCCTTACCAGAGGCAATTAAACCCGCGTGGACAAGTACCACACACAAAATGTACATGTCTCGTTCACGGTCTGCTATGTCTTGTATCTTGAAGCATGTTCAGAAGTCATTTAAACTTTTCGATATAACTTATATATGACTTTCGCTAAGAATTGAAAAGTTAGTATAGTAAGTAGTTCCCAGGAAGTTCCTGATATCACTACTCGGAAGAAACGAACACTTCCGTGAAAACGGAAACCGTTACCATAGACATTCTGTAAGCTGATTGTTTTCTGAAATGTAAATGTCACACAATATTTCTCTTCGTTTATTGATAATCAAGATGCCTGTCATTATGTAAATAAAAACAAGTGAAACAATTTAACAACGAAGTGGGAACTAAATCGCGCGGATGTAGCGGGCACCTGTTTGAGTGATGGTGCCAGAGTTCCAATCTTTGGCACCTATCCCTTACCGCCCCCGCTGACTGAGAATGATGGCACAACTGCGTTTTATCTTCGATGATGGGGAAGGTGTTAAATCATATTTAGGTGAATCAATTTCCAGTTTCGAGCCTAAACCTTAGAAAAGTAAAAGTGATGTGGTATTGAAGAATTGAAATATTCAAGCGTGAGATATTTGGGATATCATACTAGTTATATTTCATCATGCCTAGTTGTTGTTTATTGTTGAACGCCGTACGAATGAATGGTCCTGCTATATGACAGCGGTCTGTTAATGATCGAGTCTGGACCAGACAATCCAGTGATTGACATAATGAGCATCGATCTACGCAATTGGGATATAATGCCATGCATCAACCAATGAAGGGCGGATCCAGTTTTAAAGATTGTGTGTCTACAACGTTCTACATTTGTACATTTCAAAATATGTACATGTACAATTCAAACACGAATTTAATCATCGCTTTATTTTTCTATTCTTTATGATGAACTGTTGTGTCTATCTACTACAAGAGAAGATAAAATCTCATTTCAGTGAAGTGATCTTAAATAACATATAAATGCCGGGACTACTTTCAGTCTGCCTCAATGACGACGCTATACTTATCAGAGTAAGATCTTGAAGATAACAGTAAGAAGAATACATATTAAATTAAACATTGTCAGACCAACTCGTGAAAACATCAACTTTGTCCGGTCATTCGATGAGGTAGGCTTGTTATGTGACAAAATAAATCCTCCATGAAGATCTGTCCTTTGTTTGAAAAGCATATTTCGAGAAGCCAACAGTCAACGTAACTATTGTGACGTCATTGCACATTTGGACACATACGTCTGTACAGTGTTAACAATAGTGGTGTCTATATTTCGTAAACAATGCCGTTGGGCGCATTTCATGTTTAACACACCTATGCTTCGTACTGACACATATTTCCAGCCGTATGAAGCTGGCATAGTATTGCCAACTGCGGCATTAAACAACATTCACCCACAGTAACATTATGACACCTTCAGAAACAAGATACGATTGTTAAACACGACAATTTCGCATGGAAATTTACAGTAAACGGTGCTTAGTCATTTTCCAGGTGTATATTTTGCATTGGGAATTAACGATTCAAAATAATTTATTCCCTAGCGTCCGAATAAGTGTAGAAGTCTGAAGTGATCGAATTCAACACACACCAGAATATATAAGGATCCATTACCTCACGTTAAGACAGATTGAGACACTTTCCCACGAGTATAACATTTTTCGATAAAGATCAGAGCCACTGCGGAAATCAGTGAGTTTAAGCAGTTACTTTTCCCGTTCATGGTGTAAATTGTAGCAGTTGGCCGACTTAACTCGGCTAATATATAGTTACCATGCATCAGAGTGACAGAGATGTATTTTAGACAGTACTGTGTGAACTGATTTCTCCAATGACTGATTTCTTTATTTTCCCCCATTGTCACCACGAGCCACCCAAAATAATAACCGAGACTCTCTCAGTAGAAAAGACGTGTACCTAAACGGCCTAGACTGACATCTAGTCTCACAAATGAACATATTTTACAGAAAAAAACAGTTGTTAAATTATAGTTAAAAATATAATAAAAAGGAGCCGGGAGATACTGCAGTAATCTAGACTTTCCAAATATTATATACTTGCATGGCCTGTATTGGATATATTTCTTTTTGGGTCTGTAATACAGACTAACAAAGGCCCACAAGATAGTCAGAATTTACGAAACGAGCAGAACGTTCAGAAATCGCAATGAGGTTATCACATGAGTTCAATTGAATGAGAATTATATGGACTTTTATTCAACACTTGCATGTATTTTTTTTATAAATAACACACTTCGGGAGGCTCAAATGTTTTCAGAGAGCGTTTTAAATTATTATTTATTTAAACACTAGCGAGTGCTTGGTCGAAGAAGACAGCCCTAGAAGATTTAGGTAAAGTGGTACAAATGAACTGTTTCATTGGCATTTTTTAGAAGTTGGCAAGTAACAGTGAAGACAAGATATGTTAATGATGGCACTCTTGCTAGACAACAGTATAAGGATCGCATCATGGTGGAATAAAGACTTAGTCATCCATAAAATATTTTGTCTTTAAAGTAGTCCAAACACACGGAATACAATTAACTTTGGGTCGCGGACTTGTACACTGTTTGATTATCTCTTGAATTCGAGAAATAGGCATTTTTCTGATTTTAGCCTTAATTAGCTACTTCATCACATCAAGTGTCTAAACCTCACACGTGTTTAAGGAGGAAGAAGGGCAGGTCATTAGTCATATGAGCACGCCCAAAAGTTTCCATATTTCAAAGTGTACCGTTAGTTTAAAATTTGATATTTACAGTGTGCCAAAGAGGGACGTTACCATAACTGGTCCTGCAACATGACTGTGGAATATATTTATTTTATGAAAAAAGCACAATATAGAAGCTTATACAAAAGCAAGTCTAGCCAGCTCTAGCTAGCCCTGTTCCACAGTCAGTCAGCATAGGGAAAATGTTTTTTTTGGTTTTTTTAAGAGTCAAGAAGGATATTGTGTAAAATAAGAGTTCATAGACTAAATGTTAGTCTATCATAACTCATTTTTTACCGTTTAAGTCAAATTTAAACACTTATCTCGGCTGATCTGGGTTGTTGTTTTTTTTATCTCTATAAGCGTGTTGAGTACATTGGTACAAATATTAACTTAATGTGAAATGTGTAAACTGTGTTAATCATTCTGCCTTACAGTTGCAATACATTATATCTTTGAAACCTGGTCACATCAAGGTCTGAACCTACACTGTAATCCTGCGGCTGTCAACCCCTGTTTGGTGTGCAAGGTTCGAGGTCTGTTTAGAGGGTATTCGGGACTCTGCAGTTTGGTACGCGGGACGCAAATAAAATCATATTTGGTCCGCAGGTTTAAAATTTAACGATTAATGAATGGTGTACGTAAACACTTCCCTTTATATATTTCTCGCGATCTTTCTTTTTGAGATTTCTGTAAAGTAGTACATCGTTAAATGTGTGACCATGATGATATCAGACAATTATGTTTATTATCAACACTTTATTATTATTTGGTTGTTATATATATAATATGTGTGTGTGTGTGTGTATATATATATATATATATATACATATATATATATACATACACACACACACATATATATATATATATATATAATCAGGTGAGGTGAAATGGGTTTTAACGTCGCGTCCAAGATTATTGCACTTATATAGCGACGTGCATGTACGTGTGTGTGTTTGTGTGGCTGCTTGTACTAGTCCGGACTGATGCCGATTTATAGTGCTAGCTAACAGTTTAATATGAATACCCCGCTCAGACACAGAATACAGACTCCGACCCGACCAGTCCTTGTTTTAGCCCCTTAATGCTGAGCGCCAGACAGGGTAACAACAAGTACCATCTTTTGTCTCTTGGTATGAGAGACGGGGATCGAACCCCGGACCTTCCGCTCTCCGGGCGGACGCTCTACCACTAGACCACGGAGGCGGTCACTTAATAATCAAATAAGGGGAGTAAGATTCAACACAGTTTTAAAACTGTGCTCAATCTTACTCCACTTATTTGATTATTATACTATATTGTGCCTGAGACTCTCTCTCTCTCTCTGTCTCTGTATTTACTATGCGCGAATGCCTAGTCCAAAATATGACAAAATACTACGCTTCGGACTACATACTTACTCCTTCCTCAGGTGTATGAATCAGAAAGCATACACTCCAAAACGTTGTGTTCCTCATAAAAAAGAAGTCGACATCCATAAGATCTCTGTCTCTTGTATGTATCACTTCTAAATGCCATGATTAATGTTGGTTACGAGAAATAACTCCGTACAGCGCGTAAAATCATTATAACACCTGTGGTGCGCAGGTATGTTTGTTAACTCGCTTTTTTCATAATAAAATAGAAGTTAGGATGCTTGTGGGTGGGTGTTCTGGTTTAATGAAACGTGTGCCAGAAACTTGGTATAGGACATCTGACACACGTTTCGTAAAACAAGTAGGATAAACGCATCTATGTAATACTCTAAGGTATAGCTTTCTTCACGTCGACAATGATAGGGAATTTATTTTGATTAAATTGTGTGCTCGGTCTTCACAACAAAAAAAGTATCAAAAATATTAACAAGATAACATTGATCCAAAGGATCAACACGACGCAAAGAAATTTTGTAACATACCTACCTATTGATGCAAGTACGTATACTGTCATAAAGCACACGTGTGTAACCCAGGTGGTGAAACAAATTGTAATTTGCATGTGGTACCTTGAGAATCAGGAATGAGGATATGGCACATTTCAGTTTAAATATGTATGTAATATAAAAGTAGAAAACAAACATATTATAGAAACAAAACTAGTTATATGCTTTCACAACAATGACTTCCTCCTGAAACATTTGAACAAGGGGTATTAAGTTGACACACTCGTGATGGTATTCATGGTACTGTTGACATTTATATTTCTACAATCGTAAAGTTATAAATAATTTTGCATAATTAATCTTTTCAAAGTAATATCTACATTTTTGTAATATTATTTTATTATGAAGTAGATTTGTGGAGACATGCAGATATTGTTGAAATTGAAACCCACAACGTTGTGAGTGTGTTTGTTATTGTTAACCATGAACCATATCTCTCTATAATACCTCACTGTCCAAAAGTACTAATATCTCGCTACACGGAAATTGGGTCAACTTTTCCCGCATAGCGTTATGGTATAGGCCTCGTCCTTCTTGACGGGCTGCCTCACTTCACCGAAATATTTCGTATGTACTCATATCTTTACACATATGTGAGACAGATTTGTGAGTGTCGTTGTCTACCGGAAAATAGATTTCTTTTTCGTCACAAATGTAAAACCTTGAAACGAAAATTCTCCCAACCTAATACGCATTATCTCTTCACCACCTCTTGTAATGTCGACTTCAAAAGTAGTTACGGGTTTGAAAAATCTTAAAACAATATAAATAAATATATACCGGTATATGGTCTCTGACAAAAGTAATAAAACATATTTGAGGTCACTAAAATTCTTTATCATACATTTGGATATGATGATATACAAAATCACCTTTAAAAAATATTCTTGAAAGCTACGAGGCCGCTGTTGGAAGCTAAGGAATACACGTTAGTCAAGTAATAAAAATGTCTCTTTGCCAAACGAACAGTCTCGATTGACGAGTTTAATTTAAAATTTACAGTTTATAGCGGAACATTTTCAAGAGAATAACAAACGGCAAGGAGCGATATTAACTCAATAAATGACCACCTATCATTATTTTGCATTGCCAATGTGGAACTCAACAGTTTGTTTATGGGCCAGACACTTACAATAAAGTGAGACAATTAACCTGGACGTAGCTCTTGTGTTACAATAGTTCTGTCAAAGTGTTATGTTCACTGCAGTGAAATTTCAAGTGTTAGTTTCACTGCAGTGAAATTTCAAGTGTTAGTTTCACTTCAGTGAAATTTCAAGTGCTATCTTCACTGCAATGAAGTTATCAGTTTTCTCAACTTCAGAAAAGTCAGTCGTTCACACTGAAGTATATGATAAGCCGTTTCTTATAAAAGTTACATCTTTCCAACTATTACTCATCCTCATGTAACTTTCTCAAAGCAAAACCTAATAAGCCATGGATCCTGGCGCCATGCAATGATCCCTAACGTTATTTGTTCAGTAGTATATAGTGAACATGAAAGATCGTTCGAGGGATAGCGATTTTACGGGGTTCCCCTTCACTTGAAAACTTAAACACGCCGCTCAAGCTTCTCACAGCGATATCCCTTTGCGAGTGTAACGAAGGTGTCACGCGCTGGGATAGAGCTTGTGTGTCGCTGGTATAAGGGAAGTAATCCCACCCGCTTATCTGTCAGGTGATTCGAATAAAATTATAGCCAGATGGTACATCTCGGCGCATCATTATTACACCCGTCATCCTGAAACCCGTCGTCCTGGGTGGACTCTATGTGCTTCCGGAAGGGTCCCCCGCTATACCACGATCTGGCGGGAGATGACGGAATTGATCAACTGGGATATCTTGTATTAAGTCTGAGTTTGGCACAGATAATGATATAGTTCTATATGGGGACCTTAATGCACGAACTGCATCCCAGGATGATTTCATTTTTGAGAATGAAAGTGATGTTGAATTGCTGGATCTAGGAGAGATCGATGTATGAGACAGATGTATGTTCTGTCAAGGAAGAAAATCACAAGAGGAGAAAACAAATGTTTGGTTTGTCATTATTAAATATATGTAAACAGTGAGGAATTCATGTTGTGAATGGACGGAAACCAGATGACTTGGAAGGCTGTTTTACGTACATAGGCCCAAATGGGACGAGTTTGATAGATTATTTTCTTGTATCTTCAAACAATTTTAATGCTGTCAAAAATTTATATGTACACAGCAGAACGGAGTCTGACCACCTGCCCATTTCCTGTCAATTGTTACATTCTATTAGTCAGCCGCCGTCACCGAGTGACCAGGAAATAAAACTTCCCAGATATGTGTGGTCCGAGGATGGATATGTCCTATATAGACAATATCTCTTCTCCCCCAGCAAAAGCAATCACTGACAGCAGTGGTAAATAGGGAGGATGTAGGGGGAAGTATGGAGGATGGAGCGGGAAGTAGGGAGGATGGATGATGGAGGGGGCAGGATGGAGTGAGACGCCGGGAAGATGGAAGGGGAAATAGGGACGAAATAGTGGGAGGTAGGGAGGATGGAGAGGGAAATAGGTAGGATGAGGGGGAAGTAGGGACGACTGAAGGAAAGTAGGGAGGATGGAGGGGGAAGTAAGGAGATTGGACGGGGGAGGATGGATGGGGACGTAGGGAGGATGGAAGGGGGAAAGAGGGAGGATGGACTGGGAAGGAGGGAGGGTGCAGGGGGAATTATGGACGAAGCAGTGGGAAATAGGGAGGAAGGAGGGGGAAGTAGGGAGGAAGGAGGGGAATTAGAAGTGGAGGAGGAGAAAATAGGGAGGATGGAGGGGGAAGTAGGGAGGAAAAAGGGGGAAGTAGGAGTGAAAGAGGAGAAAATAGCGAAGATGGATGGGGAAGTAGGGAGGGTGGAGGGGGAATTAGGGAGGATGGACGGGGAAGTAGTGAGGAAGAAGGGGGAAGTAGGAGTGAAGGAGGAGAAAATAAGGAGGATGGAGGGGGAAGTAAGGAGGAAGAAGGGGGAAGTAGGAATGAAAGAGGAGAAAATAGCGAGTATGGACGGAGAAGTAGGGAGGATTGACGGGGAAGTAGGGATGATGGAGGGGGCAGGAGGGAGGGGAAGTAGGGAGCATGGACAGGGAAGTAGGGAGGATGGAAGGTGGAGCAGGCTGGATGGAAGGGGAAGTAGGAATGATGCAGGGGGCAGGATGGAGTGGGATGTAGGGAGGATGGAAGGGGGAAGAGGGAGGATGGAGGGGGACGTAGGGATGATGGAGGGGGCAGGAGGGAGGGGAAGTAGGGAGGATGGACAGGGAAGTAGGGAGGATGGAAGGTGAAGTAGGCTGGATGCAGGGGGAAGTAAGAATGATGTAGGGGGCAGGATGGAGTGGGATGTAGGGAGGATGGAAGGGGGAATAGGGACGAAGGAGTGGGAAATAGGGAGGATGAAGGGGGAAGTAATGAGGATGGAGCGGAAATAATGAGGCTGGAGGTGGAAGTAGGGAGGATGGAAAGGGAAGCAGGGAGGATGGAGGGGGACGTAGGGTGGATGGAGGGGGGAATAGGGACGAAGCAGGGGGAAGCAGGGAGGATGGACGGGGAAGTAAGGAGGATGGACGGGGAAGTATTGAGGATGGACGGGGAAGTAGGGAGGAAGGAGGGGGAAGTAGGGAGTATGGAGGGGGAAGTAGAAAGAATGGACGGGGAAGTATGGAGTATGGAGGTGAAAAAAAGGGAGGATGGAGGGTGAAGTAGGGAGGAAGGAGGGGAAGAAGGGAGGATGGACGGCGAAATAGGGAGGATGGAGGGGGACCTAGGGAGAATGGAGGGGGGGATAGGGAGGAAGGAGTGGGAAATAGGGAGGATGGAGGAGGAAGTAGAGAGGATGGAGGGGGAAGGAGGGATGATGGAGGGGGAAGTAGGGAGATTGGACGTGGGAGGATGGAGGGGGACGTAGGGAGGATGGAAGGGGCAACAGGTAGGATGGAGGGGTTGTAGGGAGGGTGGAGGGGGAATTAGGGACGAAGGAGTGGGAAATAGGGAGGAAGGAGGGGGAAGAAGGGAGGAAGGAGGGGGAAATAGAAGTGAAGGAGGAGAAAATAGGGAGGATTTAGGGGGAAGTAGGGAGGGTGGAGTGGGAAGTAGGGAGGATGGATGATGGAGGGGGCAGGATGGAGTGAGACGCAGGGAAGATGGAAGGGGGAATAGGGACGAAATAGTGGGAAGTAGGGAGGATGGAGAGGGAAATAGGGAGGAAGGAGGGGGAAGTAGGGAGGATGGAGGGGGAAGTAGGGAGGAAGGAGGGGAAGAAGGGAAGATGGAGGGTGAAATAGGGACGAAAGAGGGGACCTAGGGAGGATGGAGGGGGGAATAGGGACGAAGGAGTGGGAAATAGGGTGGATGGAGGGGGAAGTAGGGAGGATGGAGGGGGAAGGAGGGAAGATGGAGGGGGAAGTAGGGAGGATGGAGGGGAAGAAGGGAGATTGGACGTGGGAGGATGGAGGTGGAAGTAGGGAGGATGGAAGGGGGAAAGAGGGAGGATGGAGGGGGAAGTAGGGAGGGTGCAGGGGGAATTAGGGACGAAGGAGTGGAAAATAGGGAGGAAGGAGGGGAAAGTTGGGAGGATGGAGGGGGAAATAGAAAGGATGGAAGGGGGAATAGGGAGGATGGAGGGGGGAATAGGGACGAAGGATTGGGAAATAGGCAGATTGGAGGGAAAGTAAGGAGCATGAAGGGGGAAGTGGGGAGGCTGGAGGTGGAAATAGGGAGGATGGAGTGGGAAGTAGGAAGGAAGGAGGGGGAAGTAGGGGGTATGGAGGGGAAGTAGGGATGGTGGAGGGGGAATTAGGGAGGATGGACGGGGGGGGGGGGAGGGTTGGAGGGTTGTGAAGGGGAACATAGGGAGGATGGAGGGGGGAATAGGGACGAAAGAGGGGAAAATACATAGGATGGAGGGGGAAGCAGGGAGGATGTAGGGGGAAATAGGGAGGATTGAGAGGAAAACAGGGAGAAAGGAGGGGCAAGTAGGGAGAATAGGGAGGATGGTGGGGGAAAAAGGGAAGATGGAGGGGGAAAAAGGGAAGATGGAGGGGGGAATAGGGAGGATGGAGTTGGAAGTAAGGACGATGGAGGGGGAAGTAGGGAGGATGGAGGGGGAAGTAGGGAGGAAGGAGGGGGAGAAGGGAGGATGGAGGGTACCTAGGGAGGATGGAGGGGGGAATAGGGACGAAGGAGTTGGAAATATGGAGGATGGAGGGGGAAGTAGGGAGTATGGAGGGGGAAGTAGCGAGGATGGAGGGGAAAGTAGGGAGATTTGACGTGGGACGATGGAGGGGAACGTAGTGAGGATGGAAGGGGGGAAGAGGGAGGATGGAGGGGGAAGCTGGAAGGGTGCAGGGGGAATTAGGGACGAAGGAGTGGGAAAAAGGGAGGAAGGAGGGCTAAGAAGGGAGGAAGGAGGGGGAAGTAGTAGTGAAAGAGGAGAAAATAGGGAGGATGGAGGGGGAAGTAGGGAAGGTGGACGGGGAAGTAGTGAGGATGGACGGGGTGGGGGTTGAGGGGGTGGGGGGTGGAGGGCGACGTATGGATGGAGGGGGAATAGGGATGAAGGAGTGTGAAATGGGGAAGATGGAGCGGGAAGTATTGAAGATGGAGTGGGGAATGGGAACGAAGGAGTGGGAAATAGGGAGGATAGAGGGTGAAGTAGGGAGGATGTAAGGGGAAGGAGGTACGACTGAAAGAAACTAGGGAGGATGGAGGGGGAAGTAGGGAGATTGGACGGGGGAGGATGGAGGGGGACGTAGGGAGGATGGAAGAGGGAAAGAGGGAGGATGGACTGGAAAGTAGGGAGGGTGCAGGGGGAATTAGGGAGGAAGGAGGGAGGAAGTAGGGAGGAAGGAGGGGGAAGTAGGGAGGAAGGAGGGGGAATAGGGACGAAGGAGTGGGAAGTAGGGATGATGGAGCGGTAAGTAAGGAGGAAGGAGGGGGGAGTAGGGAGGAAGGAGAGGATTGAGGGGGAAGTAGGGAGGATGGAGGGGGAAAGAGGGAGGGTGGAAGGAGAAGTAGGGAGTAGGATGGGGAACAAGGGAGGATGGAGGGGGAAGTAGGGAGGATGAAGGGTGAAGTAGGAAGGTTTGAGGGTAAAGGAGAGAGGATGGAGGGGAAGTTGGGAGGGTGAAGGGGGAAGTAGGGAGTAGGGAGGGGAAAAACTGAGGATGGAGGGGAAGGAGGGAGGAAGGAGTGGGAAATAGAGAGGATGGAGGGGGAAGTAGGGAGGATGGAGGGGGAAGTAGGGAGATTGGACAGGGGAAGATGGAGGGGGATGTAGGGAGGATTGAAGTGGGAAAGAGGGAGGATGGAATGGGAAATAGGGAGGGTGCAGGAGAAATTAGGGACGAAGGAGTGGGAAATAGGGAGGAAGGAGGGGGAAGTAGGGAGGGTGGACGGGGAAGTAGGGAGGATGGACGGGATGGGGGGGTGGGGGGGGGAGGGGGGGGGGGGGATGGAGGGGGACGTATGGAGGATGGAGGGGGCATTAGGGACGAAGGAGTGAGAAGTAGGGAGGATGGAGGGGGAAGTAGGGAGGATGGAGGGGGAAGTAGGGAGGAAGGAGGGGAAGAGTGGGAGCATGGAGCGGGAAGTAGGGAGGATGGATTGGAAAGTTGGGAGGATGGGGGAGGAAGTAGGGAGGATGGAGGTTGAAGTAGCGAGGATGAAGGGGGACGTAGGGAAGATGGAGTGGAAAGTTGGGACGATGGAGGAGAAAGTAAGGAGGATGGAGGGGGAAGTAGGGAGAGTGGGAGGGGGGGGGGGGGGTGTAAGGAAGAAGCAGGGGGAAGTAGTGAGGATGGAGGGGTAAATAGGGATGATGGAGGGGAAGTAGGGATGATGGAGGGGGAAGTAGCGAGGATGGAGGGGAAAGTAGGGAGATTTGACGTGGGACGATGGAGGGGAACGTAGTGAGGATGGAAGGGGGGAAGAGGGAGGATGGAGGGGGAAGCTGGAAGGGTGCAGGGGGAATTAGGGACGAAGGAGTGGGAAAAAGGGAGGAAGGAGGGCTAAGAAGGGAGGAAGGAGGGGGAAGTAGTAGTGAAAGAGGAGAAAATAGGGAGGATGGAGGGGGAAGTAGGGAAGGTGGACGGGGAAGTAGTGAGGATGGACGGGGTGGGGGTTGAGGGGGTGGGGGGTGGAGGGCGACGTATGGATGGAGGGGGAATAGGGATGAAGGAGTGTGAAATGGGGAAGATGGAGCGGGAAGTATTGAAGATGGAGTGGGGAATGGGAACGAAGGAGTGGGAAATAGGGAGGATAGAGGGTGAAGTAGGGAGGATGTAAGGGGAAGGAGGTACGACTGAAAGAAACTAGGGAGGATGGAGGGGGAAGTAGGGAGATTGGACGGGGGAGGATGGAGGGGGACGTAGGGAGGATGGAAGAGGGAAAGAGGGAGGATGGACTGGAAAGTAGGGAGGGTGCAGGGGGAATTAGGGAGGAAGGAGGGAGGAAGTAGGGAGGAAGGAGGGGGAAGTAGGGAGGAAGGAGGGGGAATAGGGACGAAGGAGTGGGAAGTAGGGATGATGGAGCGGTAAGTAAGGAGGAAGGAGGGGGGAGTAGGGAGGAAGGAGAGGATTGAGGGGGAAGTAGGGAGGATGGAGGGGGAAAGAGGGAGGGTGGAAGGAGAAGTAGGGAGTAGGATGGGGAACAAGGGAGGATGGAGGGGGAAGTAGGGAGGATGAAGGGTGAAGTAGGAAGGTTTGAGGGTAAAGGAGAGAGGATGGAGGGGAAGTTGGGAGGGTGAAGGGGGAAGTAGGGAGTAGGGAGGGGAAAAACTGAGGATGGAGGGGAAGGAGGGAGGAAGGAGTGGGAAATAGAGAGGATGGAGGGGGAAGTAGGGAGGATGGAGGGGGAAGTAGGGAGATTGGACAGGGGAAGATGGAGGGGGATGTAGGGAGGATTGAAGTGGGAAAGAGGGAGGATGGAATGGGAAATAGGGAGGGTGCAGGAGAAATTAGGGACGAAGGAGTGGGAAATAGGGAGGAAGGAGGGGGAAGTAGGGAGGGTGGACGGGGAAGTAGGGAGGATGGACGGGATGGGGGGGTGGGGGGGGGAGGGGGGGGGGGATGGAGGGGGACGTATGGAGGATGGAGGGGGCATTAGGGACGAAGGAGTGAGAAGTAGGGAGGATGGAGGGGGAAGTAGGGAGGATGGAGGGGGAAGTAGGGAGGAAGGAGGGGAAGAGTGGGAGCATGGAGCGGGAAGTAGGGAGGATGGATTGGAAAGTTGGGAGGATGGGGGAGGAAGTAGGGAGGATGGAGGTTGAAGTAGCGAGGATGAAGGGGGACGTAGGGAAGATGGAGTGGAAAGTTGGGACGATGGAGGAGAAAGTAAGGAGGATGGAGGGGGAAGTAGGGAGAGTGGGAGGGGGGGGGGGGGGGTGTAAGGAAGAAGCAGGGGGAAGTAGTGAGGATGGAGGGGTAAATAGGGATGATGGAGGGGAAGTAGGGATGATGGAGGGGGAAGTAGGGATGATGGAGGGGAAAGGAGGGATGATAGAGGGGGCAGGATGGAGTGGGACGCAGAGAGGGTGGAAGGGGGAATAGGGACGAAGGAGTGGGAAGTAGGGATGATGGAGCGGTAAGTAAGGAGGGGGGAGGGGGGAGTAGGGAGGAAGGAGAGGATTGAGGGGGAAGTAGGGAGGATGGAGGGGGAAAGAGGGAGGTTGGAAGGGGAAGTAGGGAGTAGGATGGGGAACAAGGGAGGATGGAGGGGGATGTAGGGAGGATGAAGGGTGAAGTAGGAAGGTTTGAGGGTGAAGGAGGGAGGATGGAGGGGAAGTTGGGAGGGTGAAGGGGGAAGTAGGGAGTAGGGAGGGGAAAAAACTGAGGATGGAGGGGAAGGAGGGAGGATGGACGGTGAAAGAGGGACGATGGAAGGGGAAGTAGGGAGGATGGAGGGGGAAAGAGGGAGGGTGTAAGGGGAAGTAGGGAGTAGGGAGGGGAAGAAGGGAGGATGGAGGGGGAAGTAGGGAGGATGAAGGGTGAAGTAGGTAGGTTTGAGGGGGAAGGAGGGAGGATGGAGGGGAAGTAGGGAGGATGAACGGGTAAGTAGGAAGGATGGAGTGGCGAATAGGGAGGATGGACTGGGGAATGGCGAGGATGGAGTTGAAAAATAGGGAGGATGGTGTGGGAAGTAGGAAGAAAGGAAGGGGAAGAAGGGAGTATGTAGGGGGAAGTAAGGAATGGGGAGGGGGTAGTAGGGAGGAAGGACTGGGAAAAAGTGAGAAAGGAGTTGGAAATAGGGAGCATGTAGAGGGAGAGAGGGAGGATGGAGGGGGAAGTAGGTAGTAAGGAGGGTAAAAAGGGAGGATGGAGGGGGAAGTAGGGACGATGGAAGGGGAAGTAGGGAGGATGGAGAGGGAAGTAGGGAGGATCGAGGGGGACGTAGGGAGGATGGAGGGGGGGAATAGGGACGAAGCAGTGGAAAATAGGGAGGATAGAGGGGGAAGTACTGAGGATGGACAGGGAAGTAGGGAGGATGGACAGGAAAGTAGGGAGGATGGAGGGGGAAAAAGGGATGATGGATGGGATAGGGTGGAGTTGGACGTAGGGAGGATGGAAGGGGGAATAGGGACGAAGGAGTTGGAAATAGGGAGGATGGAGGGGGAAGTAATGAGGATGGAGGGGACATAATGAAGATGGAGGGGGAAGTAGGGAGGAAGGAGGGGGAAGTAGGGAGGATGGATGGGAGAAGTAGGGATGATGGACGGGAAAGTAGGATGGATGGAGGGGGGGAATAGGGACGAATGAGTGGGAAATAGCCAGGATGGAGGGGAAGTAGGGAGGATGAAGGGGGAATTGGGGAGGATGGACGGGGAAAGAAGGATGGATGGGGAAGTAGGGAGGATGAATGAGGAAATAGGGAGGATGGAGGGGGAATGAGGGAAGATGGAGGGGGAAGTAGGGAGATTGGACAGGGGAAGATGGAGGGGGACGTAGGGAGAAAGGAAGTGGGAAAGAGGGAGGATGGAATGGGAAGTAGGGAGGGTGCAGGAGAAATTAGGGAGGAAGGAGTGGGAAATAGGGAGGAAGGAGGGTGAAGTAGGGAGGAAGGAGGGGGAAGTAAAAGTGAAGGAGGAGTAAATAGGGAGGATGGAGGCGGAAGTAGGGAGGGTGGACGGGGAAGAAGGGAGGATGGAAGCGGAAGTAGGGAGGATGAACTGGGAAATAGGGAGGAACGAGGGGGAAGTAGGGAGGATGGACGGGGAAGTAGGGAGGATGGAAGGGGAAGTAGGGAGGATGGACTGGGAAGTAGGGGTGATGGAGGGGGAGGATGGAGTGGGACTTAGGGAGGATGGAGGGGACCTAGGGAGGATGGAGGGGGGAATAGGATGGAAGGAGGGAGAAGTAGGGAGTATGGGGGGGGAAAGAGGGAGGATGGAGGGGAAGAAGGGAGGATGGAGTTGGAAATAGGGAAGTGAAGGAGGGGAAGTACGGAGGATGGAGGGGGACGTAGGCAGGATGTAGGGGGAGGTAGGGAGGATGGAAGGGGGAATAGGGACGAAGTAGTGGGAAATAGGCGGGATGGAGGTGAAGTAGGGAGGATGGAGGGGTAAGTGGGGAGAATGGAGGGGGAAATAGGGAGGATGGAGTTGGAAATAGGAAGGAAGGAGGGGGAAGTAGGGAGTATGGAGGGGGAAGTAAGGAGGGTAGAGGTTGGAGTAGGGAGGAAGGATTGGCAAAAAGTGAGGAAGGAGTGGGAAATATGGAGGATGTAGGAGGAAACAGGGAGGATGGAGGGGAAGAAGGGTGGATGGAGGGAGAAGTAGGGAAGCGAAGGATCGGAAGTACGGAGGATGGAGGGGGACGTAGGGAGGATGCAGGGGGGAATAGGGACGAAGGAGTGAGAAATTTTGACGATGGAGGGTGAAGATAATATCGAAAAGAAAGCCTCTGGCAAATACAAGAACTGAAATTTAACTTTGACAATTCAAAAGTACATCTATATCAGGTAAAGGTGTTTCCCAACCATATGGTGCTCAGAAGAAGTACGTGACCTGAAACAATACATCAAATCTTGCTATATTAATGCATTGGTGATCAGTGCTCATCAGAGATAGCCACCTACTATATTCAGGTAAGACAAGCTTACCAGTCATCCATGTTTGTGTTTAAAATGTGTTGATGACAATATCTGCTGGGTGTGAATATTACTTGATGGAGGAAAAGCTGTGACATGCATCTTACATCAGCTCATGATCAGTGCTCATCAAAGTGACCCATCTTTTGTGACCAGACAAGAACAGTTTACCATTGATACATGCTTCCCAAAGATTTGTTGGTGACAATATCTGCTGGGTGTGAATATTTCATGATGTAGGATAAGCTGTGACACATATCTTACATTAGGTCATGATCAGTGCTTATCAGGGTGACCCATCTTTTGTGGCCAGATTAGAACAGTTTACCAGTTACCCATGCTTGCCTTACGAATATGTTTCTGACATTATCTGCTGGGTGTGAATATTACTTGATGGAGGATAAGTTGTGACACACATCTTACATCAGCATTTGATCAGTGCTCATCAGGGTGACGCATCTTCTGTGGCCAGTTTAGAACAGTTTACCAGTCACCCTTGCCTGTGTTGCTGACATTATCTGCTGGATAAGAATATTACTTGATGGAGGACCAGCTGTGAGAGGGATACCTTACATGCCGCCATGGTACAGCTACAAAATTACCCATTACCTACTATTGTCGTGTCTTGTCCCTTGCCAATGTGACATAAACGTTTAACTCACAGCAGACACCTGTGTGACCAATTTACCAGTTATCCATGCTTGCCTCTCTTTATTACTTGATGGAGGACCAGCTGTGAATTGGTTAGTTGTGTGTCATTGTGGTTTGTCTGGTCCAGACTGGATTACCTTAAATGACGCCACGATACAGCTGTGTTTCTCATTACTTCAATCACTCACCCTCTGACATGTTAACCATTACATGTTCCATTATAATGATGCTACACGCAGAGGCCAACTGAGGCTAGACAATGCCACTAAATCTGTCTCATGGTTTGGAGAATGATACAGGTACTCACTCACATCTTACCAAGTGTGTTCCACTTTTATTTTACTCCCCTCAGAGGTATCCATTCTCACGTTGACAGTCAAACTGAAACATTTCTGATCTTTTGTATGAAAATAACAGAAGTCAGGACACAGTCACATATCATGTTGCCCCTTGTCACTACATTGCAACATTATTACCAGTGTGACATAAATGTTTAACTCACTGCTGACGCCTATGTCACGTAACTTACACTCCGATACGGCAATACATGCAGCTACTCATACGTTCTCTTAATCACTATTGTGACTTCAGAGAACTTATTGTAGCCATTTATGGTTCAAGCTAGATTGCTCTCATCAAGAATTATTTGTGAGACATTGAAGATACATGCTGATCGTCCATTTACAACCTGAAGCAATACACATACACATTCACATACACTGAATGAAATCACCTAGCCATTGATATTAATTGAGTCACTTATGCGATGCTTAGCAATACTCTCTCACTCAAATTGTTTCTCTGCTTTAACTAACCACACAATTCAAAATAAAACAGAAGTATTACTTAGACTGCAAAGTGATATTTTATTAGGAAGCAAAAACATGTATTCAAGTTACATCCCAAATAAACGGCCTCCAACCGCCCCTTTCCACTCTTAACATGCACTTATAGTACATAGTACTAGTTTATAGTACAGGCCCTAAAAACAAGATAGCACAAAGAACACTAAGATAGTACAGGACAGGAGAGAGTAGGGTACTAGAGAAAGCAACAGTAAGATGGTAGATAGTACAGGACAGAAGAGAGAAGGATAGTAGACAGAAAATAGTTTGAAACAAGATGGTAAAGTCAGGAAAAAGTAGGATCGTAGAGAAAAAACAGTGAAATGTTAGATAGTACAGGACAGGAGACAGCAGGATAGTAGAGAGAAGAACAGTAGGATGGTAGATAGTACAGACAGGAAAGAGTAGGATAGTAGTAGAGAGAAGAACAGTATGGACAAGATGGTACAAGCCATGAAAGATTAGGATAGTAGAGAGAAAAACAGTATGGACAAGATGGTACAAGTCATGAAAGAGTAGGATAGTAGAGAGAAGAACAGTATGGACAAGATGGTACAAGTCATGAAAGAGTAGGATAGTAGAGAGAAGAACAGTATGGACAAGATGGTACAAGTCATGAAAGAGTAGGATAGTAGAGAGAAGAACAGTATGGACAAGATGGTACAAGTCATGAAAGAGTAGGATAGTAGAGAGAAGAACAGTATGGACAAGATGGTACAAGTCATGAAAGAGTAGGATAGTAGAGAGAAGAACAGTATGGACAAGATAGTACAAGTCAGGAAAGATTAGGATAGTAGAGAGAAAAATAATAAGATGTTAGTACAGGACAGGATATAAGAGAGGAGAATGGTGAGATGGTTGATAGTAAAGGACAGGAGAGATTAGGATAGTAGAGAGAGGACAGTAAGATGATAGAGAATACATGACAGGAAAGAGTAGAAAAAAAGAGAGAAGAACTGTTCGATACAGGTTTGTACAAAGCAGGAGAGATTAGGGTAGCAGAGAGAGCAACAGTAAGATTGTAGATAGTACAGGACAGGGAGAGAGTAGGATAGTAAAGAGAACAAGCACATGGTAGAAAGTACAGGACAGGAGAGAGTAAGATAATAGAGAGGAGAACAGTAGGATGGTAGATTGTACAGGACAGGAGAGAGTAGGATAGTAGAGAGAAGAACAGTTAGATGATAAAGAGTACAGGACAGCAGAGAGGAGAACTGTGTGATACAGGGTTGTACAAAGCAGGAGAAATTAGTGTAGTAGAGAGAGGAAGAGTAAGATTGTAGATAGTACAGGACAGGAAGAGAGTATAATAGTAAAGAGAACAAGGACATGGTAGAAAGTACAGGACAGGAGATAGTAAGATAATAGAGAGAAAAACAGTAGGATGGTAGATTGTACATGACAGGAGAGAGTAGGATAGTAGAGAGAAGAACAGTAGGATGGTAAGTAGTTCAGGACAGGATAGCGTAGGATAGTAGAAAGAAGAACACAAGAGGATGGTAGATAGAATAGGACAGGATAGAGTAGGATAGTAGAAAGAAGAATAGTAGGATGGTAGATAGTACAGGACAGGAAGAGAGTAGGATAGTAAAAAGAACAAGCACATGGTAGAAAGTACATGACAGGAGAGAGTAAGATAATAGAGTGAAGAACAGTAGGATGGTAGATTGTACAGGACAGGAGAGAGTAAGGTAGAGGGAAGAACAGTTAGATGATAGAGAGTACAGGACAGGAGAGAGGAGAACTGTTTGATACAGGGTTGTACAAAGCAGGAGAGATTAGGATAGTAGAGAGAAGAACAGTAGGATGGTAAGTAGTTCAGGACAGGATAGAGTAGGATAGTAGAGCGAAGGACAGTAGGATGGTAGATTGTACAGGACGGAGAGCGTAGGATAGTATAGAGAAGAACAGTAGGATGGTAGATAGTACAAGACAGGAGAGAGTAGGATAGTAGAGAGAAGAACAGTAAGGTGATAGAGTGTACATGGCAGGAAAGAGTAGAAAAGTAGAGAGAAGAACTGTTGGATACAAGGTTGTACAAAGTAGATAGTACAGGACAAGATAGATAAAGATTATAGAGAAGAGAACAGTAAGATGATAGAGACAGGACAGGATAGATTAGGATAGTAGAAAGAAGAACAGTAGGATGGTAGATAGTACAGGACAGGAGAGAGTAGGATAGTAGAGAGAAGAACAGTAGAATGGCAGATAGTACAGGACAAGAGAGAGTAGGATAGTAGAGAGAAGCACAGTAGGATGGTAGATAGTACAGGACAGGATAGAGTAGGATAGTAGAGAGAAGGACAGTAAGGTGATAGAGTGTACATGGCAGGAAAGAGTAGAAAAGTAGAGAGAAGAACTGTTGGATACAAGGTTGTACAAAGTAGATAGTACAGGACAAGACAGATTAAGATTATAGAGAAGAGAACAGTAAGATGGTAGATAGTACAGGACAGGATAGATTAGGATAGTGGAAAGAAGAACAGTAGGATGGTAGATAGTAGAGGACAGGAGAGAGTTGGATAGTAGAGAGAAGAACAGTATAATGGTAAATAGTACAGGACAAGAGAGAGTAGGATAGTAGAGAGAAGAACAGTAGGATGGTAGATAGTACAGGACAGGATAGAGTAGGATAGTAGAGAGAAGGACAGTAGGATGGTAGATAGTACAGGACAGGAGAGAGTAGGGTACTAGAGAGAAGGGCAGTTCGATTACAAGATAGTATAGGACAGGAGAGAGTAAAAAACATGATTTTCAGTTACATACTAAATAAACTCACAGCCCCTCACAACCACCCCTCACAGCCATCCCTTTCCACTCTTAACATGCACTTATAGCATTTGTTTGTTTGTCTGTTGTTTAACGCCGCACACAGCAATATTCCAGCTATATGACGGCGGTCTGTAAATAATCAAGTCTGGACCAGACAATCCAGTGATTGACAATATGAGCATCGATCCACGCAATTGGGATACCATGACTTGCATCAACCAAGTCAGTGAGCCTGACCACTCGATCACGTTAGTCACCTCTTACGACAAGCACAGTTGCCTTTTACGGCAAGCATGGGTTGCTGAAGACCTATTCTACACTGAACCTTCATGGATCGCACTTATAGTACATTGTACTTAGTAGTATATACTAGAAGCCCTAAAACACAGGATTGTGCAGGGAACAATAAGATGGTACAAGACAGGAGAGAGTAGAATAGTAGAGTGAAAAAAACAACAAATTGATACAAGATAGTAGATGTCAGGAAAGAGTAGGATAGCAGACAAGAACAGTAAGATGCTAGATAGAACAGAACAGAAGAGAGAGTAGGATAGTAAGTCAGGAAAAAAGTAGGATAGAAGAGAGAAGAACCTGTCAGTAAGATAGTGCATTGTACAGTTGTGTTTGACAGTACATAATAGTGTAGTGTTGGTCAGTAAATAGGAGGATAGTGTTGGAAATGTGTAGAAAAAGATATAGTGAAATTAGCGAAAGACATGTTGAGGATAATGTAATTGTATAAACATCAACCTAACTATACACCAGTCTATACCTACCTGTCCCCTGCACCTTACAGTGTTTAGAAGAAGTCCCTGGTGCCACATGAGAGACTGGAGCTGTACTCAGCCAGGAGAGCTTCCAGGTCCTCCAGAGTGTCCTGGGGCTCCTCCAGTCTTGCCTGCTTCACAGCTTGGGGCACCTCGCTGTTGTCATCTGGGCACTTCCTCTTGCGTGAGGGCAGGGACTCCTTGCTGGGCTCAGCAGTGGGTTTCCTCTTTTTCCTTAAAATAAGCTTAGTAAGATACAGATATTCCACATCATATTCATCATCAGACTTAGGCTCAGTTCTGTCCACTGCCTTGACAGGACTTACACTTACTGGTGCAGCAATGACGACACCTGACTTAGGACTCTCTGATGCTGAAAAAACCTTATCCTTTACATTCTTAACAGGGACAGGGAAGGTCTTGCAACCTGTACTGCGCAAGACAGACTTTGACTTTATGTAAGCACGATCAGCAGACAACAATTGTTCAGGAAAACTAAGCTTAGATGAGGACTTAATGATACCATTATCACCCGAGTGCTTAGTGATACGGTTCTCAAGGGGTCTGCTCTGGGTTTTGATATGCTTAGCTCCAAGAGGCTGCGGCACAAAGTAGGGCTTGCTCTCAGGCTGATGCTTGCTTATTTTCTCCTTAGGAATGCGAGACTTTGGCTGAGGTTTGGGCCGGAAAGTGCGGGGTTTGCGTTTGCAGGGCTTGAGCTCAGGTTTTTTGGTTTGGGGTTTGGGGTTGCTTGTTGTAGACATGGCAGAAGTTTCAACATGGGCTACAGACTGGGGATGAACTGGACCAGGTAGGTCAAGTTGGGGCAGAACACAGGAGAAGGCCTAATGGGTGATACAGTCATTGTATCATTTTTATATTCCATGATCACATAAGTACAATGGAAGTATATCTCTACTATAAACTTTATAAAGCAAGCATAATCATCTTTTGATATACATTTTGAAATCATCAACAACAACCAAATACTCCTTCATACCTCTGGTCTCATCAGCTCGAGGTCTAGCACTGAATTGGGCAGGCTGACAGGCGGTTGGCTGACAGGCATCGTCTCCCTACGTCTACTGCAAGGTGGTGGCTGGACTGCAGGAGGCAGGGGAATACCAGTCACAGATGGCTGAACTCCAGGCTGCAGGAGTCTTGGCTGTAGGTAACAAGCGCTCAGGGAGAAGTTAACAGGATTACCAGCTGGTATCCAGATAGTGTTGTTCTCTACCAGACATCTGGTCCCATCTCCCATCACCACTGTCGGCAACCCGGAGGGCAAGCGGGTCACAGGCACTGTAACAGTGAATAGTTAACTAAACTGCCTACAAAATAATTCGTCATTTTGATAACACTGAAAACCAATATCTAACTGTAAACCAGTTCGTTTGATTTACGTCTTTTGAAAAGAAGTCTAGTGTGTCTGCAGAAATTCTTCATTTTCCCTCTGTCAAATATGTCATGCCTCATGTTTACTTTATACCAGTACATCATAAGTAATTCCTAAAGTCCTTGCCACTCACCATGTTAAGGGTTTTGTTTGGCCTACATGTTATCATTGGAAGGACTAGTGGACTAAAACTGTTAGTTTCTATCGCTGCAGTGCCTAAAGTGTTCAGGTTATTCATAACTCACTTTGCAAACTCGGACTAAATACAGACATTGAAAATAGAAATTGGGGTATGGAAAACGTCAGCGTTTCATTGTTTTCATTGTAAACATATAAGGTAAATTACATATTGCTTCACTGGCAAAATGCAAATTTCATATACCTGCCGTAGTAGGATTCATTGTTTTTTCCACTTCTTCAAGTTGTATACACTTTTCGAGTTGTATTTTGCACGATAAAACTGCAAATACTTCCAGTGATATCTCTCAAAATGGCGGACACACAGGAAGTGCTAACTGTTGTCATGACGACGCTACTCTCGGCAAAGGCATGCATGCGTCGACTTTATGCATAACTTGCACTTCCGTCTCTTTATTGTGTAAACATAGAAAGATCTACACGAACACTTCCTACGTCATTTGTTTAGTTTTCGTTGAAATGCGACTGTCATTCCAAGGGAAGCTACTCCGGGAGAGTTTATGTATATAAAAAGAGTTACCCTTCCTGAAAGAAGATTTTATGAGCGCTTTAATTGATTCACACACATACTTGGAGCCCTATAAAGGCTATGTTTGCAATAAGGTGCCGTAGCGTTTCATGTTAGATACAGTGCACTGACACTAAATATGTTAATGTTTAGGCAGTTCATTGTCATTGTATATAGTAATTATTTATGTCAATCCATGATTTTGTCTCAGGTTCAGAGTGTGTTCTTTGTGTGGATGTGGGTGTGGAGAGAGAGAGAGAGAGAGAGAGAGAGAGAGAGAGAGAGAGAGAGAGAGAGAGAGAGAGAGAGAGAGAGAGAGAGAGATATTATGGGAAGATTAATGATATGACGGCGTTAGAAGCACGTGACGAAATGGGAGCATGAGGGCAGGAGAGGGGAAGAGAACTTCAATGAAAGGACTAAGGTATGTGTTGGAAATCTGGAAAATTGGCGACATAGGGGTAGGTAAGGTGATGACAAATACATTGATAACATGTGGTAACGGTAGGTGGGGAAATGAGGGCCATCGGAGTAGGAGAGAGGAAGGGGTGGTATAACGGTAGAATAGAGACTGGGTCAGGTGGGGATATGGGGAACATGGGTGCAAGAGAGGGGAAATGGAGTATAGTGGTCGGGCGAAGATAGGGTCACGGACACGTGAAGAAATGGGAGACATGAGAGCAGGAAATGGGTAGGGACGAATAGTGGTAGGACACCAGTAGGGACAGGTGGGGATATGGAAGGAGGAGAGGGCTAACGAGTCCCAATAGAAGGCCGGATGTATGTGTCGAGGTGACGGTCGAGGTGACGGTTTTAGGGGGAAAGGAACTGTAATTATACAACGGAGACAGGGGCAGATGGTGACATGGGGGCAGCAAAAGGCGCAGAAATGGGGAAGGCACCTATAGTAGTTTGGCGTAGGGAAGAGGAAGGGGCAGGCGAGGGAATTGGGGACATGGGTACAGGAGAGGGGAAGTGTAATACAGTGGGAGGACGGAGGTAGGGTCATGTGGGGAAATCAGGGACATGGGAGCAGGAGAGGGGAAGTGTAGTACAGTGGGGGGACGGGGGAAGGGCCAGGCGAGAAAATCAGGGACATCGAAGCAGGAGAGAGGAAGTGAAGTACAGTGGAAGGACGGAGGAAGGGGCAGGCGAGGGAATTGGGGACATGGGTACAGGAGACGGGAACAGAAATACATTGGGAGGGCGGAGGTAGGGGCAGGCTTGGAAATTGGGAACATGGGAGAAGGAGAGGGGAAGCGAAGTACAAGGGGGGTGGGGTAAATGGGGGTGGGGGACGGCGGAGGTAGGGGCAGGCGTGGAAATTGGGGACATGGGAGAAGGAGAGTGGAAGTGAAGTACAGTGAGAGAACAGAGGTAGGGTCAGGTGGGGAAATCAGGGACATGGGAGCAGGAGAGGGGAAGTGCAGTGGGAGAACGGAGGTAGGGTCAGATGAGGAAATCAGGGACATGGGAGCAGGAGAGGAGATTGGGGGCATGGGATTAGGAAAGGGGATGTGAAGTACAGTGGGAGGACGGAGGAAGGGGCAGGTGGGTAAATGGGGACATGGGAGCAGGAGAGGGGAAGTGAAGTACAGTGGGGGATGGAGGTAGGGGCAGGCGGGGAAATCACGGACTTGGGAGTAGGAGAGGGGAAGTAAAGAAGTGAACAGTGGTAGGGGCAGGCTAGGAAATTGGGGACACGGGAGCAAGAGAGGGGACGTTAAGTACACTGGGTGGTCGGAGTTAGCGGGGCAGGTGGGGAAATTGGGGACATGGGTGCAGCAGAGGGGAAGCGAAGTACAGTGGGAGGATGGAGGGAGGTGCAGTTGGAGAATTTGGGGACATGGGAGTGGGACAGGGGAAGTGAAGTACATTGGGATTACGGAGGGAGTGGGGCAGGTGGGGAAATTGGGGACAAGGGAGGAGGAGAGGGGAAGTGAAGTAAAGTGGGAGGACGGAAGTAGAGGCACTTCGGAAACTGGGGACATGGGAGCAGGAGAGGGGAAGTAACGTACAGTTGAAGGATGGAGGTAGGGACAGGCGAGGAAACTTATAATGGACAATTGATCTGGCACATTGTAATCGACCATCGACTCTTAGACAACAGCAAATGTTGCACTCTGTCACAGGTGTATCTGACAACACGTGATATGGCTAGTATACTGCTTACTGCTGTGTAAAACCATACTCAGTTTTCAGTTTCTGTCTTGCTTTTACGTCGAGGAATGCACGAAGCTATGTAAATTTCACATCGCTATATACGGCCATTGTGTTTGGTAATGATAATATTGTTATCAGATGATTACAGAAAGATCTCATAAAACAAAATAGTTTGGATCTCATGTTAGAAAATAGCAACAAAGTTTCATAGTCTTCATATTACACGTTCTCTTAACATCAAAAAGAAAGCCTCTGGCAAATACAAGAACTGAAATTTAACCATCTTTTGGTGGCCAGATTAGAACAATATGTGTGATCAGTGCTCATCAGAGATAGCCACCTACTATATCCAGGTAAGACAAGCTTACCAGTCATCCATGTTTGTCTCAGAAATTGTTGGTGACAATATCTGCTGGGTGTGAATATTGCTTGATGGAGGGTAAGCTGTGACACACATATTCTATCAACTTTTGATCAGCGCTCATAATTTTATTTGGCCAGATAAGAACAGTTTACCAGTTATCTTACATCAGCTTGTGATCAGTGGACATTGGAGGAGGAGAGGTGAAGGAAAGCACATTGGTATATCAGCTTATGATCAATTCTCATCAGTGTGACCTATCTTTTGTGGCCAGATTAGAACAGTTTACCAGTTACCGTGTCTCCCTAAAGAAATTGTTGATGACAATATCTGCTGGATGTGAATATTACTTGATGGAGGATAAGCTGTGAAACACATCTTATATCAGCTTATGATCAGTGCTCACCAGAGTAACCAATCTTTTGTGGCCAGATTAGAACAGTTTACCAGTTACCGTGTCTCCCTAAAGAAATTGTTGATGGCAATATCTGCTGGATGTGAATATTACTTGATGGAGGATAAGTTGTGACACACATCTTACATCAGCATTTGATCAGTGCTCATCAAAGGGACCCATGTTTTGTGGCCAGATTAGAACAATTTACCAGTCATCCATGCTTGCCTCAGGATGTGTAGAAGCTGCTGGATTTGAATATTACTTGATGGAGGACCAGCTGTGAATTGGTTAGTTGTGTTTCATTGTGGTTTGTCTGGTCCAGACTGGATTACCTTAAATGACGCCACGATACAGCTGTGTTTCTCATTACTTCAATCACTCACCCTCTGACATGTTCACCATTACATGTTCCATTATAATGTTGCAACACTCAGAGGCCAACTGAGGCTAGACAATGCCACTAAATCAGTCTCATGGTTTGGAGAATGATACAGGTACTCACTCACACCTTACCAAGTGTGTTCCACATTTGTTTTACGCCCATTAGAGGTATCCATTCTCACGTTGATAGTCAAACTCAAACGCTTCTGATCTTTTGTATGAAAATAAGAGATGTCAGAATACAGTCACATATCGTATGTGGCCTCCTGTCACTACACTGCAACATTATTGCCAGTGTGACATAAATGTTTAACTCACTGCTGACGCCTATGTCACGTAACTTACACTCGGATACGGCAATACATGCAGCTACTCATATGTTCTCTTAATATCATTAATGTGACTTCAGAGAACTTATTGTAGCCATTTATGGTTCAAGCTAGATTGCTCTCATCAAGAATTATTTGTGAGACATTGAAGATACATGCTGATCGTCCATTTACAACCTTGGTCACTGAAGCAATACACATACACATTCACATACACTGAATGACATCACCTAGACAATGATGTTAATTACCCAAAATTGGTTGTTGAGTCACTTATGCAATGTTTAGCAAGGCTCTTTCACTCAAATCGTTCCTCTGCTTTAACTAACAACACAATTCAAAATAAAACAGAAGTATTACTTAGACTGCAAAGTGATATTTTATTAGGAAGCAAAAACATGTATTCCAGTTACATCCCAAGTAAACGGCCTCCAACCTCCCCTCACAGCCGTCCCTTTCCACTCTTAACATGCACTTATAGTACCTAGTACTAGTATATAGTACAGGCCCTAAAGATAGCACAAAGAACACGAAGATAGTACAGGACAGGAGAGAGTAGGGTAGTAGAGAGAAGAACAGTAAGATGGTAGATAGTACAGGACAGAAGAGATTGGGATAGTCGAGAAAAAAAGTATGAAACAAGATAGTACAAGTCAGGAAAAAGTAGGATAGTAGAGAGAAAAACAGTAAAATGTTAAACAGTACAGGACATGAGACAGAAGGATAGTAGAGAGATGAACGGTGAGATGGTAGATAGTAGAGGATAGGATGGCTAAGGATAGTAGAGAGAAGGACAGTAGGATGGTAGATAGTACAGGACAGGAGAGAGTAGGATAGTAGAGGGAAGGGCAGTTCGATTACAAGAAAGCACAGGTCAGGAGAGAGTAAAAAACATGTTTTTCAGTTACATACTAAATAAACGGCCTCCAACCTCCCCTCACAGCCGTCCCTTTCCACTCTTAACATGCACTTATAGCATTTGTTTGTTTGTCTGTTGTTTAAGGCGGCACACAGCAATATTGCAGCTATATGACGGCGGTCTGTAAATAATCTAGTCTGGACCAGACAATCCAGTGATTGACAATATGAGCATCGATCCACGCAATTGGGATACCATGACTTGCATCAACCAAGTCAGTGAGCCTGACCACTCGATCACGTTAGTCACCTCTTACGACAAGAAAGAGTAGGATAGTTTTAGAGAGAAGAACGGTATGGACAAGAAAGTACAAATCAGGAAAGATTAGAATAACAGAGAGAAAACAATAAGATGTTAGTACAGGAAAGGAGACAGCAGGATAGTAGAGAGGAGAACGTTGAGATGGTAGATAGTAAAGGACAGGAGAGATTAAGATAGCAGAGAGGACACTAAGGGAATAGAGTGTACATGGCAGGAAAGAGTAGAAAAGTAGAGAGAAGAACTGTTTGATACAGGGTTGTACAAAGCAGGAGAGATTAGGCTGGCAGAGAGAAGAACAGTAAGATTGTAGATAGTACAGGACAGGAAGAGAGTAGGATAGTAAAGAGGAGAACAGTAAGATGGGAAATAGTACAGGACAGGAGAGAGTAGGAAACTAGAGAGAAGAAGAGTAAGATGGTAGATTGTACAGGACAGGATAGAGTAGGATAGTGGAGAGAAGAACAGAAAGATGGTAGATAGTAAAGGACAGGAGAGATTAGGATAGCAGAGAGAAGGACACTAAGGTGAAAGAGTGTACGTGGCAGGAAAGAGTAGAAAAGCAGATAGAAGAACTTTTTGGTACAAGATTGTACAAACAGGAGAGATTAGGGTAGTATAGAGAGGAACAGTAAGATGATAGTGAGTACAGGACAGGAAAGAGTAGAAAAGAAGAGAGAGAGAAGAACTGTTGGATACAAGGTTGTACAAAGTAGATAGTACAGGACAAGACAGATTAAGATTATAGAGATGAGAATAGTAAGATGGTAGATAGTACAGGACAGGATAGATTAGGATAGTAGAAAGAAGAACAGTAGGATGGTAGATAGTACAGGACATGAGAGAGTTGGATAGTAGAGAGAAGAACAGTAGGATGGTAGATAGTACAGGACAAGAGAGAGTAGGATAGTAGAGAGAAGAACAGTAGGATGGTAGATAGTACAGGACAGGAGAGAGTAGGATAGTAGAGGGAAGGGCAGTTCGATTACAAGAAAGTACAGGACAGGAGAGAGTAAAAAACATGTTTTTCAGTTACATACTAAATAAACGGCCTCCAACCTCCCCTCACAGCCGTCCCTTTCCACTCTTAACATGCACTTATAGCATTTGTTTGTTTGTCTGTTGTTTAAGGCGGCACACAGCAATATTGCAGCTATATGACGGCGGTCTGTAAATAATCTAGTCTGGACCAGACAATCCAGTGATTGACAATATGAGCATCGATCCACGCAATTGGGATACCATGACTTGCATCAACCAAGTCAGTGAGCCTGACCACTCGATCACGTTAGTCACCCCTTACGACAAGCACAGTTGCCTTTTATGTATTTGACAGTACATAATAGTGTAGTGTTGGACAGTAAATAGGAGGATAGTGTTGGAAATTTGTAGAAAAAGATATAGTGAAATTAGCGAAAGACATGTTGAAGATAATGTAATTGTATAAACATCAACCTAACTATACACCAATCTATACCTACCTGTCCCCTGCACCTTACAGTGTTTAGAAGAAGTCCCTGGTGCCAGACGAGAGACTGGAGCTGTACTCAGCCAGGAGAGCTTCCAGGTCCTCCAGAGTGTCCTGGGGCTCCTCCAGTCTTGCCTGCTTCACAGCTTGGGGCACCTCGCTGTTGTCATCTGGGCACTTCCTCTTGCGTGAGGGCAAGGACACCTTACTGGGCTCAGCAGTGGGTTTCCTCTTTTTCCTTAAAATAAGCTTAGTAAGATACAGATATTCCACATCATATTCATCATCAGAGTTGGGCTCAGTTCTGTCCACTGCCTTGACAGGACTTACACTTACTGGTGCAGCAATGACGACACCTGACTTAAGACTCTCTGATGCTGAAACAACCTTATCCTTTACATTCTTAACAGGGACAGGGAAGGTTTTACAACCTGTACTGCGCAAGACAGACTTTGACTTTATGTAAGCACCATCTGCAGACAACAATTGTTCATCAAAACTAAGCTTAGATGAGGATTTAATGATACCATTATCACCCGAGTGCTTAGTGATACGGTTCCCAAGGGGTCTGCTCTGGGTTTTGATATGCTTAGCTCCAAGAGGCTGCGGCACAAAGTAGGGCTTGCTCTCAGGCTGATGCTTGCTTATTTTCTTCTTAGGAATGTGAGGCTTTGGCTGAGGTTTGGGCCGGAAAGTGCGGGGTTTGCGTTTGCAGGGCTTAAGCTCAGGTTTTTTGGTTTGGGGTTTGGGGTTGCTTGTTGTAGACATGGCAGAAGTATCAACATGGGCTACAGACTGGGGATGAACTGGACCAGGTAGGTCAAGTTGGGGCAGAACACAGAAGGCCTATTGGGTGATACAGTCATTGTATCATTTTTATATTACATGATCACATAAATACAATGGAAGTATATCTCTACTATAAACTTTATAAAGCAAGTATAATCATCTTTTGATATACATTTTGAAATAATCAACAACAACCAAATACTCCTTCATACCTCTGGTCTCATCAGCTCCAGGTCTAGCACTGAACTGGGCAGGCTGACAGGCGGCTGGCTGACAGGCATCGTCTCCCTACATCTACTGCAAGGTGGTGGCTGGACTGCAGGAGTAAGGGGGATACCAGTCACAGATGGCTGAACTCCAGGCTGCAGGAGTTTTGGCTGTAGGTAACCATCACCCAGGGTGAGGTTAACAGGGTTACCAGCTGGTATACAGATAGTGTTATGATCTACCAGACATCTGGTCCCATCTCCCATCACCACTGTCGGCAACCCGGAGGGCAAGCGGGTCACAGGCACTGTAACAGTGAATAGTTACTAAACTGCCTACAAAATAATTCGTCATTTTGATAACACTGAAAACCAGTATCTAACTGTAAACCAGTTCGTTTGATTTACGTCTTTTGAAAAGAAGTCTAGTGTGTCTTCTTCATTTTCCCTCTGTCAAATATGTCATGCCTCATGTTTACTTTATACCAGTACATCATAAGTAATTGCCCTAGTCCTAAAGTCCTTGCCACTCACCATTTAAAGGGTTTTGTTTGGCCTATATGTTATTGGAAGGACTAGTGGACTAAAACTATTAGTTTCTATCGCTACAGTGCCTAAAGTGTTAAGGTTATTCATAACTCACTTTGCAAACTCGGACTAAATACAGACACTGAAAATAGAAATTGGGGTATGGAAAACGTCAGCGTTTCATTGTTTGCATTGTAAACATATAAGGTAAAATACATATTGCTTCACTGGCAAAATGCAAATTTCATATACCTGCCGTAGTAGGATTCATTGTTTTTTCCACTTCTTCAAGTTGTATACACTTTTCGAGTTGTATTTTGCACGATAAAACTGCAAATACTTCCAGTGATATCTCTCAAAATGGCGGACACACAGGAAGGGCTAACTGTTGTCATGACGCCGCTACTTTCGGCAAAGGCACGCATGCGTCGACTTTATGCATAACTTGCACTTCCGTCTCTTTATTGTGTAAACATAGATAGATCCACACGAACACTTCCTACGTCACTTGTTTAGTTTTCGATGAAATGCGACTGTCATTCCAAGGGAAGCTACTCCGGGAGAGTTTATGTATATAAAAAGAGTTACCCTTCCCGAAAGAAGATTTTATGAGCGCTTTAAGTGATTCACACACATACTTGGAGCCCTATACAGGCTATGTTTGCAATAAGGTGTCGTAGCGTTTCATGTTAGATACAGTGCTCTGAGAGAGAGAGAGAGAGAGAGAGAGAGAGAGAGAGAGAGAGAGAGAGAGGGGGTGGGGGGGGTGGGGGGGGGGGTGGGCATTATGGGAAGATTAATGATATGACGGCGTTAGAAGCACGTGACGAAATGGGAGGAGCATGAGGGCAGGAGAGGGGAAGATAACTTCAATGAAAGGACTGAGGTATGTGTGACGGAGGTAAAGGCAGGCAAAGAAATCAGGGGAAAAGGGAGCAGGAGAGGGGGAGTAAAGTACAGTGGGAGGACCGAGGTAGGGTAAGGTAGGGAAATCGGGGACATGTGAGCAAGAGAGGGGAAGTGAAGTACAGTGAGAGAACGGAGGAAGGGACTGGCGAGGAAATCAGGGACATGTGAACAGGAGAGATGAAGTGAAGTACAGTGGGAGAACGGAGGTAGGGTCAGGTGGGGAAATCAGGGACATGTAAGCAGGAGAGGTGAAGTGAAGTACAGTGGGAGAACGGATCAGCTTGACGGTTTTAGGGGGAAAGGAACTGTAATTATACAACGGAGACAGGGGCAGATGGTGACATGGGGGCAGCAAAAGGCGCAGAAGAGGGGAAGGCAACTATAGTAGTTTGGCGTAGGGAAGTGCAGTGGGAGGACGGAGGTAGGGGCAAGGGATGAAATCAGGGACATGGGTGCAGGAGAGTGGAAGTAAAGTACAATGGGAGAACGGAGGTAGGGTCAGGTGGGGAAATCAGGGACATGGGAGCAGGAGAGGGGAAGTGAAGTACAGAGGGAGAACGGAGGTAGGGGCAAGGGATGAAATCAGGGACATGGGAGCAGAAGAGGGGATAATTACTATATACAATGACAATGAACTGCCTAAACATTAACATATTTAGTGTCAGTGCACTGTATCTAAAATGAAACGCTACGGCACCTTATTGCAAACATAGCCTTTCAAGGGATCCAAATACGTGTGTGAATCAATTAAAGCGCTCATAAAATCTTCATTCAGGAAGGGTAACTCTCTTTATATACATAAACTCTCCCGGAGTAGCTTCCCTTGGAATGACATTCGCATTTCAACGAAAACTAAACAAATGACGCAGGAAGTGTTCGTGTGGATCTATCTATGTTTACACAATAAAGAGACGGAAGTGCAAGTTATGCATAAAGTCGACGCATGCGTGCCTTTGCCGAGAGTAGCGGCGTCATGACAACAGTTAGCCCTTCCTGTGTGTCCGCCATTTTGAGAGATATCACTGGAAGTATTTGCAGTTTTATCGTGCAAAATACAACTCGAAAAGTGTATACAACTTGAAGAAGTGGAAAAAACAATGAATCCTACTACGTCAGGTATATGAAATTTGCATTTTGCCAGTGAAGCAATATGTAATTTACCTTATATGTTTACAATGAAAACAATGAAACGCTGACGTTTTCCATACCCCAATTTCTATTTTCAATGTCTGTATTTAGTCCGAGTTTGCAAAGTGAGTTATGAATAACCTGAACACTTTAGGCACTGTAGCGATAGAAACTAACAGTTTTAGTCCACTAGTCCTTCCAATGATAACATGTAGGCCAAACAAAACCCTTAACATGGTGAGTGGCAAGGACTTTAGGACTAGTGCAATTACTTATGATGTACTGGTATAAAGTAAACATGAGGCATGACATATTTGACAGAGGGAAAATGAAGAATTTCTGCAGACACTATAGATTTCTTTTCAAAAGACGTAAATCAAACAGTTTACAGTTAGATATTGGTTTTCAGTGTTATCAAAATGACGAATTATTTTGTTGGCAGTTTAGTTAACTATTCACTGTTACAGTGCCTGTGACCCGCTTGGCCCCCGTGTTGCCGACAGTGTTGATGGGAGATGGTACCAGATGTCTGGTAGATCACAACACTATCTGGATACCAGCTAGTAATCCTGTTAACCTCACCCTGAGTGCTGGTTACCTACAGCCAAGACTCCTGCAGCCTGGAGTTCAGCCATCTGTGACTGGTATCCCCCTGCCTCCTGCAGTCCAGCCACCACCTTGCAGTAGACGTAGGGAGACGATGCCTGTCAGTCAGCCGCCTGTCAGCCTGCCCAGTTCAGTGCTAGACGTGGAGCTGATGAGACCAGAGGTATGCAGGAGTATTTGGTTGTTGTTGATGATTTCAAAATGTATATCAAAAGATGATTATACTTGCTTTATAAAGTTTATAGTAGAGATATACTTCCATTGTACTTATGTGATCATGTAATATAAAAATGATACAATGACTGTATCACCCAATAGGCCTTCTCCTGTGTTCTGCCCCAACTTGACCTACCTGGTCCAGTTCATCCCCAGTCTGTAGCCCATGTTGAAACTCCTGCCATGTCTACAACAAGCAACCCCAAACCCCAAACCAAAAAACCTGAGCTCAAGCCCTGCAAACGCAAACCCCGCACTTTCCGGCCCAAACCTCAGCCAAAGCCTCACATTCCTAAGAAGAAAATAAGCAAGCATCAGCCTGAGAGCAAGCCCTACTTTGTGCCGCAGCCTCTTGGAGCTAAGCATATCAAAACCCAGAGCAGACCCCTTGGGAACCGTATCACTAAGCCCTCGGGTGATAATGGTATCATTAAGTCCTCATCTAAGCTTAGTTTTCCTGAACAATTGTTGTCTGCTGATGGTGCTTACATAAAGTCAAAGTCTGTCTTGCGCAGTACAGGTTTCAAGACCTTGCCTGTCCCTGTTAAGAGTGTAAAGGATAAGGTTTTTTCAGCATCAGAGAGTCCTAAGTCAGGTGTCGTCATTGCTGCACCAGTAAGTGTAAGTCCTGTCAAGGCAGAGGACAGAGCTGAGCCTAAGTCTGATGATGAATATGATGTGGAATATCTGTATCTTACTAAGCTTATTTTAAGGAAAAAGAGGAAACCCACTGCTGAGCCCAGCAAGGAGTCCCTGCCCTCACGCAAGAGGAAGTGCCCAGATGACAACAGCGAGGTGCCCCAAGCTGTGAAGCAGGCAAGACTGGAGGAGCCCCAGGACACTCTGGAGGACCTGGAAGCTCTCCTGGCTGAGTACAGCTCCAGTCTCTCATGTGGCACCAGGGACTTCTTCTAAACACTGTAAGGTGCAGGGGACAGGTAGGTATAGACTGGTGTATAGTTAGGTTGATGTTTATACAATTACATTATCTTCAACATGTCTTTCGCTAATTTCACTATATCTTTTTCTACACATTTCCAACACTATCCTCCTATTTACTGACCAACACTACACTATTATGTACTGTCAAACACAACTGTACAATGCACTATCTTACTGTTCTTCTCTCTGCTATCCTACTCTTTCCTGACATATACTATCTTGTATCAGTCTGTTTTTCACTCTACTATTCTACTCTCTCCTGTCTTGTACCATCTTATTGTTCCCTGCACAATCCTGTGTTTTAGGGCTTCTAGTATATACTACTAAGTACAATGTACTATAAGTGCGATCCATGAAGGTCCGGTGTAGAATAGGTCTTCAGCAACCCATGCTTGCCGTAAAAGGCAACTGTGCTTGTCGTAAAAGGTGACTAACGTGATCGAGTGGTCAGGCTCACTGACTTGGTTGATGCATGTCATGGTATCCCAATTGCGTGGATCGATGCTCATACTGGATTGTCTGGTCCAGACTTGATTATTTACAGACCGCCGTCATATTCCTGTGTGCGGCGTTAAACAACAGACAAACAAACAAATGCTATAAGTGCATGCTAAGAGTGGAAAGGGACGGCTGTGAGGGGAGGTTGGAGGCCGTTTATTTCTACTATGTTACTGTTCTTCTTTCTACTATCCTACTCCATCCTGTCCTGTACTATCTACCATCTTACCGTTCTCTTCTACTATCTTAACCTGTCTCCTGTCCTTTACTATCTACCATGCTACTGTTCTTCTTTCTACTATCCTAGTCTATCCGTCCTGTACTATCTACCACCTTACTGTTCTTCTCTCTACTATCCTACTCTCTCCTGAACGGTACTGTCTACCACCTTACTGTTCTTCTCTCTATTATCTTAATCTGTCTTGTCCTGTACTATCTACCATCCTACTGTTCTTCTCTCTACTATCCTACTCCATCCTGTCCTGTACTATCTACCATCCTACCGTTCTTCTTTCTATTATCCTACTCCATCTTGTCCTGTACTATCTATCATCCTACTGTTATTCTTTCTACTATCCTACTCATTCCTGTCCTGTACTATCTACTATGTTTCTGTTCTTCTTTCTACTATCCTACTCATCCTGTCCTGTACTATCTACCATCTTACCGTTCTCTTCTACTATCTTAACCTGTCTTGTCCTGTACTATCTACCATCATACTGTTCTTCTTTCTACTAGCCTACTCTATCCTGTACCATCTACCATCCTACTGTTCTCCTCTCTATTATCATACTGTCTCCTGTCCTGTACTATCTACCATCCTACTGTTCTTTTTTCTACTGTCCTAGTCTATCCCTCCTGTACTATCTACCACTTTACTGTTCTTCTCTCTACTATCCTACTCTATCCTGTCCTGTACTATCTACCATCCTAACGTTCTCCTCTCTACTATCCTAATCTCTACTGCCCTGTACTATCTACCATCTTACTGTTCTTCTCTCTTCTATCCTAATCTCTACTGCCCTGTACTATCTACCATCCAAATGTTCTTCTCTCTACTATCTTACTCTCTTCTGTCCTGTACTTTCTACCATCTCTTTGTTTTCTCTGCTAACCTACCCCCTTCCTGTCCTGTACCATGTACAATCTAACTGTTCCTCTCTCTACTATCCTAATCTCTCCTGCTTTGTATAATCTTGTATCAAACAGTTCTTCTCTCTACTTTTCTACTCCCTCCTGTCCTGTACTATCTACCATCCTACTGTTCTTCTCTCTACTATCCTAATCCCTCCTGTCCTCTACTATCTACCATCTCACCGTTCTCCTCTCTACTATCCTTCTGTCTCATGTCCTGTACTGTTTAACATTTCACTGTTTTCTCTCTACTATCCTACTTTTTTCTGACTTGTACTATTTTGTTTCAAACTTTTTTTCTCTCGACTATCCTAATCTCTTCTGTCCTGTACTATCTACCATCCTACTGTTCTTCTCTCTACTATCCTACTCTCTCCTGTCCTGTACTATCTACCATCCTACTGTTCTTCTCTCTACTACCCTACTCTCTCCTGTCCTGTACTATCTACCATGTAACTGTTGCTTTCTCTAGAACCCTACTCTCTCCTGTCCTGTACTATCTTCGTGTTCTTTGTGCTATCTTGTTTTTAGGGCCTGTACTATAAACGAGTACTATGTACTATAAGTGCATGTTAAGAGTGGAAAGGGACGGTTGTGAGGGGAGGTTGGAGGCCGTTTATTTGGGATGTAACTGAAAAACATGTTTTTTACTCTCTCCTGTCCTGTACTTTCTTGTAATCGAACTGCCCTTCCCTCTACTATCCTACTCTCTCCTGTCCTGTACTATCTACCATCCTACTGTTCTTCTCTCTACTATCCTACTCTCTCCTGTCCTGTACTATCTACCATCCTACTGTTCTTCTTTCTACTATCCTAATCTATCCTGTCCTGTACTATCTACCATCTTACTATTCTATCTACTTTGTACAACCTTGTATCCAACAGTTCTTCTCTCTACTTTTCTACTCCTTCCTGTCCTGTACTATCTATCATCTTACCGTTCCTCTCTCTACTACCCTAATTGCTCCTGTTTGTACAACCTTGTATCCAACAGTTCTTCTCTCTACTTTTCTACTCCTTCCTGTCCTGTACTATCTATCATCTTACCGTTCCTCTCTCTACTACCCTAATTGCTCCTGTTTGTACAACCTTGTACCAAAAAGTTCTTCGCTCTGCTTTTCTACTCTTTCCTGCCATGTACACTCTATCACCTTAGTGTCCTTCTCTCTGCTATCCTAATCTCTCCTGTCCTTTACTATCTATCATCTCAGCGTTGTCCTCTCTATTGTCTTAATCTGTCTTCTCCTGTACTATCTACCATCTTTCTGTTCTTCTCTCCACTATCCTACTCTATCCTGTCCTGTACTATTTCCAATCTTACACTTCTTTTCTCTGCTATCCTAATCTATCCTGCCCTTTACTATCTACCATCTTACTGTTCTCATCTCTATAATCTTAATCTGTCTCGTCCTGTACTATCTACTTTGTTCAACCTTTTATCCAACAGTTCTTCTCTCTACTTTTCTACTCTTTCCTGTCCTGTACTCTCTATCATCTTACTGTTCCTCTCTCTACTAACTTAATCTCTCCTGTTTTTACAACCTTGTACCAAAAAGTTCTTCTCTCTGCTTTTCTACTCTTTCCTGTCATGTACATTCTATCACCTTAGTGTCCTTCTCTCTGCTATCCTAATCTCTCCTGTCCTTTACCATCTATCATCTCAGCGTTGTCCTCTCTATTGTCTTAATCTGTCTTCTCCTGTACTATCTACCATCTTTCTGTTCTTCTCTCCACTATCCTACTCTATCCTGTCCTGTACTATTTCCAATCTTACACTTCTTCTCTCTGCTATCCTAATCTCTCTTGTCCTGTACTATCTACCATCTCTGTGTTCTCCTCTCCACTATCCTACTCTATCCTGGCCTGTACTATCTACCATCCTAATGTTCTTCTTTCTACTATCCTACACTATCCTGTCCTGTACTATCTACCATCTTACTGTTCTTCTCTCTACTACCCTACTCTCTCCTGTCCTGTACTATCTTAGTGTTCTTTGTGCTATCTTTAGGGCATGTACTATATACTAGTACTAGGTACTATAAGTGCATGTTAAGAGTGGAAAGGGACGGTTGTGAATGGAGGTTGGAGGCCGTTTATTTGGGATGTAACTTGAATGCATGTTTTTGCTTCCTAATAAAATATCACTTTGCAGTCTAAGTAATACTTCTGTTTTATTTTGAATTGTGTGGTTAGTTAAAGCAGAGGAACAATTTGAGTGAAAGAGCATTGCTAAACATCGTATAAGTGACTCAACAACCAATTTTGGTAAGTAACATCATTGTCTAGGTGATGTCATTCAGTGTATGTGAATGTGTATGTGTATTGCTTCAGTGACCAAGGTTGTAAATGGACGATCAGCATGTATCTTCAATGTCTCACAAATAATTCTTGATGAGAGCAATCTAGCTTGAACCATAAATGGCTACAATAAGTTCACATTAATGATATTAAGAGAACATATGAGTAGCTGCATGTATTGCGGTATCCGAGTGTAAGTTACGTGACATAGGCGTCAGCAGTGAGTTAAACATTTATTTCACACTGGCAATAATGTTGCAGTGTAGTGACAGGAGGCCACATACGATATGTGACTGTATTCTGACATCTCTTATTTTCATACAAAAGATCAGAAGCGTTTGAGTTTGACTATCAACGTGAGAATGGATACCTCTAATGGGCGTAAAACAAATGTGGAACACACTTGGTAAGGTGTGAGTGAGTACCTGTATCATTCTCCAAACCATGAGACTGATTTAGTGGCATTGTCTAGCCTCAGTTGGCCTCTGAGTGTTGCAACATTATAATGGAACATGTAATGGTGAACATGTCAGAGGGTGAGTGATTGAAGTAATGAGAAACACAGCTGTATCGTGGCGTCATTTAAAGTAATCCAGTCTGGACCAGACAAACCACAATGACACACAACTAACCAACTCACAGCTGGTCCTCCATCAAGTAATATTCAAATCCAGCAGCTTCTACAGATCCTGAGGCAAGCACAGATAAATGGTTAATTGTTCTAGTCTGGCCACAAAAGATGGGTCCCTTTGATGAGCCCTGATCAAATGCTGATGTAAGATGTGTGTCACAACTTATCCTCCATCAAGTAATATTCACACCCAGCAGATATTGTCATCAACAATTTCTTTAGGGAGACACGGTAACTGGTAAACTGTTCTAATCTGGCCACAAAAGATGGGTCCCTTTGATGAGCACTGATCATAAGCTGATATAAGATGTGTGTCACAGCTTATCCTCCATCAAGTAATATTCACACCCAGCAGATATTGTCATCAACAATTTCTTTAGGGAGACACGGTAACTGGTAAACTGTTCTAATCTGGCCACAAAAGATAGGTCACTCTGATGAGCACTGATCATAAGCTGATATAAGATGTGTGTCACAGCTTATCCCCCATCAAGTAATATTCACACCGAGCAGATATTGTCACCAACAAATCTTTGGGAAGCACAGATAACTGGTAAATTGTTCTAGTCTGGCCAGAAAAGATGGTTCACCCTGATGAGCGCTGATCATAAGCAGATGTAATATGCATGTCACAACTGGTCCTCCTTCAAGGAATATTCATTCCCAGCGGATATATATATACGGTATTATAATTCTCAAATACAGTCACCACACATAACGATGCGGCATTTCCATAGCTTCTTGCAGTCAAACTGTAATCGGTATCCTAGCCATATTGCATGTAGTAAGGGACACCTTTGACAGTGTACGTAATAAGTTGTCAATTTTATTTTAGTCTGAGGGTTGGTATGTGACCAATTGTCCGTAAAAGCTTTTGTCCTGTTATCTGACTTCCCTTCCCCGCTTCTACTCACAGCTCCACATGTTCAACAAGCTTCTACATCTGTCCTTCCATTAAAGTTCCATTCCCCTTTCCTGTTCGGATGTCCCCATTTCCCCTCCACCACCACCTCCATTTTTCGACTATAGTTCCCTTCACCTCTCCTCCAATGTCCTCCATTTCCCTCAATGCCCCTATCTCAGGCCGATCAATGTACTGCCCTTCACCTCTGCTTCTCCAAGTTCCTCCATTTCGCTATCTTGCCCTATTTCCGGCCTTCCAATGTACTTCCCTTAACCTCTCCTCCTTCAATGTCCTCCATTTCCCTACCTGCCCTTACAAATGTACTTCCCTCAACTTTGCCTTCTCCAGTGTCCCCCTTTTCCCCACCTGCCCCTACCTCCAGCCTACCAATGTACATCCAACATCAGCTCCTCCAATATCCTTCATTTCACCACTAGCCCCAGCCTCCAGCCAACCTATGTACTTCCCTTCACCTCTCCTCCTATAATGTCCTCCATTTCTCCACATACCCGTACCTCCGTCCTAACAATGTACTTTCCTTAACCTCTTCCTCCATTGTCCTTAATTTCCCCCATTTGCCCCTACCTCCGGCCTACCAATGTGCTTTCCTTCACCTCTCCTCCTCCAATGTCCACTGATCACAAGCTGATGTAAGATTACTGGTAAACTGTTCTGGCCACAAAAAATGATAAGCACTGATCAAAAGTTGATAGAAGATGTGTGTCACAGCGTACCCTCAATCAAGCAATATTCACACCCAGCAGATATTGTCACCAACAATTTCTGAGACAAACATGGATGACTGGTAAGCTTGTCTTACCTGGATATAGTAGGTGGGTATCTCTGATGAGCACTGATCACACATGCATTGATATCGCAAGATTTGATGAAACACTATAACCAGCAGCTTCTATTACCAACACATCCTGAGGCAAACATGGGTGACTGGTAAATTGTTCTAATCTGGCCACAAAAGATGGTTCACCCTGATGAGCACTGATCAAAAGCTGATAGAAGATGTGTGTCACAGCTTATCCTCCATCAAGCAATATTCACACCCAGCAGATATTGTCACCAACAATTTCTAAGACAAACATGGATGACTGGTAAGCTTGCCTTACCTGGATATAGTAGGTGGCTATCTCTGATGAGCACTGATCACACATGCATTAATATAGCAAGATTTGATGTATTGTTTCAGGTCATGTACATCTTCTGAGCACCATATGGTTGGGAAACACCTTTACCTGATATAGATGTACTTTTGAATTGTCAAAGTTAAATTTCAGTTCTTGTATTTGCCAGAAGCTTTGTTTTTATGTTAAGAGAACGTGTAATATGAAGAATATGAAACTTTCCCCACCTGCCCCGCTAACTCCGTCCTCCCACTGTACTTCACTTCCCCTCTCTTGCTCCCGTGTCCCCAATTTCCTCGCCTGCCCCTACCTCCGTTCACCCACTGTACTTCACTTCACCTCTTCTGCTCCGATGTTCCTTATTTCACCACCTGTCCCTTCCTCCATCCTCCCACTGTACTTCACTTCCCCGTCTCCTGTTCGCATATCCCTGATTTCCGCGCCTGCCCCTACCTCCGTCCTCCCACTGTACTTCACTTCCCCTCTCCTGTTCACATGTCCCTGATTTACTCTCCTGTCCCTTCTTCCGTCCTCCAAATTTCTGGCACTTCCGCTCTCCTGCTCCCATGTCCCTGATTTCGTCACCTGCCCCTACCTCCGTCCTCCCACTGTACTTCACTTCCCTTCTCCTGTTCTCATGTCCCTGATTTCCTCGCCTGCCCTTATCTCCATCCTCCCACTGTACTTAGCTTCCCCTCTCCTCCTCCCATGCCCCTGATTTCCTCGCCTGCCCCTACCTCCACCCTTCCACTGTACTTCACTTCCTCTCTCCTGCTTCCTGCCATGTCCCTGATTTCCTCGTCTGCCCCTACCTCCGTCCTCCCACTGCTCTTCACTTCCCTTCTCCTGCACCCATGTCCCCAATTCCCACGCCTGCCCCTACCTCCGTCCTCCCACTGCACTTCCCTACGCCAAACGACTATAGGTGCCTTCCCCTTTTCTGCGCCTTTTGCTGCCCCCATGTCACCATCTGCCCCTGTCTCCGTTGTATAATTACAGTTCCTTTCCCCCTAAAACCGTCAAGCTGATCACCTCAATACATACATCCGGCCTTCTATTGGGGCTCTTTAGCCCTCTCCTCCTTCCATATCCCCACCTGCCCCTACCGCTGTCCTACCAATATTCGTCCCTACCCATTTCCTGCTCTCACGCTCCCATTTCTTCACATGTCCGTGACCCTATCTTCGCCCGACCACTATACTCCATTTCCCCTCTCTTGCACCCATGTTCCCCATATCCCCACCTGACCCAGCCTCTATTCTACCGTTATACCCACCTTCCTCTCTCCTACTCCGATAGCCCTCATTTCCTCACCTACCGTTACCACATCTTATCAGTGTACTTCTCGTCACCTTTCCTACCCCTATGTCGCCAATTTTCCAGATTTCCAACACATACCTCAGTCCTTTCATTGAAGTTCTCTTCCCCTCTCCTGCCCTCATGCTCCCATTTCGTCACGTGCTTCTACTGCCGTCCTATCATTAATCTTCCCATAATCCATCTCTCTCTCTCTCTCTCTATCTCTCTCTCTCTCTCTCTCTCTCTCTCTCTCTCTCTCCACACACACACACCCACACTCAGAACACACCCTGAACCTGAGACAAAATCATGGATTGACGTAAATAATTACTGTATACAATGACAATGAACTGCCTAAACATTAACATATTTAGTGTCAGTGCACTGTATCTAACATGAAACGCTACGGCACCTTATTGCAAACATAGCCTTTCAAGGGTTCCAAGTATGTGTGTGAATCAATTAAAGCGCTCATAAAATCTTCATTCAGGAAGGGTAACTCTTTTTATATACATTAAACTCTCCCGGAGTAGCTTCCCTTGGAATGGCATTCGCATTTCAACAAAAACTAAACAAATGACGTAGGAAGTGTTCGTGTGGATCTATCTATGTTTACAAAATAAAGAGACAGAAGTACAAGTTATGCATAAAGTCGACGCATGCTTGCCTTTGCCGAGAGTAGCGTCGTCATGACAACAGTTAGCCCTTCCTGTGTGTCCGTCATTTTGAGAGATATCACTGGAAGTATTTGCAGTTTTATCGTGCAAAATACAACTCGAAAAGTGTATACAACTTGAAGAAGTGGAAAAAACAATGAATCTTACTACGGCAGGTATATGAAATTTGCATTTTGCCAGTGATAAAGCAACATGTAATTTACCTTATATGTTTACAATGCAAACAATGAAACGCTGACGTTTTCCATACCCCAATTTCTATTTTCAATGTCTGTATTTAGACCGAGTTTGCAAAGTGAGTTATGAATAACCTGAACACTTTAGGCACTGCAGCGATAGAAACTAACAGTTTTAGTCCACTAGTCCTTCCAATGATAACATGTAGGCCAAACAAAACCCTTAAAATGGTGAGTGGCAAGGACTTTAGGACTAGTGCATTTTCTAATGCTGTACTGGTATAAAGTAAACATGAGGCATGACATATTTGACATTTGAGGGAAAATGAAGAAGACACACTAGACTTCTTTTCAAAAGACGTAAATCAAACGAACTGGTTTACAGTTAGATATTGGTTTTCAGTGTTATCAAAATGACGAATTATTTTGTTGGCAGTTTAGTTAACTATTCACTGTTACAGTGCCTGTGGCCCGCTTGGCCCCCGTGTTGCCAACAGCGGTGATGGGAGATGGTACCAGATGTCTGGTAGATCATAACACTATCTGGATACCAGCTAGTAATCCTGTTAACCTCTCCCTGGGTGATGGTTACCCACAGCCAAGACTCCTGCAGCCTGGAGTTCAGCCATCTGTGACTGGTACCCCCCCTTACTCCTGCAGTCCAGCCATCACCTTCCAGTAGACGTATGGAGACGATGCCTGTCAGTCAGCCGCCTGTCAGCCTGCCCAGTTCAGTGCTAGACCTCGAGCTGATGAGACCAGAGGTATGCATGAGTATTTGGTTGTTGTTGATGATTTCAAAATGTAAATCAAAAGATGATTATACTTGCTTTATAAAGTTTATAGTAGAGATATACTTCCATTGTACTTATGTGATCATGGAATATAAAAATGATACAATGACTGTATCACCCATTAGGCCTTTTCCTGTGTTCTGCCCCAACTTGACCTACCTGGTCCAGTTCATCCCCAGTCTGTAGCCCATGTTGAAACTTCTGTCATGTCTACAACAAGCAACCCCAAACCCCAAACCAAAAAACCTGAGCTCAAGCCCTGCAAACGCAAACCCCGCACTTTCCGGCCCAAACCTCAGCCAAAGCCTTGCATTCCTAAAAAGAAAATAAGCAAGCATCAGCCTGAGAGCAAGCCCTACTTTGTGCCGCAGCCTCTTGGAGCTAAGCATATCAAAACCCAGAGCAGAGCCCTTGGGAACCGTATCACTAAGCCCTCGGGTGATAATGGTATCATTAAGTCCTCATCTAAGCTTAGTTTTCCTGAACAATTGTTGTCTGCTGATGGTGCTTACATAAAGTCAAAGTCTGTCTTGCGCAGTACAGGTTTCAAGACCTTGCCTGTCCCTGTTAAGAATGTAAAGGATAAGGTTTTTTCAGCATCAGAGAGTCCTAAGTCAGGTGTCGTAATTGCTGCACCAGTAAGTGTAAGTCCTGTCAAGGCAGTGGACAGAGCTGAGCCTAAGTCTGATGATGAATATGATGTGGAATATCTGTATCTTACTAAGCTTGTTTTAAGGAAAAAGAGGAAACCCACTGCTGAGCCCAGCAAGGAGTCCCTGCCATCACGCAAGAGGAAGTGCCCAGATGACAACAGCGAGGTGCCCCAGGCTGAGAAGCAGGCAAGACTGGAGGAGCCCCAGGACACTCTGGAGGACCTGGAAGCTCTCCTGGCTGAGTACAGCTCCAGTCTCTCATGTGGCACCAGGGACTTCTTCTAAACACTGTAAGGTGCAGGGGACAGGTAGGTATAGATTGGTGTATAGTTAGGTTGATGTTTATACAATTACATTATCTTCAACATGTCTTTCGCTAATTTCACTATCCAGTGTAGAATAGGTCTTCAGCAACCCATGCTTGCCGTAAAAGGCAACTGTGCTTGTCGTAAGAGGTGACTAACGTGATCGAGTGGTCAGGCTCACTGACTTGGTTGATGCAAGTCATGGTATCCCAATTGCGTGGATCGATGCTCATATTGTCAATCACTGGATTGTCTGGTCCAGGCTTGATTATTCACAGACCGCCGTCATATAGCTGGAATATTGCTGTGTGCCACCTTAAACAACAGACAAACAAACACATGCTATAATTGCATGTTAAGAGTGGAAAGGGACGTCTGTGAGGGGAGGCTGGAGGCCGTTTATTTAGTATGTAACTGAAAAACATGTTTTTTACTCTCTCCTGTGCTGTACTTTCTTGTAATCGAACTGCCCTTTTTTCTACTATCCTACTCTCTCCTGTCCTGTACTATCTACCATCCTACTGTTCTTCTCTCTACTATCCTACTCTCTCTTGTCCTTTACTATCTACCATCCTACTGTTCTTCTCTCTACTATCCTACTCTCTCTTGTCCTTTACTATCTTCCATCCTACTGTTCTTCTTTCTACTATCCTGCTCTATCCTGTCCTGTACTATCTACCATCCTACTGTTCTTCTTTCTACTATCCTACTCTATCCTGTCCTGTACTATCAAACATCCTACTGTTCTTCTTTCTACTATCCGACTCCATCCTGTCCTGTACTATCTTCCAGCTTACTGTTCTCCTCTACTGTCTTAATCTGTTTTGTCCTGTACTATCTACCATCCTTCTGTTCTTCTTTCTACTATTCTAATCTATCGTGTCCTGTACTATCTACCATCTTACTGTTCTCATCTCTATAATCTTAATCTGTCTTGTCCTGTACTATCTACTATCTTTCTGTCCTTTTTTCTACTATCCTCCTCTATCCTGCCCTGTACTATCTACCATCTTGCTGTTCTTCTCTCTACTATCTTAATCTGTCCTGTCCTGTACTATTTACCATCTTACTGTTCTTCTCTCTACTATCTTAATCTGTCTTGTCCTGTACTAGCTACCATCCTACTGTTCTTTTTTATACTATCCTAATCTATCCTGTCTTGTACTATCTACCTTCGTACTGTTCTTCTTTCTACTGTCCTAATCTATCCTGTCCTGTACTATCTACCACCTTACTGTTCTCATCTCTTTAATCTTAATCTGTCTTTTCCTGTACTATCTACTATGTTACTGTTCTTCTCTCTACTATCTTTATCTGTCTTTTCCTGTACTATCTACCATCTAACTGTTCTTCTTTCTACTATCCTACTCTATCCTGTCCTGTACTATCTACCATCCTAAGGTTCTCCTCTCTACTATCCTAATCTGTCCTGTTCTGTGCTATCTGCCATCTTAATGTGCTTCTCTCTTCTATCTTTATCTCTCCTGTCCTGTACTATCTACCATCTCATTGTTTTCTCTCCTAACCTACCCTCTCCTGTCCTGTACTATCTTGTATCAAACTGCTCTTCTCTCTACTACCCTAATCTCTCCTGCTTTGTACAACCTTGTATCAAAAAGTTCTTCTCTCTGCTTTTCTTCTCTTTCCTGCCATGTACACTCTATCCCCTTAGTGTCCTTCTCTCTGCTTTCCTAATCTCTCCTGTCCTTTACTATCTACCATCTCAGCGTTGTCCTCTCTATTGTCTTAATCTGTCTTCTCCTGTACTATCTACCATCTTTCTGTTCTTCTCTCCCCTATCCTTCTCTATCCTGTCATGTACAATCTACCATCTTACTCTTCTTCTCTCTGCTATCTTACTCTCTCCTGTCCTGTACTATCTACCATCTGACTGTTCTCTTCTCTACTATCCTACTCTCTCCTATCCTGTACTATCTCCAATCTTACCCTTCTCCTCTCTAGTATCCTACTCTCTCCTGTCCTGTACAATCTACCATCTTACTCTTCTCCTCTCTGCTATCCTTATCCCTCCTCTCCTGTACAATCTACCATCTTACTGTTCTTCTTTCTACTAAACTACTATATCCTGTCCTGTACTATCTACCATCCTAATTTTCTTTTTTCTACTATCCTACTCTCTCCTGTCCTGTACTATCTACCATCCTACTGTTCTTCTCTCTACTATCCTACTCTCTCCTGTCCTGTACTCTCTATCATCTTACTGTTCTTCTTTCTACTATCCTACTCTCTCCTGTCTTGTACTATCTACCATCCTACTCTTCTTCTCTCTACCACCCTACTCTCTCCTGTCCTGTACAATCTACCATCCTACTGTTCTTCTCTCTATTATCTTACTCCCTCCTGTCCTGTACTTTCTACCATCTCCTTGTTCTCTTTACTATCCTACTCTCTTCCTGTCCTGTACTATCTACAATCTTACTTTTCCTCTCTCTACTACCCTAATCTCTCCTGTTTTGTACAACCTTGTATCAAACTAGTCCTTTATTATCCACCATCTCACCGTTCTCCTGTCCTGTATCTCCTAATATCCTGTCCTGTACTAACATCTTATTGTTTTTCTCTCTACTTTTCCTAATCTTTCCTGACTTGTACTATCTTGTCCATACTGTTCTTCTCTCTACTATCCTACTCTTTCATGACTTGTACCATCTTGTCCATACTGTTCTTCTCTCTACTACTATCCTACTCTTTCCTGTCTGTACTATCTACCATCCTACTGTTCTTCTCTCTACTATCCTAGTCTTTCATGACTTGTACCATCTTGTCCATACTGTTCTTCTCTCTACTACTATCCTACTCTTTCCTGTCTGTACTATCTACCATCCTGCTTTTTTTCTCTCTACTATCCTGCTGTCTCCTGTCCTGTACTATCTAACATTTCACTGTTTTCTCTCTACGATCGTACTTTTTCCTGACTTTTACCATCTTGTTTCAAACTTTTGTTTCTCTACTTTCCTTCTCTCTCCTGTCCTGTACTATCTACCATCTTACTGTTGCTTTCTCTTCTACCCTACTCTCACCTGTCCTGTACTATCTTAGTGTTCTTTGTGCTATCTTGTTTTGAGGGCCTGTACTATATACTAGTACTATGTACTATAAGTGCATGTTAAGAGTGGAAAGGGACGGTTGTGAGGGGAGGTTGGAGGCCGTTTATTTGGGATGTAACTGGAATACATATATTTTAGCTTCCTAATAAAATATCACTTTGCAGTTTAAGTAATACTTCTGTTTTATTTTGGATTGTGTGGTTAGTTAAAGCAGAGGAACAATTTGAGTGAAAGAGTATTGCTAAGCATCGCATAAGTGACTCAACAACCAATTTTGTGCAATTAATATCAATGGCTAGGTGATGTCATTCAGTGTATGTGAATGTGTATGTGTATTCTTCAATGACCAAGGTTATAAATGGACGATCAGCATGTATCTTCAATGTCTCACAAATAATTCTTGATGAGAGCGATCTAGCTTGAACCATAAATGGCCACAATAAGTTCTCTGAAGTCACAATAGTGATTAAGAGAACGTATGAATAGCTGCATGTATTGCCGTATCGGAGTGTGAGTTACGTGACATAGGCGTCAGCAGTGAGTTAAACATTTATGTCACACTGGCAATAATGTTGCAATGTAGTGACAGGAGGCAACATATGATATGTGACTGTGTCCTGACTTCTGTTATTTTCATACAAAAGATCAGAAATGTTTCAGTTTGACTGTCAATGTGAGAATGGATACTTCTGAGGGGAGTAAAACAAATGTGGAACACACTTGGTAAGATGTGAGTGAGTACCTGTATCATTATCCAAATCATTAGACAGATTTAGTGGCATTGTCTAGCCTCAGTTGACCGCTGAGTGTAGCAGCATTTTAATGGAACATGTTATGGTGAACATGCCAGAGGGTGAGTGATTGAAGTAATGAGAAACACAGCTGTATTGTGGCGTCATTTAAAGTAATCCAGTCTGGACCAGACAAACCAGAATGACACACAACTAACCAATTCACAGCTGGTCCTCCATCAAGTAATAAAGAGAGGCAAGCATGGATAACTGGTAAATTGGTCACACAGGTTATCTGCAGTGAGTAAAACGTTTATGTCACATTGGCAAGGGACAAGACACGACAATAGTAAGTAATGGGTAATTTTGTAGCTGTACCATGGCGGCATGTAAGGTATCCCTCTCACAGCTGGTCCTCCATCAAGTAATATTCTTATCCAGCAGTTAATGTCAGCAACACATTCTTAAGGCAAGCATGGGTGACTGGTAAACTGTTCTAAACTGGCCACAGAAGATGCGTCACCCTGATGAGAACTGATCAAAAGCTGATATAAGATGTGTGTCACAGTTTTTCCTCCATCAAGCAACACTTACACCCAGCAGATATTCTCATTAACACATTTTAAACACAAACATGGATGACTGGTAAGCTTGTCTTACCTGGATATTGTAGGTGGGTATCTCTGATGAGCACAGATCACACATGCATTAATATAGCAAGATTTGATGTATTGTTTCAGATCATGTACTTCGTCTGAGCACCATATGGTTGGGGAACACCTTTACCTGATATAGATGTACTTTTGAATTGTCAAGGTTAAATTTCAGTTCTTGTATTTGCCAGAGGCTTTCTTTTTGATATTCAGAGAACGTGTAATATAAAGACAATGAAACTTCGTTGCTATTTTCTAACATTAGATCCAAACTATTTTGTTTCATGAGATCTTTCTGTCATCACGTGATAACAATATTATCATTACCAAACACAATGGCCGTATATAGCGATGTGACATTTACTTAGCTTCGTGTATTCCTCGAGGTAAAAGCAAGACAGAAACTGAGAACTGAGTATTGTTTTACACAGCAGTAAGCAGTATACTGGCCATATCATGTGCAAAATCAATTGTCCATACAACTTTCCTCGCCTGCCCCTAACTCCATCCTCCCACTCTACTTCATTTCCCCTCTCCTGCTCCCAAGTCCCCAATTTCCCCCACCTGCCCCTGCCTCCATCCTCCCACTGTACTTCCCTTCACCTCTCTTGCCCATGTCCCCAATTTCCTAGCCCGCCCCAACCACCGTCCTCCCACTTCTCTTCACTTCCCCTCTCCTGCACCCATGTCCCCAATTTCCTCGCCTGCCCCTACCTCCATCCTCCCACTGTACTTCACTTCCTCTCTCCTGCTTCGATGTCCCTGATTTCCTCGCCTGCCCCTTCCTCCTTCCTCCCAATGCTCTTCACTTCCCCTCTCCTGCACCAATGTCCCTGATTTCCTCGTCTGCCCCTACCTCCGTCCCCCCACTGCTCTTCACTTCCCCTCTCCTGCACCCATGTCCCCAATTTCCTCGCCTGCCCCTACCTCCATCCACCCACTGTACTTCACTTCCTCTCTCCTGCTTCGATGTCCCTGATTTCCTCGCCTGCCCCTTCCTCCTTCCTCCCAATGCTCTTCACTTCCCCTCTCCTGCACCCATGTCCCCAATTCCCACGCCTGCCCCTACCTCCGTCCTCCCACTGCACTTCCCTACGCCAAACGACTATAGTTGCCTTCCCCTTTTCTGCGCCTTTTGCTGCCCCCATGTCACCATCTGCCCCTGTCTCCGTTGTATAATTACAGTTCCTTTCCCCCTAAAACCGTCAAGCTGATCACCTCAATACATACATCCGGCCTTTTATTGGGGCTCTTTAGCCCTCTCCTCCTTCCATTTCCCCACCTGCCCCTACCGCTGTCCTACTTTTCGTCCCTACCCATTTCCTGCTCTCATGTCTCCCATTTCTTCACATGTCCGTGACCCTATCTTCGCCCGACCACTATGCTCCATTTCCCCTCTCTTGCACCCATGTTCCCCATATCCCCACCTGACCCAGCCTCTATTCTACCGTTATACCCACCTTCCTCTCTCCTACTCTGATGGCCCTCATTTCCCCACTTAACATCTTATCAATGTACTTCTCGTCACCTTTCCTACCCCTATGTCGCCAATTTTCCAGATTTCCAACACATACCTTAGTCCTTTCATTGAATTTCTCTTCCCCTCTCCTGCCCTCATGCTCCCATTTCGTCACGTGCTTCTACTGCCGTCCTATCATTAATCTTCCCATAATCCATCTCTCTCTCTCTCTCTCTCTCTCTCTCTCTCTCTCTCTCTCTCTCTCTCTCCACACACACACCCACACTCAGAACACACCCTGAACCTGAGACAAAATCATGGATTGACGTAAATAATTACTGTATTAAATGACAATGAACTGCCTAAACATTAACATATTTAGTGTCAGTGCACTGTATCTAACATGAAACGCTACGGCACCTTATTGCAAACATAGCCTTTCAAGGGTTCCAAGTATGTGTGTGAATCAATTAAAGCGCTCATAAAATCTTCATTCAGGAAGGGTAACTCTTTTTATATACATTAAACTCTCCCGGAGTAGCTTCCCTTGGAATGACATTCGCATTTCAACAAAAACTAAACAAATGACGTAGGAAGTGTTCGTGTGGATCTATCTATGTTTACAAAATAAAGAGACGGAAGTGCAAGTTATGCATAAAGTCGACGCATGCGTGCCTTTGCCGAGAGTAGCGTCGTCATGACAACTGTTAGCCCTTCCTGTGTGTCCGCCATTTTGAGAGATATCACTGGAAGTATTTGCAGTTTTGTCGTGCAAAATACAACTCGAAAAGTGTACACAACTTGAAGAAGTGGAAAAAACAATGAATCTTACTACGGCAGGTATATGAAATTTGCATTTTGCCAGTGATAAAGCAACATATAATTTACCTTATATGTTTACAATGCAAACAATGAAACGCTGACGTTTTCCATACCCCAATTTCTATTTTCAATGTCTGTATTTAGACCGAGTTTGCAAAGTGAGTTATGAATAACCTGAACACTTTAGGCACTGCAGCGATAGAAACTAACAGTTTTAGTCCACTAGTCCTTCCAATGATAACATATAGGCCAAACAAAACCCTTAAAATGGTGAGTGGCAAGGACTTTAGGACAAGTGCAATTTCTAATGCTGTAATGGTATAAAGTAAACATGAGGCATGACATATTTGACATTTGAGGGAAAATGAAGAAGACACACTAGACTTCTTTTCAAAAGACGTAAATCAAACGAACTAGTTTACAGTTAGATATTGGTTTTCAGTGTTATCAAAATGACGAATTATTTTGTGCCCCCGTGTTGCCGACAGTGGTGATGGGAGATGGGACCAGATGTCTGGTAGATCATAACACTATCTGGATACCAGCTAGTAATCCTGTTAACCTCTCCCTGGGTGATGGTTACCCACAGCCAAGACCCTGCAGCCTGGAGTTCAGACATCTGTGACTGGTACCCCCCTTACTCCTGCAGTCCAGCCACCACCTTCCAGTAGACATAGGGAGACGATGCCTGTCAGTCAGCCGCCTGTCAGCCTGCCCAGTTCAGTGCTAGACCTCGAGGTATGAAGGAGTATTTGGTTGTTGTTGATGATTTCAAAATGTAAATCAAAAGATGATTATACTTTTTTATAAAGTTTATAGTAGAGATATACTTCCATTGTACTTATGTGATCATGTAATATAAAAATGATACAATGACTGTATCACCCAATAGGCCTTCTCCTGTGTTCTGCCCCAACCTGACCTACCTGGTCCAGTTCATCCCCAGTGTGTAGCCCATGTTGAAACTTCTGTCATGTCTACAACAAGCAACCCCAAACCCCAAACCAAAAAACCTGAGCTCAAGCCCTGCAAACGCAAACCCCGCACTTTCCGGCCCAAACCTCAGCCAAAGCCTCGCATTCCTAAGGAGAAAATAAGCAAGCATCAGCCTGAGAGCAAGCCCTACTTTGTGCCGCAGCCTCTTGGAGCTAAGCATATCAAAACCCAGAGCAGAGCCCTTGGGAACCGTATCACTAAGCCCTCGGGTGATAATGGTATCATTAAGTCCTCATCGAAGCTTAGTTTTCCTGAACAATTGTTGTCTGCTGATTGTGCTTACATAAAGTCAAAATCTGTCATGCGCAGTACAGGTTTCAAGACCTTGACTGTCCCTGTTAAGAATGTAAAGGATAAGGTTTTTTCGGCATCAGAGAGTCCTAAGTCAGGTGTCGTAATTGCTGCACCAGTAAGTGTAAGTCCTGTCCTGTAAGGCAGTGGACAGAACTGAGCCTAAGTCTGATGATGAATATGATGTGGAATATCTGTATCTTACTAAGCTTGTTTTAAGGAAAAAGAGGAAACCCACTGCTGAGCCCAGCAAGGAGTCCCTGCCCTCACACAAGAGGAAGTGCCAAGATGACAACAGCGAGGTGCCCCAAGCTGTGAAGCAGGCAAGACTGGAGGAGCCCCAGGACACTCTGGAGGACCTGGAAGCTCTCCTGGCTGAGTACAGCTCCAGTCTCTCATGTGGCACCAGGGACTTCTTCTAAACACTGTAAGGGGCAGGGGACAGGTAGGTATAGATTGGTGTATAGTTAGGTTGATGTTTAAACAATTACATTATCTTCAACATGTCTTTCGCTAATTCCACTATATCTTTTTCTACACATTTCCAACACTATCCTCCAATTTACTGTCCAACTCTACACTATTAGTATTATGTACTGTCAAACACAACTGTACAATGCACTATCTTACTGTCCTTCTCTCTGCTATCCTACTCTTTCCTGACATCTACTATCTTGTATCACTTTGTTTTTCACTCTACTATTGTACTCTCTCCTGTCTTGTACCATCTTATTGTTCCCTGCACAATCCTGTATTTTAGGGCTTCTAGTATATACTACTAAGTACAATGTACTATAAGTGCGATCCATGAAGGTCCAGTGTAGAATAGGTCTTCAGCAACCCATGCTTGCCGTAAAAGGCAACTGTGCTTGTCGTAAGAGGTGACTAACGTGATCGAGTGGTCAGGCTCACTGACTTGGTTGATGCAAGTCATGGTATCCCAATTGCGTGGATCGATGCTCATTTTGTCAATCACTGGATTGTCTGGTCCAGACTTGATTATTTACAGACCGCCGTCATATAGCTGGAATATTGCTGTGTGCGGCGTTAAACAACAGACAATCAAACAAATGGTATAAGTGCATGTTAAGAGTGGAAAGGGACGTCTGTGAGGGAAGGTTGGAGGCCGTGTATTTAGTATGTAACTGAAAAACATGTTTTTTACTTTCTCCTGTGCTGTACTTTCTTGTAATCGAACTGCCCTTTTCTCTACTATCCTACTCTCTCCTGTCCCATACTATCTACCATCCTACTGTCCTTCTCTCTACTATCCTACTCTCTCCTGACCTTTACTATCTTCCATCCTATTGTTCTTCTTTCTACTATCCTACTCTATCCTGTCCTGTACTATATACCATCCTACTGTTCTTCTCTCTACTATCCTACTCTATCCTGTCCTGAACTATCTACCATCCTACTGTTCTTCTTTCTACTATCCTACTCTATCCTGTCCTGTACTATCTACCATCCTACTGTTCTTCTTTCTACTATCCTACTCCATCCTGTCCTGTACTATCTACCATCTTACTGTTCTCCTCTACTATCTTAACCTGTCCTGTCCTGTACTATCTACCATCTTACTGTTCTTCTTTCTACTATTCTACTCTATCCTGTCCTGTACTATCTACCATCTTACTGTTCTTCTCTCTACTATCCTACTCTCTCTTGTCCCGTACTATCTACCATCCTACTGTTCTCATTTCTACTATCCTACTCTATCCTGTCCTGTACTATCAACCATCCTACTGTTCTTCTTTCTACTATCCTACTTCATCCTGTCCTTTATTATCTACCATCTTACTGTTCTCCTCTACTATCTTAACCTGTCCTTTCCTGTACTATCTACCATCTTACGGTTCTTTTTTCTACTATCCTACTCTATCCGTCCCGTACTATCTAACACCTTACTGTTCTTCTTCCTACTATCCTACTCTCTCCTCTCCTGTACTATCCACCATCCTACTGTTCTTCTTTCTACTATCTTAATCTGTCCTGTACTATCTTCCATCTTACTGTTCTCCTCTCTACTATCCTACTCTCTCCTGTCCTGTACTATCTACCATCTTACTGTTTTCCTCTACTATCTTAATTTGTCCTGTCTTGTACTGTCTACCATCCTACTGTTCTTCTTTCTACTATCCTACTCTATCCGTGCTGTACTATCTACCACCTTACGGTTCTTCTTCCTACTATCTTACTGTCTCCTGTCCTGTACTATCTACAATCCTACTGTTCTTCTTTTACTATCCTACTCTATCCGTCCTGTACTATCTACCATCTTACTGTTCTTCTCTCTACTATCCTACTCTCTCTTGTCCTGTACTATCTACCATCCTACTGTTCTTCTTTCTTCTATCCTACTCTCTCCTGTCCTGTACTATTTACCATTCTACTGTTCTTCTTTCTACTATCCTACTCTCTCTTGTCCTGTACTATCTACCACCCTACTGTCCTCCTCTCTACTATCCTACGCTCTCTTGTCCTGTACTATCTACCACCCTACTGTCCTTCTCTCTACTATCCTACGCTCTCTTGTCCTGTACTATCTACCATCTTACTGTTCTTCTCTCTACTATCCTACTCTCTCTTGTCCTGTACTATCTACCATCCTACTGTTCTTCTTTCTTCTATCCTACTCTCTCTTGTCCTGTACTATCTACCATCTTACTGTTCTCCTCTACTATCTTAATCTGTCCGGTCTTGTACTATCTACCACCTTACTGTTCTTCGTTCTACTATCCTACTCTCTCCTGTCTTGTACGATCGACCATCCTACTCTTCTTCTCTCTACTATCCTACTCTCTCCTGTTCTGTACAATCTACCATCCTACTGTTCTTCTCTCTATTATCTTACTCTCTCCTGTCCTGTACTTTCTACCATCTCTTTGTTCTCTTTACTATCCTACTCTCTTCCTGTCCTGTACTATCTACAATCTTACTGTTCCTCTCTCTACTACCCTAATCTCTCCTGCTTTGTACAACCTTGTATCAAACTAGTCCTTTATCATCCACTATCTCACCGTTCTCCTCTCTAATATCCTGTCCCGTACAAACATCTTATTGTTTTCCTCTCTACTATCCTAATCTTTCATGACTTGTACCATCTTGTCCATACTGTTCTTCTCTCTACTATCCTACTCTTTCATAACTTGTACCATCTTGTCCATACTGTTCTTCTCTCTACTACTATCCTACTCTTTCCTGTCTGTACTATCTACCGTCCTACTGTTCTTCTCTCTACTATCCTACCTTTTCCTGACTTGTACCATCTTGTTTCAAACTTTTGTCTCTCTACTATCCTTCTCTCTCCTGTCCTGTACTATCTACCATCTTACTGTTGCTTTCTCTTCTACCCTACTCTCACCTGTCCTGTACTATCTTAGTGTTCTTTGTGCTATCTTGTTTTGAGGGTCTGTACTATATACTATGTACTATGTACTATAAGTGCATGTTAAGAGTGGAAAGGGACGGTTGTGAGGGGAGGTTGGAGGCCGTTTATTTGGGATGTAACTGGAATACATGTTTTTGCTTCCTAATAAAATATCACTTTGTAGTCTAAGTAATACTTCTGTTTTATTTTGAATTGTGTGGTTAGTTAAAGCAGAGGAACAATTTGAGTGAAAGAGTATTGCTAAGCATCGCATCAGTGACTCAACAACCAATTTTGTGCAATTAATATCAATGGCTAGGTGATGTCATTCAGTGTATGTGAATGTGTATGTGTATTCTTCAGTGACCAAGGTTGTAAATGGACGATCAGCATGTATCTTCAATGTCTCACAAATAATTCTTGATGAGAGCGATCTAGCTTGAACCATAAAGGGCCACAATTAGTTCTCTGAAGTCACAATAGTGATTAAGAGAACGTATGAGTAGCTGCATGTGTTGCCGTATCGGAGTGTGAGTTACGTGACACAGGCGTCAGCAGTGAGTTAAACATTTATGTCACACTGGCAATAATGTTGCAATCTAGTGACAAGAGGCAACATATGATATGTGACTGTGTCCTGACTTCTGTTATTTTCATACAAAAGATCAGAAATATTTGAGTTTGACTCTCAACGTAAGAATGGATACCTCTGATAGGTGTAAAACAAATGTGGAACACACACTCCCAACCTGTATCATTCTCCAAACCATTAGACAGATTTAGTGGCATTGTCTAGCCTCAGTTGGCCTCTGAGTGTAGCAGCATTATAATGGAACATGTTATGGTGAACATGCCAGAGGGTGAGTGATTGAAGTAATGAGAAACACAGCTGTATTGTGGCGTCATTTAAGGTAATCCAGTCTGAACCAGACAAACCACAATGAAACACAACTAACCAATTCACAGCTGGTCCTCCATCAAGTAATAAAGAGAGGCAAGCATGGATAACTGGTAAATTGGTCACACAGGTGTCTGCAGTGAGTTAATCGTTTATGTCACCTTGGCAAGGGACAAGACACGACAATAGTAAGAAATGGGTAATTTTGTAGCTGTACCATAGCGGCATGTAAGGTATGCCTGTCACAGCTGGTCCTCCATCAAGTAATATTCTTATCCAGCAGATAATGTCAGCAACAAATCTTTGGGAAGCATGGATAAATGGTAAACTGTTCTTGTCTGGCCACTAAAGATGAGTCACTTTGATGAGCACTGATCATGAGCTGATGTAAGATGCATGTCACAGCTTTTCCTCCATCAAGTAATATTCACACCCAGCAGATATTGTCACCATCACATTTTAAACACAAACATGGATGACTTGCAAGCTTGTCTTACCTGGATATAGTAGGTGGGTATCTCTGATGAGTACTGATCACCCATGCATTAATATAGCAAGATTTGATGTATTGTTTCAGGTCATGTACTTCTTCTGAGCACCATATGGTTCGGAAACACCTTTACCTGATATATATGTACTTTTGAATTGTCAAAGTTAAATTTCAGTTCTTGTATTTGCCAGAGGCTTTCTTTTCGATGTTAATAGAACGTGTAATATGAAGACTATGAAACTTTGTTGCTATTTTCTAACATGAGATCCAAACTATGTTGTTTTATGAGATCTTTCTCTCAAGCAATAATAGCAATATTATCTTTCCCAAACACAATGGCCATACAAAGCAATGAGACATTTCCAAAGTTTTGTGTATTCCTCGACGTAAAAGAAACACAGAAACTGAGAACTGAGTATGGTTTTACATGGCAGTAAGCAGTATACTAGCCATATCACGTGTTGTCAGATACACCTGTGACATTGTGTAACATTAGATGTTCTCTAAAAATTGGTCTGTGATCGATTACAATGTGCCAGACCAATTGTCCATATAAGTTTCTTCGCCTGCCCCTACCTCCATCCTCCCACTGTACTTCACTTCCCCTCTCCTCCTTCCATGTCCCCGATTTCTTCACCTGCCCCTTCCTCCGTGCTCCCACTGTACTTCACTTCCCCTCTCCTGCTCCCATGTCCCTGATTTTTACGCCTGCCCCTACCTCCGTCCTCTCACTGTACTTCAATACTCCCGACTTCGCCCTCCATCCTCCGTACTTAACTCTACATATCTCCTACGTCCCCCCCCCCCCCATCCTCACCAGTCATATCCCCATACTTCCCCCTCCATCCTCCCTACTTCCCCCTCTATCCTCCCTACTTCCCTCTCCACCCTCCCTACTTCCCCCTTCTATCCCTACGTCCCCGTCCATCCTCCCCCGTCCAAACAACCTACTTACTCCTCCATCCTCCCTACTTCCCTCTCCACCCTCCCTACTTCCCCTCCATCCTCCCTACTTCCCCCTCCACCATCTCCACTTACCCCTCCATGCTCCCTACTTCCCCTCCATCCTCCCTACTTCCCCTTCTTCGTCCCAGTTTCACCCTCCATCCTCCCTACTTCCCCCTCCCCCGTCTCATCTCCCTAGTTCCTCCTCAATCCTTCCAACTTCCCCTCCATCCTCCATTCTTGCCCCTCCATCCTCCCTACTTCCCCCTCCATCCTCCCTACTTCCCCTCCATCCTCCCTACTTCCACCTCCATCCTCCCCATGTCTATTCTCCCTACTTCCTCCTCCATCGTCCCTACTTCCCCTCCTTCCACCCAACCTCCCCCTCCATCCTCCCCACTCCCTCCTCCATCCCCCCTACTTCTCCTCCATCCTCCCTACTTCCCCCTCCATCCTCCCTATTCCCCTCCATCCTCCCAACTTACCCCTCCATCCTCCCTCCTTCTTCACTATTTCCCTCTCTACCCTCCCTACTTCCCCCTCCATCCTCCCCCGTCTAATCTCCCTACTTCCTCCTCCATCATCCCCACTTCCTCCTCCATCCTCCCTACTTCCCCCTCCATCCTCCCCTGTATAATCTCCCAACTTCCCCCTCCATCCTCCCCACTTCCTCCTCCATCCTCCCTACTTCCCCTCCATCCTCCCTTTTTCCCCTCCTTCCCAATCCATCCTCCCTACTTCCCTCTCCACCTTCCCTACTTCCCCTCAATCCTCCCTATTTCCCGTCCATCCTCCCTACTTCCCCCTCCATCCTCCCTACTTTCCCCTCCATCTTCCCTACTTCCCACTCCATCTTCACTACTTCCCTCTACACACTCCCTACTTCCCCCTCCATCCTCCCTACTTCCCCTTCCATCCTCCCTACTCACCCCTCCATCCTCCCTACTTCCCTCTCCACCTTCCCTACTACCCTTCAACCCTCCCTATTTCCCCTCCATCCTCCCTACTTCCCCCTCCATCCTCCCTATTTCCCCTCCATCCTCCCTAATTCTCCCTCCATCTTCCCTACTTCTCTCTCTACCCTCCCAACCTCCCCCTCCATCCTCCCCACTCCCTCCTCCATCCCCCCTACTTCCCCTCCATCCTCCCTACTTCCCCCTCCATCCTCCCTATTCCCCTCCATCCTCCCAACTTACCCCTCCATCCTCCCTCCTTCTTCACTATTTCCCTCTCCACCCTCCCTACTTCCCCCTCCATCCTCCCCCGTCTAATCTCCCTACTTCCTCCTCCATCATCCCCACTTCCTCCTCCATCCTCCCTACTTCCCCCTCCATCCTCCCCTGTATAATCTCCCAACTTCCCCCTCCATCCTCAACACTTCCTCCTCCATCCTCCCTACTTCTCCTCCATCCTCCCTTTTTCCCCTCCTTCCCAATCCATCCTCCCTACTTCCCTCTCCACCTTCCCTACTTCCCCTCAATCCTCCCTATTTCCCGTCCATCCTCCCTACTTCCCCCTCCATCCTCCCTACTTTCCCCTCCATCTTCCCTACTTCCCACTCCATCTTCACTACTTCCCTCTACACACTCCCTACTTCCCCCTCCATCCTCCCTACTTCCCCTTCCATCCTCCCTACTCACCCCTCCATCCTCCCTACTTCCCTCTCCACCTTCCCTACTACCCTTCAACCCTCCCTATTTCCCCTCCATCCTCCCTACTTCCCCCTCCATCCTCCCTATTTCCCCTCCATCCTCCCTAATTCTCCCTCCATCTTCCCTACTTCTCTCTCTACCCTCCCTACTTCCCCCTCTATCCTCCCTACTTCCCTCTCGATCCTCCCTACTTCCCTCTCCAACATCCCTACTTCCCCTCCATCCTCCCTACTTCACCCTCCATCCTCCGTCCAATCTCCCTACTTCCTCCTCCATCCTCCCTGCCCCTACCGCTGTCCTACCACTTTTCGTCCCTACCCATTTCCTGCTCTCATGTCTCCCATTTCTTCACATGTCCGTGACCCTATCTTCGCCCGACCACTATGCTCCATTTCCCCTCTCTTGCACCCATGTTCCCCATATCCCCACCTGACCCAGCCTCTATTCTACCGTTATACCCACCTTCCTCTGTCCAGATTTCCAACACATACCTTAGTCCTTTCATTGAAGTTCTCTTCCCCTCTCCTGCCCTCATGCTCCCATTTCGTCACGTGCTTCTACCGCCGTCCTATCATTAATCTTCCCATAATCCATCTCTCTCTCTCTCTCTCTCTCTCTTGCTCTCGCTCCTCCCTGCTTCCTCCTCCATCGTTCCTACTTCCCCTCCTTCCTCCCAACTTCCCTCTCCATCCTCCCCCGTCTAATCTCCCTAGTTCCTCCTCCATCCTTCCAACTTCCCCTCCATTCTCCCTTCTTCCCCTTCCATCCTCCCTTCTTCCCCCTCCATCCTCCCTACTTCCCCCACCATCCTCCCAACTTCCCCCTCCATCCTCCCTACTTCCCCTCCATCCTCCCTGTTTCTCCTCCTTCCAATCCATCCTCCCTACTTCCCTCTCCACCTTCCCTACTTCCCCTCAATCCTCCCTATTTCCCGTCCATCCTCCCAACTTCCCCCTCCATCCTCCCTACTTTCCCCTCCATCTTCCCTACTTCCCCCTCCATCCTCACTACTTCCCTCTACACACTCCCTACTTCCCCCTCCATCCTCCCTACTCACCCCTCTATCCTCCCTACTTCCCTCTCCACCTTCCCTACTACCCTTCAACCCTCCCTATTTCCCCTCCATCCTCCCTACTTCCCCCTCCATCCTCCCTATTCCCCTCCATCCTCCCTACTTCCTCCTCCATCCTCCCTGCCCCTACCGCTGTCCTACCACTTTTCGTCCCTACCCATTTCCTGCTCTCATGTCTCCCATTTCTTCACATGTCCGTGACCCTATCTTCGCCCGACCACTATGCTCCATTTCCCCTCTCTTGCACCCATGTTCCCCATATCCCCACCTGATCCAGCCTCTATTCTACCGTTATACCCACCTTCCTCTGTCCAGATTTCCAACACATACCTTAGTCCTTTCATTGAAGTTCTCTTCCCCTCTCCTGCCCTCATGCTCCCATTTCGTCACGTGCTTCTACCGCCGTCCTATCATTAATCTTCCCATAATCCATCTCTCTCTCTCTCTCTCTCTCTCTCTCTCTCTCTCTCTCTCTCTCTCTCTCTCTCTCTCTCTCCACACACACACCCACACACAGAACACACCCTGAACCTGAGACAAAATCATGGATTGACGTAAATAATTACTGTATACAATGACAATGAACTGCCTAAACATTAACATATTTAGTGTCAGTGCACTGTATCTAACATGAAACGCTACGGCACCTTATTGCAAACATAGCCTTTCAAGGGTTCCAAGTATGTGTGTGAATCAATTAAAGCGCTCATAAAATCTTCATTCAGGAAGGGTAACTCTTTTTATATACATTAAACTCTCCCGGAGTAGCTTCCCTTGGAATGACATTCGCATTTCAACGAAAACTAAACAAATGACGTAGGAAGTGTTCGTGTGGATCTTTCTATGTTTACACAATAAAGAGACGGAAGTGCAAGTTATGCATAAAGTCGACGCATGCGTGCCTTTGCCGAGAGTAGCGGCGTCATGACAACAGTTAGCCCTTCCTGTGTGTCCGCCATTTTGAGAGATATCACTGGAAGTATTTGCAGTTTTGTCGTGCAAAATACAACTCGAAAAGTGTATACAACTTGAAGAAGTGGAAAAAAACAATGAATCCTACTACGGCAGGTATATGAAATTTGCATTTTGCCAGAGATAAAGCAACATGTAATTTACCTTATATGTTTACAATGAAAACAATGAAACGCTGACGTTTTCCATACCCCAATTTCTATTTTCAATGTCTGTATTTAGTCCGAGTTTGCAAAGTAACCTGAACACTTTAGGCACTGCAGCGATAGAAACTAACAGTTTTAGTCCACTAGTCCTTCCAATGATAACATACAGGCCCAACAAAACCCTTAACATGGTGAGTGGCAAGGACTTTAGGACTAGTGCAATTTCTAATGCTGTAATGGTATAAAGTAAACATGAGGCATGACATATTTGACATTTGAGGGAAAATGAAGAATTTCTGCAGACACACTAGACTTCTTTTCAAAAGACGTAAATCAAACGAACTGGTTTACAGTTAGATATTGGTTTTCAGTGTTATCAAAATGACGAATTATTTTGTTGGCAGTTTAGTTAACTATTCACTGTTACAGTGCCTGTGACCCGCTTGCCCCCCGGGTTGCCGACAGTGGTGATTGGAGATGGAACCAGATGTCTAGTAGATAACAACACTATCTGGATACCAGCTGGTAATCGTGTTAACTTCTCCCTGGGTGATGGTTACCCACAGCCAAGACTCCTGCAGCCTGGAGTTCAGACATCTGTGACTGGTATCCCCCTTACTCCAGTCCAGCCACCACCTTCCAGTAGACGTAGGGAGTCGATGCCTGTCAGCCAGCCGCCTGTCAGCCTGCCCAGTTCAGTGCTAGACCTCGAGCTGATGAGACCAGGGGTATGCAGGAGTATTTGGTTGTTGTTGATGATTTCAAAATGTAAATCAAAAGATGATTATACTTTTTTATAAAGTTTATTGTAGAGATATACTTCCATTGTACTTATGTGATCATGTAATATAAAAATGATACAATGACTGTATCACTCAATAGGCCTTCTCCTGCGTTCTGCCCCAACTTGACCTACCTGGTCCAGTTCATCCCCAGTCTGTAGCCTGAGTTGAAACTTCTGCCATGTCTACAACAAGCAACCCAAAACCCCAAACCAAAAAACCTGAGCTCAAGCCCTGCAAGCACAAACCCCGCACTTTCCGGCCCAAACCTCAGCCAAAGCCTCGCATTCCTAAGGAGAAAATAAGCAAGCATCAGCCTGAGAGCAAGCCCTACTTTGTGCTGCAGCCTCTTGGAGCTAAGCATATCAAAACCCAGAGCAGAGCCCTTGGGAACCGTATCACTAAACCCTTGGGTGATAATGGTATCATTAAGTCCTCATCTAAGCTTAGTTTTCCTGAACAATTGTTGTCTGCTGATTGTGCTTACATAAAGTCAAAGTCTGTCTTGCGCAGTACAGGTTTCAAGACCTTGGCTGTCCCTGTTAAGAATGTAAAGGATAAGGTTGTTTCAGCATCAGAGAGTCCTAAGTCAGGTGTCGTCATTGCTGCACCAGTAAGTGTAAGTCCTGCCGAGGCAGTGGACAGAGCTGAGCCTAAGTCTGATGATGAATATGATGTGGAATATCTGTATCTTACTAAGCTTATTTTAAGGAAAAAGAGGAAACCCACTGCTGAGCCCAGCAAGGAGTCCCTGCCCTAACACAAGAGGAAGTGCCCAGATGACAACAGCGAGGTGCCCCAAGCTGTGAAGCAGGCAAGACTGGAGGAGCCCCAGGACACTCTGGAGGACCTGGAAGCTCTCCTGGCTGAGTACAGCTCCAGTCTCTCATGTGTCACAAGGGACTTCTAAACACTGTAAGGGGCATGGAACAGGTAGGTATAGATTGGTGTATAGAGCATTTCACTATATCTTTTTCTACACATTTCCAACACTATCCTCCTATTTACTGTCCAACACTACACTATTATGTACTGTCAAACACAACTGTACAATGCACTATCTTACTGTCCTTCTCGCTGCTATCCTACTCTTTCCTGACATCTACTATCTTGTATCAATCTGTTTTTCACTCTACTATTCTACTCTCTCCTGTCTTGTACCATCTTATTGTTCCCTGCACAATCCTGTGTTTTAGGGCTTCTAGTATATACTACTAAGTACAATGTACTATAAGTGCGATCCATGAAGGTTCAGTGTAGAATAGGTCTTCAGCAACCCATGCTTGCCGTAAAAGGCAACTGTGCTTGTCGTAAGAGGTGACCAACGTGATCGAGTGGTCAGGCTCACTGACTTGGTTGATGCATGTCATGGTATCCCAATTGCGTGGATCGATGCTCATATTGTCAATCACTGGATTGTCTGGTCCAGACTTGATTATTTACAGACCGCCGTCATATAGCTGGAATATTGCTGTGTGCGGCGTTAAACAACAGACAAACAAACAAATGGTATAAGTGCATGTTAAGAGTGGAAAGGGATGGCTGTGAGGGGAGGTTGGAGGCCGTTTATTTAGTATGTAACTGAAAAACATGTTTTTTACTCTCTCCTGTGCTGTACTTTCTTGTAATCGAACTGCCCTTCTCTCGAGTATCCTACTCTCTCCTGTCCTGTACTATCTACCACCCTACTGCCCTTCTCTCTACTATCCTACGCTCTCTTGTCCTGTACTATCTACCATCTTACTATTCTCCTCTCTACTATCATACCGTCTCTTGTCCTGTACTATCTACCATCTTACTGTTCTTCTCTCTACTATCATACTGTCTCTTGTCCTGTACTATCTACCATCTTACTGTTCTTCTCTCTACTATCATACTGTCTCTTGTCCTGTACTATCTACCATCTTACTATTCTCCTCTCTACTATCATACTGTCTCTTGTCCTGTACTATCTACCATCTTACTGTTCTTCTCTCTACTATCATACTGTCTCTTGTCCTGTACTATCTACCATCCTACTGTTCTTCTTTTTAATATCCTACTCTCTCTTGTCCTGTACTATCTACCACCTTACTGTTCTCCTCTACTATCTTAATCTGTCCTGTCTTGTACTATCTACCATCCTACTGTTCTTCTTTCTACTATCCTATTCTATCCTGTCCTGTACTATCTACCATCCTAATGTTCTTCTTTCTACTATCCTATGATATCCTGTCCTGAACTACTTACCATCCTACTCTTCTTCTCTCTACTATCCTACTCTCTCCTGTCCTGTACTATCTACAATCTTACTGTTCCTCTCTCTACTATCTTAATCTCTCCTGCTTTGTACAACCTTGTATCAAACAGTTCTTCTCTCTACTTTTTTACTGTTTCCTGTCCTGTACTATCTACAATCCTACTGTTCTTCTCTCTACTATCCTACTCTCTCCTGTCTTGTACGATCTACCATCCTACTCTTCTTCTCTCTACTATCCTACTCTCTCCTGTCCTGTACAATCTACCATCCTACTGTTCTTCTCTCTATTATCTTACTCTCTCCTGTCCTGTACTTTCTACCATCTCCTTGTTCTCTTTACTATCCTACTCTCTTCCTGTCCTGTACTATCTACAATCTTACTGTTCCTCTCTCTACTACCCTAATCTCTCCTGCTTTGTACAACCTTGTATCAAACTAGTCCTTTATTATCCACTATCTCACCGTTCTCCTCTCTAATATCCTGTCCTGCACTAACATCTTATTGTTTTTCTCTCTACTATCCTAATCTTTCCCGACTTGTACTATCTTGTCCATACTGTTCTTCTCTCTACTATCCTACTCTTTCATGACTTGTACCATCTTGTCCATACTGTTCTTTTCTGTACTACTATCCTACTCTTTCCTGTCTCTACTATCTACCATCCTACTGTTCTTCTCTCTACTATCCTACTCTTTCCTGACTTGTACTATCTTGTCCATACTGTTCTCTCTACTATCCTACTCTTTCATGACTTATACCATCTTGTCCATACTGTTCTTCTCTCTACTACTATCCTTCCTTTTTCCTGTCTGTACCCTCAATACTCCCTGCTTCCCCTTCCATCCTCCCTAACTCCCCCTCCATCCTGTTTACTTCCCCCTCCATCCTCCCTTGATCACCCTTCATCCTCTCAATATTCCCTATTTCCCCTCCATCCTCCCTACTTCCCCCTCCATCCTCTCTTCCTCCCCCTCCTTCCTTCCTACTTCCCTCTCCATTCTCTCTACTTCACCATCCATCCTCTATCCTCGCTACTTCCCCTCAATACTCCCTGCTTCCCCCTCCATCCTCCCTAAATCCCCCTAAATCCTCCCTTGATCACCCTTCATCCCCTCAATATTCCCTACTTCCCCCTCCATCCTCCCTACTTTCCCCTCTATCCTCTCTACCTCCCTTTCCATTCTCTCTACTTCACCGTCCATCCTCCCTCCTACCCCCTCCATTGTCCTTACTTCCCCTCCATCCTCCCTACTTCCCCCTCCATCCTCTCTACATCCCCCTCCTTCCTTCCTACTTCCCTCTCCATTCTCTCTACTTCAACGTCCATACTCCCTCCTTCCTCCTCCATTGTCCTTACTTCCACCTCCATCCTTCCTACTTCCACCTCCTTTCTCCCTCCTTCCCCCTCCATTCTCCCTACTTTCACCTCCATACTCACTACTTCCCCCTCTATCCTCCCTACTTCCCCCTCCTTTCTCCCGACTTCCCCCTCCATCCTACCTTCTTCCACCTCCATCCTTCCTACTTCCACCTCCTTTCTCCCAACTTCCCTCTCCACCGTCCCTACTTCCCCTCCATCCTCCCTCCATCCTCCATCCATCTTCCCTACTTCCCTCTCTACCCTCCCTACTTCCCCCTCCATCCTCCCTACTTCCCCCTCTATCCTCCCTTCTTCCACCTCCATCCTCCCTACTTCCCCCTCCATCCTCCCTACTTCCCCCTCCATCTTCCCTATTTTCCCCTCCATCCTCCCTACTTACCCATCTATCCTCCCTACATCCCCTTCTTCGTTCCAACTTCCCCCTCCATCATCACTACTTCCCCCTCCATCCTCTCCCGTCTAAACTCCCTACTTCCCCCTCCATCCTCCCAACTTCCCCCTCCATCCTCCCAACTTCCCCCTCCATCCTCACTACTTCCCCCCTCCATCCTCCCCCGTCTAATCTCCCTACTTCCCCCTCCATCCTCCCAACTTCCACCTCCATCTTCCCCACTTCCTCCTCCATCCTCCCTACTTCCCCTCCATCCTCCCTTCTTCCCCTCCTTCCCAATCCATCCTCCCTACTTCCCTCTCCACCTTCCCTACTTCCCCTCAATCCTCCCTATTTCCCCTCCTTCCTCCCTACTTCCCACTCCATCCTCCCTACTTCCCTCTCTACCCTCCTTACTTCCCCCTCCCTCCTCCCTACTTCCCCCTCTATCCTCCCTACTTCCCTCTCCATCCTACTTCCCTCTCCACCCTCCCTCCATCCTCCCCATTTCCCCTCCATCCTCCGTACTTCCCCCTCCATCATCCTTAATTCCCCCCATCCTCCCTACTTCCCCCTGCATCTTCCGTATTTTCCTTTCCATCCTCCCTACTTCCCCCTCCATCATCCCCACATCCTCCTCCATGCTCCCTACTTCCCCCTCCATCATCCCCACTTCCTCCTCCATCCTCCCTTCTTCCCCCTCCATCCTCCCCCATCTAATCTCCCTACTTCCTCCTCCATCGTCCCTATTTCCACTCCTTTATCCCAACTTCTCCGTCCATATTCCCCACTTCCTCCTCCATCCTCCCTACTTCCCCTCCATTCTTCCCCTCCTTCCCAATCCATCCTCCCTACTTCACTCTCCACCTTCCCTTCTTCTCCTCAATCCTCCCGATTTTCCCATCCATCCTCCCTTCTTCCCTCTCCATCCTCCCAACTTTCCCCTCCATCCTCACTGCTTCCCCCTCGATCCTCCCCACTTCCTCCTCCATCCTCCCTACTTCCCCTCCTTCCCAATCCCTCCTCCCTAATTCCCCCTCCATCCTCCCTACTTTCCACTCCTTCCTCCCAATTTACCCCTCCATCCTCCCCACTTCCTCCTCCATCCTCCCTACTTCCCCTCCATCCTCCTTTCTTCCCCTCCTTTCCAATCCATCCTCCCTACTTCCCCCTCCACCCTCCCTACTTCCCCTCCATCGTCCCTACTTCCCTCTCCACCCTCCCTTCTTCTCCCTCCATCTTCCCTACTTCCCCCTCTACCCTCCCTACTTCCCCCTCCATATTCCCTACTTCCCTCTCCATCTTCCATACTTCCCCTCAACTTTCAATATTTCCTCTCCATCCTCCCTACTTCCCCATCCATCCTCCCTATTCCCCTCCCTCCTGCCTACTTCCCCCTCCATCCTCCCTCCATCCTCCCTCCATCTTCCCTACTTCCCTCTCTACCCTCCCTATTTCCCCCTCCATCCTCCCCCGTCTAATCTCCCTACTTCCTTCTCCATCGTCCCTATATCCACTCCTTCCTCCCAATTTCCCCCTCCATCCTCCCCAGTTCCTCCTCCATCCTCCCTACTTCCCCTCCATCCTCCTTTCTTCCTGTCCTTCCCAATCCATCCTCCCTACTTCCCACTCCATCCTCCCTACTTCCCTCTACACCCTCCCTACTTCCCCCTCCACCCTCCCTACTTCCCCTCCATCTTCCCTACTTCCCCCTCCACCCTCCCTTCTTCTCCCTCCATCTTCCCTACTTCCCCCTCTACCCTCCCTACTTCCCCCTCCATATTCCCTACTTCCCTCTCCATCTTCCTTACTTCCCGTCAACCCTCCCTATTTCCTCTCCATCCTCCCTACTTCCCCCTCCATCCTCCCTATTCCCTCCCTCCTCCCTACTTCCCCCTCCATCCTCCATCCATCTTCCCTACTTCCCTCTCTACCCTCCCTACTTCCCCCTCCATCCTCCCTATATCCCCTCCATCCTCCCTACTTTCCCCTCAGTCATCCCTACTTCCCCTCAACCCTCCCTACTTCCCCTCAATCCTCCTTACTTCCACCTCCATCCTCCCTATTTCCCCTCCATCCTCCCTACTTCCCCCTCTATCCTCCTTACTTCTTCCTCCATCCTCCCTTCTTCCCTCTCTACCCTCCCTACTTCCCCCTCCCTCCTCCCTACTTCCCCCTCTATCCCCCCTACTTCCCCTCCATCTTCCCTATTCGCCTCCATTCTCTTTACTCCCCCCCCCCCCTCCTCACTCCATCCTCCCTCCATCTTCCCTACTTCCCTATCTACCCTCCCTACTTCCCCCTCCATCCTCCTTACTTCCCCCGTCCATCATCCCTACTTCCCCCTCCATCCTCCCTACTTCCCCCTCCCTCCTCCCTACTTCCCCCTCTATCCTCCCTACTCTCCCTCCATCCTCCCTACTTCCCCCTCTATCCTCCCCATTTCCATTCCATCCTCCGTACTTCCCCCCTCCATCATCCCTAATTCCTCCTCCATTCTCCCTACTTCCCCATCCATCTTCCCTAATTTCCCTTCCATCTTCCCTACTTCCTCATCCATCCTCCCTACATCCCCTTCTTCCTCCCAACTTCCCCCTCCATGCTCCCCCGTCTAATCTCCCTACTTCTCTCCATCGTCCCTATATCCACTCCTTCCTCCCAATTTCCCACTCCATCCTCCCCACTTCCTCCTCCATCCGCCCTACTTCCCCTCCATCCTCCTTTCTTCCCCTCCTTCCCAATCCATCCTCACTACTTCCCACTCCATCATCACTACTTCCCTTTACACCCTCCCTACTTCCCCCTCCATTCTCCCTACTTCCCCCTCCATCCTCCCTACTTCCCCCTATATCCTCCCTACTTCTTCCTCCATCCTCCCTACTCCCCTCTCTACCCACCCTACTTCCCCCTTCCTCCTCCCTACTTCCCCCTTTATCCTCCCTACTTCCCCCTCTATCCTCCCTACTTCCCCCTCCATCCTCCCTATTCCCCTCCATCCTCCCTACTTCCCCCTATATCCTCCATACTTCTTCCTCCATCCTCCCTACTCCCCTCTCTACCCTCCCTACTTCCCCCTCCCTCCTCCCTACTTCCCCCTCTATCCTCCCTACTTCCCCCTCCATCCTCCCTATTCCGCTCCATTCTCCCTACTCCCCCCCCCCCCCATCCTGCCTACTTCCCCTCCATCCTCCCTTCTTCCCCTCCTTCCTCCCTACTTCCACTCCATCCTCCCTACTTCCCCCTCCATCCTCCCTACTTCCCCTCCATCCTTCCTTCATTCCCTCCTTCCTCCCTACTTCACGTCCATCCTCCCTACTTCCCTTCCATCCTCCCTTCTTCCCCTCCTTCCTCCTTCCTTCCCCTCCATCCTCCCTACTTCCCCTCCATGCTCCCTTCTTCCTCCCTACTTCCCCCTCCATACTCCCTACTTCCCCCTCTATCCTCCCTACTTCGCCCTCCATCCTCCCTATTCCCCTCCATGCTCCCTACTCCCCCCACCAATCCTCCCTTCTTCCCCTTCATCCTCCGTTCTTCCCTCCTTCCTCCCTACTTCCACTCCATCCTCCCTACTTCCACCTCCATCCTCCCTACTTCCCCTCCATCCTTCCTTCATTCCCTCCTTCCTCCCTACTTCCCATCCATCCTCCCTACTTCCCCTCCATACTCCCTACTTCCCCTCCATGCTCCCTTCTTCCTCCCTACTTCCCCCTCCATACTCCCTACTTCCCCCTCCATCCTACCCATTTCACCTTCCATCCTCCCTACTTCCCCTTCTTCCTCCCTACTTCCCCCTCCCTTCTCCCTACTTCCCCCTTTATCCTCCCTACTTCCCCCTCCATCCTCTTTATTCCCCTCCATCCTCCCTACTCCCCCCCCCCCCCCCCATCCTCCCTACTTCCCCCTCCATCCTCCCTTCTTCACTCTCCATCCTCCTACTTCCCTCTATACCCTCCCTACTTTCCCTCCATCCTCCCTACTTCCCCCTCCATCCTCCCCATTTCCCCATCCATCCTCCGTACTTCCCCCTCCACCATCCCTAATTCCCCCTCCATCCTCCCTACTTCCCCCTCCATCTTCCCTATTTTCCCTTCCATCCTCCCTACTTCCCCATCCATCCTCCCTACATCCCCTTCTTCGTCCCAAATTCCCCCTCCATCCTCCCCCGTCTAATCTCCCTACTTCCTTCTCCATCGTCCGTATATCCATTCCTTCCTCCTAATTTCCCCCTCCATCCTCCCCACTTCCCCCTCCATCCTCCAAACTTCCCCTCCATCCTCCTTTGTTCCCCTCCTTCCCAATCCATCCTCCCTACTTCCCACTCCATTCTCACTACTTCCCTCTACACCCTCCCTACTTCCCCCTCCACCCTCCCTACTTCCCCTCCATCGTCCCTACTTCCCCCTCCACCCTCCCTTCTTCTCCCTCCATCTTCCCTACTTCCCCTCTACCCTCCCTACTTCCCACTCCATATTCCCTACTTCCCTCTCCATCTTCCATACTTCCCCTCCTTCCTCCTTCCTTCCCCTCCATCCTCCCTACTTCCCCTCCATGCTCCCTTCTTCCTCCCTACTTCCCCCTCCATACTCCCTACTTCCCCCTCTATCCTCCCTACTTCGCCCTCCATCCTCCCTATTCCCCTCCATCCTCCCTACTCCTCCCACCAATCCTCCCTTCTTCCCCTTCATCCTCCGTTCTTCCCTCCTTCCTCCCTACTTCCACTCCATCCTCCCTACTTCCACCTCCATCCTCCCTACTTCCCCTCCATCCTTCCTTCATTCCCTCCTTCCTCCCTACTTCCCATCCATCCTCCCTACTTCACCTCCATACTCCCTACTTCCCCTCCATGCTCCCTTTTTCCTCCCTACTTCCCCCTCCATACTCCCTACTTCCCCCTCCATCCTACCCATTTCACCTTCCATCCTCCCTACTTCCCCTTCTTCCTCCCTACTTCCCCCTCCCTTCTCCCTACTTCCCCCTTTATCCTCCCTACTTCCCCCTCCATCCTCTTTATTCCCCTCCATCCTCCCTACTCCCCCCCCCCCCATCCTCCCTACTTCCCCCTCCATCCTCACTTCTTCACTCTCCATCCTCCTACTTCCCTCTATACCCTCCCTACTTTCCCTCCATCCTCCTTACTTCCCCCTCCATCCTCCCATTTCCCCATCCATCCTCCGTACTTCCCCCTCCACCATCCCTAATTCCCCCTCCATCCTCCCTACTTCCCCCTCCATCTTCCCTATTTTCCCTTCCATCCTCCCTACTTCCCCATCCATCCTCCCTACATCCCCTTCTTCGTCCCAAATTCCCCCTCCATCCTCCCCCGTCTAATCTCCCTACTTCCTTCTCCATTGTCCCTATTTCCATTCCTTCCTCCTAATTTCCCCCTCCATCCTCCCCACTTCCCCCTCCATCCTCCATACTTCCCCTCCATCCTCCTTTGTTCCCCTCCTTCCCAATCCATCCTCCCTACTTCCCCACTCCATCCTCACTACTTCCCTCTACACCCTCCCTACTTCCCCCCTCCACCCTCCCTACTTCCCCTCCATCGTCCCTACTTCCCCCTCCACCCTCCCTTCTTCTCCCTCCATCTTCCCTACTTCCCTCTCTACCCTCCCTACTTCCCACTCCATATTCCCTACTTCCCTCTCCATCTTCCATACTTCCCCTCCATCCTCCTTTCTTCCCCTCCTTCCCAATCTATCCTCCCTACTTCCCCTCTTTCCTTCATTCCCTCCTTCCTCCCTACTTCCCGTCCATCCTCCCTACTTCCCTTCCATCCTCCCTTCTTCCCCCCCTTCCTCCTTTTTTCCCCTCCATCCTCCCTACTTCCCCTCCATGCTCCTTTCTTCCTCCCTACTTCCCCCTGCATACTACCTACTTCCCCCTCTATCCTCCCTACTTCCCCTTCATTCTCCCTTCTTCCCCTCCTTACTCCCTACTTCCACTCCATCCTCCCTACTTCCCCTCCATCCTCCCTACTTCCCCTCCATCCTTCCTTCATTCCCTCCTTTCTCCCTACTTCCGTCAATCCTCCCTACTTCCCCTCCATGCTCCCTTCTTCCCCTCCTTCCCTCCTTCCTTCCCCTCCATCCTCCCTTCTTCCCCTCCTTCCTCCCTACTTCCACTCCATCCTCAGTACTTCCCCCTCCACCCTCCCTACTTCCCCTCCATTCTTCCTTCATTCCTTCCTTCCTCCCTACTTCCCGTACATCCTCCCCTACTTCCCCTCCATCCTCCATTCTTCCCCTCCTTCCACCTTCCTTTCCCTGCATCCTCCCTACTTCCCCCTCCATCCTCCCTACTTCCCCTCCATCCTCCCTTCTTCCTCCCAGCTTCCCCCTTCATCCTCCCTACTTCCCCATCTATCCTCCCCATTTCACCCTCCATCCTCCGTACTTTCCCTTCTTCCTCCCATCTTCCTCTCCAACCTCCCTACTTCCCCTTCTTCCTCCCGACTTCCCCCCCCATCCTCCTTACTTCCCCTCCTTCCTCCCTATTTCCCCTCCATCCTCCCTTCTTCCCCTCCTTCCTCCGAACTTCCCCTCCATTCTCCCTACTTTCCCCCTCTATCCTCCTTACTTCCCCCTCCCACTTCCTCTCTGCCCCTCCTTCCCTCCCTACTTCCCATCCATCCTCCTTTCTTGCCCTCTTTCCTCTCTACTTCCCCTGCTTCATACCAACTTGCACCTCCATCCTCCCAACTTCCCCCTCCATCATCCCTTCTTCCTCCTCCTTACTCCCTACTTCCTTCTCCACCATTGCTACTTCCCCCTCCATCCTCTCTTCTTCCTCCTCCAACCTCCCTACTTCCCCTCCATCCTCCTTTCTTCCCCTCCTTCCCAATCCATCCTCCCCCACTTCCTCCTCCATCCTCCCTACTTCCCTCTCCACCTTCCCTACTTTCCCCTCCATCCTCCCTACTTCCCCTCCATCCTCCCAGCTTCCTCCTCCATCCTCCCTACTTCGCCCTATATCCTCCCTACTCCACTATCTACCCTCCCTACTTCCCCCTCCCCTCCTCCCTACTTCCCCCTCTATCCTCCCTACTTCCCCTCCATCCTCCCTATTCCCCTCCATCCTCCCTACACCCCCCCCCCCCATCTTCCCTACTTCCCCTCCATCCTCCCTTATTCCCCTCCGTCCTTCCTTCATTCCCTCCTTCATTCTTACTTCCTGTCCATCCTTCCTACTTCCCCTCCATCCTCCCTTCTTCCCCTCCTTCCTCCCTCCTTCCTTCCCCTGCGTCCTCCCTACTTCCCCTCCATGCTCCCTTCTTCCTCCCTACTTCCCCCTCCATACTCCCTACTTCCCCCTCTATCCTCCCTACTTCCCCTCCACCCTCCCTACATCCCCTCCATCCTTCCTTCATTCCTTCCTTCCTCCCCTACTTCCCGTACATCCTCCCTACTTCCCCTCCATCCTCCATTCTTCCCCTCCTTCCACCTTCCTTTCCCTGCATCCTCCCTACTTCCCCCTCCATCCTCCCTACTTCCCCTCCATCCTCCCTTCTTCCTCCCAGCTTCCCCCCTTCATCCTCCCTACTTCCCCATCTATCCTCCCCATTTCACCCTCCATCCTCCCTACTTTCCTTCTTCCTCCCATCTTCCTCCTCCAACCTCCCTACTTCCCCTTCTTCACTTCCCCCCCCCCCCATCCTCCTTACTTCCCCTCCTTCCTCCCTATTTCCCCTCCATCCTCCCTTTTTCCCCTCCTTCCTCCGAACTTCCCCCTCCATTCTCCCTACTTTCCCCCTCTATCCTCCTTACTTCCCCTCCCACTTCCTTTCTGCCCCTCCTTCCTCCCTACTTCCCATCCATCCTCCTTTCTTCCCCTCTTTCCTCTCTACTTCCCCTGCTTCATACCAACTTGCACCTCCATCCTCCCAACTTCCCCCTCATCATCCCTTCTTCCTCCTCCTTACTCCCTACTTCCTTCTCCACCATTGCTACTTCCCCCTCCATCCTCTCTTCTTCCTCCTCCAACCTCCCTACTTCCCCTCCATCCTCCTTTCTTCCCCTCCTTCCGAATCCATCCTCCCCCACTTCCTCCTCCATCCTCCTGACTTCCCTCTCCACCTTCCCTACTTCCCCTCCATCCTCCCTATTTCCCCTCCATCCTCCCAGCTTCCCCCTCTATCCTCCCTACTTCCCCCTATATCCTCCCTACTTCTTCCTCCATCCTCCCTACTCCCCTCTCTACCCTCCCTTCTTCCCCCTCCGTCCTCCCTACTTCCCCCTCTATCCTCCCTACTCCCCCCCCCCCCCCCACATCCTACCTACTTCCCCTCCATCCTCCCTTCTTCCCCTCCTTCCTCCCTACTTCCACTCCATCTTCCCAACTTCCCCCTCCATCCTCCCTACTTCCCCTCCATCCTTCCTTCATTCCCTCCTTCCTGCCTACTTCCCGTCCATCCTCCCTACTTCCCCTCCCTCCATCTTCTTCCACTCCTTCCTCCTTCCTTCCCCTCCATCCTCCCTACTTCCCCTCCATGCTCCCTTCGTGCTCCCTACTTCCCCCTCCATACTCCCTACTTCCCCCTCTATCCTCCCTACTTCCCCCTCCATCCTCCCTATTCCCGTCCATCCTCCCTACTCCCCCCCACCTTCCTCCCTACTTCCCCTTCATCCTCCCTTCTTCCCTCCTTCCTCCCTACTTTCACTCCATCCTCCCTACTTCCCCCACCATCCTCCCTACTTCGCCTCCATCCTTCCTTTATTCCCTCCTTCCTCCCTACTTCCCGTCCATCCTCCCTACTTCCCCTCCATCCTCCCTTCTTCCCCTCCTTCTTCCTTCCTTCCCCTCCATCCGCCCTACTTCCCCTTATTCCTCCCAACTTCCCCCTCCATACTCCTTACTTCCCCGCCATCCTCCCTTTTTCCCCTCCATCCTCCCTACTTCCCCCTCCCTCCTCCCTACTTTCCCCTCCATCCTCCCTACTTCCCCGTCCCTACTCCCTTCTTCCCCTTTTTCCTCCCTACTTCCACTCCATCCTCCCTACTTCCCCTTCCATCCTCCCTACTTCCCCTCCATCCTTCCTTCATTCCCTCCTTCCTCCCTACTTCCCGTCCATCATCCCTAATTCCCCTCCATCCTCCCTCCTTCCCCCTCCATACTCCCTACTTCCCGCTCCATAGTCCCTACTTCCCACTCCATCCTCCCCATTTCACCCTCCATCCTCCCTACTTCCCCTTCTTCCTGCCAGCTTCCTCTTCCATCCTCCCTACTTCCCCCTATATCCTCCCTACTTCTTCCTCCATCCTCCCTACTCCCCTCTCTACCCTCCCTACATCCGCCTCCCTGCTCCCTACTTCATTCTTTATCCTCCCTACTTCCCCCTCCATCCTCCCTATTCCCCTCCATCCTCCCTACTTCCCCCCCCATCCTCCGTACTTCCCCTCCATCCTCCCTACTCCCCCCCCCCCCCCCCCCCAATCCTCCCTACTTCCCCTCCATCCTCCCTACTTCCCCCTCCACCCTCCCTACTTCCCCTCCATCCTCCTGACTTCCCTCTCCACCTTCCCTACTTCCCCTCCATCCTCCCTATTTCCCCTTCATCCTCCCAGCTTCCCCCTCCATCCTCCCTACTTCCCCCTATATCCTCCCTACTTCTTCCTCCATCCTCCCTACTCCCCTCTCTACCCTCCCTTCTTCCCCCTCCGTCCTCCCTACTTCCCCCTCTATCCTCCCTACTCACCCCCCCCCCCCCCCCATCCTACATACTTCCCCTCCATCCTCCCTTCTTCCCCTCCTTCCTCCCTACTTCCACTCCATCTTCCCTACTTCCCCCTCCATCCTCCCTACTTCCCCTCCATCCTTCCTTCATCCCTCCTTCCTCCCTACTTCCCGTCCATCCTCCCTACTTCCCCTCCCTCCATCTTCTTCCCCTCCTTCCTCCTTCCTTCCCCTCCATCCTCCCTACTTCCCCTCCATGCTCCCTTCGTCTCCCTACTTCCCCCTCCATACTCCCTACTTCCCCCTCTATCCTCCCTACTTCCCCTCCATCCTCCCTTCTTCCCCTCCTTCCTCCCTACTTCCACTCCATCTTCCCTACTTCCCCCTCCATCCTCCCTACTTCCCCTCCATCCTTCCTTCATCCCTCCTTCCTCCCTACTTCCCGTCCATCCTCCCTACTTCCCCTCCCTCCATCTTCTTCCCCTCCTTCCTCCTTCCTTCCCCTCCATCCTCCCTACTTCCCCTCCATGCTCCCTTCGTCTCCCTACTTCCCCCTCCATACTCCCTACTTCCCCCTCTATCCTCCCTACTTCCCCCTCCATCCTCCCTATTCCCGTCCATCCTCCCTACTCCCCCCCACCATCCTCCCTACTTCCCCTTCATCCTCCCTTCTTCCCTCCTTCCTCCCTACTTCCACTCCATCCTCCCTACGTCCCCCACCATCCTCCCTACTTCCCCTCCATCCTTCCTTTATTCCCTCCTTCCTCCCTACTTCCCGTCCATCCTCCCTACTTCCCCTCCATCCTCCCTTCTTCCCCTCCTTCCTCCTTCCTTCCCCTCCAACCTCCCTACTTCCCCTTATTCCTCCCAACTTCCCCCTCCATACTCCTTACTTCCCCTCCATCCTCCCTTTTTCCCCTCCTTCCTCCCTACTTCCCCCTCCCTCCACCCTACTTTCCCCTCCATCCTCCCTACTTCTCCGTCCCTACTCCCTTCTTCCCCTTTTTCCTCCCTACTTCCCCTCCATCCTTCCTTTATTCCCTCCTTCCTCCCTACTTCCCGTCCATCCTCCCTACTTCCCCTCCATCCTCCCTTCTTCCCCTCCTTCCTCCTTCCTTCCCCCCCTTCCTCCCTACTTCCCCTCCCTCCTCCCTACTTTCCCCTCCATCCTCCCTACTTCCCCGTCCCTACTCCCTTCTTCCCCTTTTTCCTCCCTACTTCCACTCCATCCTCCCTACTTCCCCCTCCATCCTCCCTACTCCCCCTCCATCCTCCCTTCTTCCCCTTCTTCCTCCCTACTTCCCCTCTATCCTCCCTTCTTCGCCCTCCATCCTCCCTACTTCCCCTCCATCCTTCCTTCATTCCCTCCTTCCTCCCTACTTCCCGTCCATCCTCCCTACTTCCCCCTCCATCCTCCTTACTTCCCCTCCATCTTCCTTTCTGCCCCTCCTTCCTCCCTGCTTCCCATCCATCCTCCCTTCTTCCCCTCCTTCCTCCTTACTTCCCCTGCTTCGTCCCAACTTGTACCTCCATCCTCCCAACTTCCCCCTCCATCCTCTCTTCTTCCTCCTCCTTACTCCCTATTTCCCTCTCCACCCTTACTACTTCCCCCTCCATCCTCCCTTCTTCCTCCCTACTTCCCCCCTCCATCCTCCCCACTTCCCCTTCCATCCTCCCCATTTCAAAAATCTCCATCTTCCCTACTTCCCCTCCAACCTCCCTACTTCCCCTCCATCCTCCCTTCTTTCCCTCTTTCCTCCCTACTTCCCCTCCATCCTCCCTACTTCCCCTCCATCCTCCCTACTTCCCCCTCCATCCTCCCTACTTTCCTCTCCATCCTCCCTACTTCCTCCTCCATCCTCCCTACTTCCCCTCCGTGGTGCCAACTTCCTCCTCCATCCTCCCTACTTCACCTCCATCCTCCCTTTTTCCCCTCCTTCCTCCCTACTTCCCCCTCCCTCCTCCCTACTTTCCCCTCCATCCTCCCTACTTCCCCCGTCCCTACTCCCTTCTTCCCCCTTTTTCCTCTATACTTCCCCTCCATCCTCCTACTTCCCCTCCATCCTTCCTTCATTTCCTCCTCCATCTTTCCTTGTTCCTCCCTACTTCCCCTCCATCCTCCCTACTTCCCCCTCCATCCTCCCTACTTCCCCCTCCATCCTCCCTTCTTCCTCCCTACTTCCCCCTCCATACTCCCTACTTCCCCCTACATCCTCCCCATTTCATCCTCCATCCTCCTTCCTTCCCCTCCAACCTCCCTTCTTCCCCTCCTTCCTCCTTCCTTCCCCTCCATCCTCCCTACTTCCCCTTATTCCTCCCAACTTCCCCCTCCATACTCCTTACTTCCCCTCCATCCTCCCTTTTTCCTCTCCTTCCTCCCTACTTCCCCTTCCCTCCTCCCTACTTTCCCCTCCATCCTCCCTACTTCCCCGTCCCTACTCCCTTCTTCCCCTTTTTCCTCCCTACTTCCACTCCATCCTCCCTACTTCCCCCTCCATCCTCCCTACTTCCCCCTCCATCATCCCTTCTTCCTCCTCCTTACTCCCTACTTCCTTCTCCACCATTGCTACTTCCCCCTCCATCCTCTCTTCTTCCTGCTCCAACCTCCCTACTTCCCCTCCATCCTCCTTTCTTCCCCTCCTTCCGAATCCATCCTCCCCCACTTCCTCCTCCATCCTCCTGACTTCCCTCTCCACCTTCCCTACTTCCCCTCCATCCTCCCTATTTCCCCTCCATCCTCCCAGCTTCCCCCTCTATCCTCCCTACTTCCCCCTATATCCTCCCTACTTCTTCCTCCATCCTCCCTACTCCCCCTCTCTACCCTCCCTTCTTCCCCCTCCATCCTCCCTACTTCCCCCTCTATCCTCCCTACTCCCCCCCCCCCCCCCCACCCACATCCTACCTACTTCCCCTCCATCCTCCCTTCTTCCCCTCCTTCCTCCCTACTTCCACTCCATCTTCCCAACTTCCCCCTCCATCCTCCCTACTTCCCCTCCATCCTTCCTTCATTCCCTCCTTCCTGCCTACTTCCCGTCCATCCTCCCTACTTCCCCTCCCTCCATCTTCTTCCACTCCTTCCTCCTTCCTTCCCCTCCATCCTCCCTACTTCCCCTCCATGCTCCCTTCGTGCTCCCTACTTCCCCCTCCATACTCCCTACTTCCCCCTCTATCCTCCCTACTTCCCCCTCCATCCTCCCTATTCCCGTCCATCCTCCCTACTCCCCCCCACCTTCCTCCCTACTTCCCCTTCATCCTCCCTTCTTCCCTCCTTCCTCCCTACTTTCACTCCATCCTCCCTACTTCCCCCACCATCCTCCCTACTTCGCCTCCATCCTTCCTTTGTTCCCTCCTTCCTCCCTACTTCCCGTCCATCCTCCCTACTTCCCCTCCATCCTCCCTTCTTCCCCTCCTTCTTCCTTCCTTCCCCTCCATCCTCCCTACTTCCCCTTATTCCTCCCAACTTCCCCCTCCATACTCCTTACTTCCCCTCCATCCTCCCTTTTTCCCCTCCATCCTCCCTACTTCCCCCTCCCTCCTCCCTACTTTCCCCTCCATCCTCCCTACTTCCCCGTCCCCTACTCCCTTCTTCCCCTTTTTCCTCCCTACTTCCACTCCATCCTCCCTACTTCCCCTTCCATCCTCCCTACTTCCCCTCCATCCTTCCTTCATTCCCTCCTTCCTCCCTACTTCCCGTCCATCATCCCTAATTCCCCTCCATCCTCCCTCCTTCCCCCTCCATACTCCCTACTTCCCGCTCCATAGTCCCTACTTCCCACTCCATCCTCCCCATTTCACCCTCCATCCTCCCTACTTCCCCTTCTTCCTGCCAGCTTCCTCTTCCATCCTCCCTACTTCCCCCTATATCCTCCCTACTTCTTCCTCCATCCTCCCTACTCCCCTCTCTACCCTCCCTACATCCGCCTCCCTGCTCCCTACTTCATTCTTTATCCTCCCTACTTCCCCCTCCATCCTCCCTATTCCCCTCCATCCTCCCTACTTCCCCCCCCATCCTCCGTACTTCCCCTCCATCCTCCCTACTCCCCCCCCCCCCCCCCAATCCTCCCTACTTCCCCTCCATCCTCCCTACTTCCCCCTCCACCCTCCCTACTTCCCCTCCATCCTCCTGACTTCCCTCTCCACCTTCCCTACTTCCCCTCCATCCTCCCTATTTCCCCTTCATCCTCCCAGCTTCCCCCTCCATCCTCCCTACTTCCCCCTATATCCTCCCTACTTCTTCCTCCATCCTCCCTACTCCCCCTCTCTACCCTCCCTTCTTCCCCCTCCGTCCTCCCTACTTCCCCCTCTATCCTCCCTACTCACCCCCCCCCCCCCATCCTACATACTTCCCCTCCATCCTCCCTTCTTCCCCTCCTTCCTCCCTACTTCCACTCCATCTTCCCTACTTCCCCCTCCATCCTCCCTACTTCCCCTCCATCTTTCCTTCATCCCTCCTTCCTCCCTACTTCCCGTCCATCCTCCCTACTTCCCCTCCCTCCATCTTCTTCCCCTCCTTCCTCCTTCCTTCCCCTCCATCCTCCCTACTTCCCCTCCATGCTCCCTTCGTCTCCCTACTTCCCCCTCCATACTCCCTACTTCCCCCTCTATCCTCCCTACTTCCCCCTCCATCCACCCTATTCCCGTCCATCCTCCCTACTCCCCCCCACCATCCTCCCTACTTCCCCTTCATCCTCCCTTCTTCCCTCCTTCCTCCCTACTTCCACTCCATCCTCCCTACGTCCCCCACCATCCTCCCTACTTCCCCTCCATCCTTCCTTTATTCCCTCCTTCCTCCCTACTTCCCGTCCATCCTCCCTACTTCCCCTCCATCCTCCCTTCTTCCCCTCCTTCCTCTTTCCTTCCCCTCCAACCTCCCTACTTCCCCTTATTCCTCCCAACTTCCCCCTCCATACTCCTTACTTCCCCTCCATCCTCCCTTTTTCCCCTCCTTCCTCCCTACTTCCCCCTCCCTCCACCCTACTTTCCCCTCCATCCTCCCTACTTCTCCGTCCCTACTCCCTTCTTCCCCTTTTTCCTCCCTACTTCCCCTCCATCCTTCCTTTATTCCCTCCTTCCTCCCTACTTCCCGTCCATCCTCCCTACTTCCCCTCCATCCTCCATTCTTCCCCTCCTTCCTCCTTCCTTCCCCTCCTTCCTCCCTACTTCCCCTCCCTCCTCCCTACTTTCCCCTCCATCCTCCCTACTTCCCCGTCCCTACTCCCTTCTTCCCCTTTTTTCCTCCCTACTTCCACTCCATCCTCCCTACTTCCCCCTCCATCCTCCCTACTTCCCCTCCATCCTCCCTTCTTCCCCTTCTTCCTCCCTACTTCCCCTCTATCCTCCCTTCTTCGCCCTCCATCCTCCCTACTTCCCCTCCATCCTTCCTTCATTCCCTCCTTCCTCCCTACTTCCCGTCCATCCTCCCTACTTCCCCCTCCATCCTCCTTACTTCCCCTCCATCTTCCTTTCTGCCCCTCCTTCCTCCCTGCTTCCCATCCATCCTCCCTTCTTCCCCTCCTTCCTCCTTACTTCCCTGCTTCGTCCCAACTTGTACCTCCATCCTCCCAACTTCCCCCTCCATCCTCTCTTCTTCCTCCCTACTTCCCCCTCCATCCTCCCCACTTCCCCTTCCATCGTCCCCATTTCAAAAATCTCCATCTTCCCTACTTCCCCTCCAACCTCCCTACTTCCCCTCCATCCTCCCTTCTTTCCCTCTTTCCTCCCTACTTCCCCTCCATCCTCCCTACTTCCCCTTCATCCTCCCTACTTCCCCCCTCCATCCTCCCTACTTTCCTCTCCATCCTCCCTACTTCCTCCTCCATCCTCCCTACTTCCCCTCCGTGGTGCCAACTTCCTCCTCCATCCTCCCTACTTCACCTCCATCCTCCCTTTTTCCCCTCCTTCCTCCTACTTCCCCCTCCCTCCTCCCTACTTTCCCCTCCATCCTCCCTACTTCCCCGTCCCTACTCCCTTCTTCCCCTTTTTCCTCTATACTTCCCCTCCATCCTCCCTACTTCCCCTCCATCCTTCCTTCATTTCCTCCTCCATCTTTCCTTGTTCCTCCCTACTTCCCCTCCATCCTCCCTACTTCCCCCTCCATCCTCCCTACTTCCCCCTCCATCCTCCCTTCTTCCTCCCTACTTCCCCCTCCATACTCCCTACTTCCCCCTACATCCTCCCCATTTCATCCTCCATCCTCCTTCCTTCCCCTCCAACCTCCCTTCTTCCCCTCCCTTCCTCCTTCCTTCCCCTCCATCCTCCCTACTTCCCCTTATTCCTCCCAACTTCCCCCTCCATACTCCTTACTTCCCCTCCATCCTCCCTTTTTCCTCTCCTTCCTCCCTACTTCCCCTTCCCTCCTCCCTACTTTCCCCTCCATCCTCCCTACTTCCCCGTCCCTACTCCCTTCTTCCCCTTTTTTCCTCCCTACTTCCACTCCATCCTCCCTACTTCCCCCTCCATCCTCCCTACTTCCCCTCCATCCTCCCTTCTTCCCCTTCTTCCTCCCTACTTCCCCTCTATCCTCCCTTCTTCGCCCTCCATCCTCCCTACTTCCCCTCCATCCTTCCTTCATTCCCTCCTTCCTCCCTACTTCCCGTCCATCCTCCCTACTTCCCCCTCCATCCTCCTTACTTCCCCTCCATCTTCCTTTCTGCCCCTCCTTCCTCCCTGCTTCCCATCCATCCTCCCTTCTTCCCCTCCTTCCTCCCTACTTCCCCTGCTTCGTCCCAACTTGTACCTCCATCCTCCCAACTTCCCCCTCCATCCTCTCTTCTTCCTCCTCCTTACTCCCTACTTCCCTCTCCACCCTTACTACTACCCCCTCCATCCTCCCTTCTTCCTCCCTACTTCCCCCTCCATCCTCCCCACTTCCCCTTCTATCCTCCCCATTTCAAAATCTCCATCTTCCCTACTTCCCCTCCAACCTCCCTACTTCCCCTCCTCCTTCCAACCTCCCTACTCCCCTCTCTACCCTCCCTTCTTCCCCCTCCGTCCTCCCTACTTCCCCCTCTATCCTCCCTACTCACCCCCCCCCCCCCCATCCTACATACTTCCCCTCCATCCTCCCTTCTTCCCCTCCTTCCTCCCTACTTCCACTCCATCTTCCCTACTTCCCCCTCCATCCTCCCTACTTCCCCTCCATCTTTCCTTCATCCCTCCTTCCTCCCTACTTCCCGTCCATCCTCCCTACTTCCCCTCCCTCCATCTTCTTCCCCTCCTTCCTCCTTCCTTCCCCTCCATCCTCCCTACTTCCCCTCCATGCTCCCTTCGTCTCCCTACTTCCCCCTCCATACTCCCTACTTCCCCCTCTATCCTCCCTACTTCCCCCTCCATCCACCCTATTCCCGTCCATCCTCCCTACTCCCCCCCCACCATCCTCCCTACTTCCCCTTCATCCTCCCTTCTTCCCTCCTTCCTCCCTACTTCCACTCCATCCTCCCTACGTCCCCCACCATCCTCCCTACTTCCCCTCCATCCTTCCTTTATTCCCTCCTTCCTCCCTACTTCCCGTCCATCCTCCTACTTCCCCTCCATCCTCCCTTCTTCCCCTCCTTCCTCTTTCCTTCCCCTCCAACCTCCCTACTTCCCCTTATTCCTCCCAACTTCCCCCTCCATACTCCTTACTTCCCCTCCATCCTCCCTTTTTCCCCTCCTTCCTCCCTACTTCCCCCTCCCTCCACCCTACTTTCCCCTCCATCCTCCCTACTTCTCCGTCCCTACTCCCTTCTTCCCCTTTTTCCTCCCTACTTCCCCTCCATCCTTCCTTTATTCCCTCCTTCCTCCCTACTTCCCGTCCATCCTCCCTACTTCCCCTCCATCCTCCATTCTTCCCCTCCTTCCTCCTTCCTTCCCCTCCTTCCTCCCTACTTCCCCTCCCTCCTCCCTACTTTCCCCTCCATCCTCCCTACTTCCCCGTCCCTACTCCCTTCTTCCCCTTTTTCCTCCCTACTTCCACTCCATCCTCCCTACTTCCCCCTCCATCCTCCCTACTTCCCCTCCATCCTCCCTTCTTCCCCTTCTTCCTCCCTACTTCCCCTCTATCCTCCCTTCTTCGCCCTCCATCCTCCCTACTTCCCCTCCATCCTTCCTTCATTCCCTCCTTCCTCCCTACTTCCCGTCCATCCTCCCTACTTCCCCCTCCATCCTCCTTACTTCCCCTCCATCTTCCTTTCTGCCCCTCCTTCCTCCCTGCTTCCCATCCATCCTCCCTTCTTCCCCTCCTTCCTCCTTACTTCCCTGCTTCGTCCCAACTTGTACCTCCATCCTCCCAACTTCCCCCTCCATCCTCTCTTCTTCCTCCTCCTTACTCCCTATTTCCCTCTCCACCCTTACTACTTCCCCCTCCATCCTCCCTTCTTCCTCCCTACTTCCCCCTCCATCCTCCCCACTTCCCCTTCCATCCTCCCCATTTCAAAAATCTCCATCTTCCCTACTTCCCCTCCAACCTCCCTACTTCCCCTCCATCCTCCCTTCTTTCCCTCTTTCCTCCCTACTTCCCCTCCATCCTCCCTACTTCCCCTTCATCCTCCCTACTTCCCCCTCCATCCTCCCTACTTTCCTCTCCATCCTCCCTACTTCCTCCTCCATCCTCCCTACTTCCCCTCCGTGGTGCCAACTTCCTCCTCCATCCTCCCTACTTCACCTCCATCCTCCCTTTTTCCCCTCCTTCCTCCCTACTTCCCCCTCCCTCCTCCCTACTTTCCCCTCCATCCTCCCTACTTCCCCGTCCCTACTCCCTTCTTCCCCTTTTTCCTCTATACTTCCCCTCCATCCTCCCTACTTCCCCTCCATCCTTCCTTCATTTCCTCCTCCATCTTTCCTTGTTCCTCCCTACTTCCCCTCCATCCTCCCTACTTCCCCCTCCATCCTCCCTACTTCCCCCTCCATCCTCCCTTCTTCCTCCCTACTTCCCCCTCCATACTCCCTACTTCCCCCTACATCCTCCCCATTTCATCCTCCATCCTCCTTCCTTCCCCTCCAACCTCCCTTCTTCCCCTCCTTCCTCCTTCCTTCCCCTCCATCCTCCCTACTTCCCCTTATTCCTCCCAACTTCCCCCTCCATACTCCTTACTTCCCCTCCATCCTCCCTTTTTCCTCTCCTTCCTCCCTACTTCCCCTTCCCTCCTCCCTACTTTCCCCTCCATCCTCCCTACTTCCCCGTCCCTACTCCCTTCTTCCCCTTTTTCCTCCCTACTTCCACTCCATCCTCCCTACTTCCCCCTCCATCCTCCCTACTTCCCCTCCATCCTCCCTTCTTCCCCTTCTTCCTCCCTACTTCCCCTCTATCCTCCCTTCTTCGCCCTCCATCCTCCCTACTTCCCCTCCATCCTTCCTTCATTCCCTCCTTCCTCCCTACTTCCCGTCCATCCTCCCTACTTCCCCCTCCATCCTCCTTACTTCCCCTCCATCTTCCTTTCTGCCCCTCCTTCCTCCCTGCTTCCCATCCATCCTCCTTCTTCCCCTCCTTCCTCCCTACTTCCCCTGCTTCGTCCCAACTTGTACCTCCATCCTCCCAACTTCCCCCTCCATCCTCTCTTCTTCCTCCTCCTTACTCCCTACTTCCCTCTCCACCCTTACTACTACCCCCCTCCATCCTCCCTTCTTCCTCCCTACTTCCCCCTCCATCCTCCCCACTTCCCCTTCTATCCTCCCCATTTCAAAATCTC